>NC_140934.1:138626740-138964240 GCF_014529385.1 Adiantum capillus-veneris | reverse complement strand
CAAAGATACCGGGTAAGTTTAATACAACACCTGCTTACTATGTCTAGCCCTAGAGAGCTTGAAGATAGCGTCTTGGATGAGCGCACTATTGATCTTACAAAACATGACGTGCCACCACGACAAACCCCTACATCCGATACAGTGGTATCGCATCGGGCCGAGGGTGTCATATCAGCAGAAGATGAAAGAGCCGAGGATGAGGAAAGGACAAATGAGCATATGGAAGCTGCTAAGGTTCAACCGGAGGAGACAATGAAAGAGCCAAGTCAGCCAGTGGAGGAGCCAAAAGAGCCTATGGCTGAAACCCAAGATGAGGAAAGCAGGCCTATAGATGAGCAAAAGGATATGGATGAGGAAAGCAGGCCTAGGGATGAGCAAAATGATATGGATCAGGCAAGGATGTATGAGGCAAGCCGATCAACCTTGAATGAGGCAGAAAGGGCCATGGGGGAGACCCCTGATGAAGATGTGAATGATGACTATGAAGATAAAGCGGAGGAGAGCAACAACGACATGAACACTACAGAGACCCAGTATGGACCCTTGCTACCTGTAGATACGGTTGTTCCGGTAATGTCTATTCAAGTATGGAAAAATATGTTCAGCTTCTAACTACTTATATGTACTTGTCAACTTTTACAGAGGTTGATTATCTTGGACGTCAATGGATTGCTGCTGATGCGGGTGCCTCTCGGTGACAGAGGACCCTTTGAGGATTTGCAAACGTTTCGGATGGGAACTTGTCGAGTCGTGGTTCGTCCAGGAACCAAGGAATTTATTGAGTTTCTTCTTCCGCGCTTCAGAGTTGCCATATGTTCTTCAATGCAAAGACAAAACTTATCGCCACTAGTTGCAATAGTTTGCAGTGTATGCCAAGCTCACACGTCAGATTTTGCCTTTTTGTATGATCAAAGAAAATGCGTTACCGTTGAGGGCCACTACCACCCTAAAAAACCAGGATTACCTCTTTTGTACAAACCGTTTAGCCAAATCGGTGTACCCTTTGATGCAACCAATACACTACTAATTGATGATACTCCTGAAAAGGGAGAACTAAATCCGCTGGGAACAACTATCTCACCACCTTCTTTCGAGGGGCATTCCTTCGATTTTTACCTTGAAGACATTATGATTCCATACTTACAGAAATTGTATCTCAGTCCATTGTTCACGGACGAGTTTGTACTTTCTAATGAATTAAGATGATTCTTCTATCTGTCTTTGTCTTGTCTAACATATATATATATATATATATATAGAGAGAGAGAGAGAGAGAGAGAGAGAGAGATTTGACGTGGTAAAGAAATGTATTTCAAGCACACTTTTTCACAGGGCACAATTGAAAAATGAGATCAATAAACTTCATGTCTTGAAATTCATTTGTATACACTTGGGTTTACAAGAATATCTGTTACATTGACACTACTTCAACCCGACCATCCAACTCTTTGCACAAAATATCTTTTTCCCTTCGCCGCATCACCTTACGGCCAGCTAAGAAAAAGGAAAAATCTGATAGTTCCTTGTCCATTGACTCTTCAATGATGTCATTTCGCAAATGTTGAAGACTGCATAGCTCCCTTATTGTAACCACCAATAGTAGGCCATGCTCTTTATCAATCACTTCCACATCCACAGTAGGATTATCTTCCAAACCTACAGAAACCTGGTCCATAGGAATGTACTTACCGTTTAGCATTTGTGATCGCATATACCAAAATGAGAGTAACAGTGATTGGCTTGCAATCATATACTTGACAACTAGAGTATCAAGCGCGACCTCGCACCGTAAACCAATCTCTTCCTTTGCATACCATCCTTTGTCAAGAAGTTTGTCACAGGATGACTGCTGAAATGACTTGCACATGAACATAGTTTTTGTAACTGTGATGTTGTAGCTATGAAACAGCTCTATGAAGAGTGCAACAGGACAAAAGTTTGCAATTCTAACCAGTTTGGTAGGAATAGAGCTACGTAGAGACCTTTGTATATCCTTGTAGAGCTTACTTCGCATTGCCTCCACCATTGTTTCCTCGCGAACTGGCCAGTCCACAGTGTTCCAATCGGTTGGTAGAGGCACTTTCACCAACATGCCATTCTTATTCCCTGAGCTGAGTTGGTAAAAGTGGTCATAAAAAAAGATTCCCTCATCAGCCAGTCTTTTGCTGCTCCTCTCTGAGTACTGTAGAGAACCAATATGGGCATGTACAACATGGAAGAGGCCTATTATGCACTCCACAGGTTCCCATTGCTCATAAGAAGAGGGATAAACATCTGCAATATATATAAGAAGAGTTAAACTAAGAGTATCAATAAGTACAAATGACAAATCTAATGTAATTGAGCTGTGAAGAGTGGAGACATTACTCATAACAAGCGGGAGAAACATTGCAAAATATATAAGAAAAGTTATAATGAGAGTATCAGTAAGTTCACATGTCAAGAGTACTTACAATTGCAACGTGGTTGATGTCTATCTGATACATTTCCACCGTTTGCTATCACCTCTGGATGGGTAAACACATGCTGAACAAGAACTTCCTTTACATATCTTTTTCCGATCTCAACTTTGAAATCCAACACCCTGGCCTTCCATGCTGAGCGGTAAACGTTGATACCACTAGACCTCTTGGGTCTTCTTGGTTGCATGAGGACCCATGAACCTTTGTTTATCCTTTGTCCAACCCATTGGTTCTCTGCACTTATTGAAGCTGGTATTGTAATTGAGGATATGCTACTACTTGGCCTTCTAGGCAAAGTGCCGTTGTTGGTTGTTGGTGTGAGAGACAGTAAACACCTGGAGGCTCTTGGGCGAGAAGACGTGGATGCCATAACTCTCAGAGAAAAGCTTTAGTGGAGGGAGATTCACTTTGAAAGCATTCTAATGGAGGGAAAGTGTTTTAAAATTCCAATATCTTGTGCGGGCTTAATGGTCACCCTCCAGTACGTTAATGACCATAAGAGAATATCAGAAGTGGGACCACACGCAAGCACCTAAAAGCTCGGTAAAAGGAAGGAAATTACTATGCTACAATCCTAGTTTCGTGAAATTTTTATGCTATTTTCCTATTTTTTGAGTCTTTCCACGTACTTTCCTACGTAACGTAGCCTTCATGCTCATTGGACGCGCTCTATTTTTCTCTCTCTTCATATGGCCCTCCAAATGACCTCCGAAATTTCCTAATGTGAGAGAAGCAAGTTCGGATGTGACCAAAAGTTGAGCATTCTAGTAGTGTGTGGTACTCAAACTCTCGAACTTGCAATGAGCATAATGTGCACAGTCGATTTGACTCTTCTCCATTGCCCCAACGCCCTGTCTCGCATTGAAGGAAATGGGAGCTAAGCCGAAAGGCTGCGATAGTGCATATTGCCAAGAAGGGCATAGACTCAAGCATGTAAATGTGAGTACGGTTTCCTCTTTCAGTGAAAAACATGGTTTTGTAGTTGGGGGCAATATGGGTGGTGTAATGTATGAAGCATTGATGGAGCAAAAGACGCCATGCGCACACTCACACATCCAGACAACTCAACACCACACAAGGAATTTACTTGAATTCCTCACCTCACTCACCACCACTCAAGAGACCCCTAAAAATTCTACCCACAAGCTCAATTCAAACTCCAAACCGACTTACAAGCCCTTGCCTGCTACCCGTAGAAACTACAAGGTGAGTCGAGTTGATCAACACTTGAAATCACACTTGATGGTGGCCAAAATATACAAGAAAAACCATAAAGAATACAAGAACTCCAGCCACAAAAGGCCTCTCTCAACCCATTGAAAAACCTCACCAAACTCCGCTCTGTTGGACTCTTTGGAGTAGCGCCAACCCTAATGGCACCGATACAGGGTCACATAGTCTTACAGAAAGCCGCACCTTCTTCCCTCAATTCCTTGCACACACACATCCATGGAAACCTTTGAACTTCCATAGACTCTCCCAAGTGAAAAATTGAAGAGAGACTCCTCTACACACTCAAAAACAGGACGTGAACGTGACGGGACTGCACCAGACCACCTGTAGGAACCCTGCTTTGTCTCACACATAGAGAGGTGAAAGTGCCAAGACTTGGCTTCAAAAGTTCTCCCTCATCCTGGAACATCACGGCACCATGAGTGATGTGGAAATTTGAAGCATTTTCACACCATTTTATGACCCTTTAGTTTTGACCCCTGACGGGCATTGTTTGCGGGAAAAACCCCAAACAGACTCTAAAATTCACCAAATTTCACACACTGTATCCTTGATACTCAAATCACTTTTCCACATCCCCAGATTCCATTTTTGAACACCTCTAGGGCGGTGTACGCATCACCGCATATCAGGCATCGTAAATAGACAGTTACTGCATGTGTCAAACTTCTCGGCTGGGATGAGAGTGCCCACACTTGTCGTTTGCATTATTTAAATTCTAGAAAGCTCAAACACATTCTCTAGATCCAAATAAGGCCACCAAGAACCATATCCAAGGCCTTGATACCCTATCCAGGCATGTACATGTGCCCGACTGCTGACACGCAAACCTGACTATTCACAATGTATACATGTTGCATCTTTTGTAGAACTTGAAACCACTTTGCAAAGTTCCCAAATGCATGTATTTACATCTTTTTTTACATATGACCATGCATATATACGCTACTTTGTACACACCAATAGCGGTCTATCAGCGTGGCCCACCGGATTTCTCTCAAGACATAATACATTGGCATTATAGGAAAGCTCATTCACTTGGGAGTCTGTTGGAATTAGGGTTGCAGAGAAACGCACACAGCTTGGAGAAGACGAAGGAAGATCAAGGCACACAATAGAGAGTGTGTTACTTAGTGTGCTATGGAAAGATAGATAGCCCTAGAGTGATGGGCGTATAAACAATGCTCAGGGGGAAAAACCTCCTAAAGAGTGAAAAAATGCCCCGGCGGTCCTAGTGTGTTCACACACATCACTACCACATGTATATGGTAACAAATCCCCCCTGGAGTGATGCGGTGAACGAGAGATGGCACATGAGTAAAGGGAAGTGCCATGCCCTGAGGACATGATCAGTCCACAAAGTGGAGTAAGCCCAAAGCTTTGCAAAAAGCTGCAAGCTTCTCACGAGACAATGCCTTTGTGAAAATATCTGCAAGGTTGTCCTGTGTTGGCACATAAGCCAAGCTGATCTCTCCTGCTGAGAGCCTCTCCCTGACATAGTGGTAATGCACCTCAATGTGCTTTGTGAGAGCATGAAAAACTGGGTTCCTTGCAACTGCCAATGCGCTCTGACTGTCAGTGTAGATAGTGTTGGCAGTATCATGTCCAACACCCAAATCAGCCATAAGGCGTCTAAGCCATACTCACTCAACCGTAGCTGTGAAGACCGCCCTGTACTCAGCCTCACAACTCGAAGTGGCCACAGTAGGTTGCTTCTTGCTCAACCATGATATACATGAACTGCCAAGCAGGAAACAAAAACCACTTGTGGACACTCGTGTGTCAAAACAACCAGCCCAATCTGAGTCCGAAAAAGCATGTAAGTCTAGCCGTAATGATCCCCCCTTGGGATAAAAGAAGCCAAGATGTAAAGTGCCACTAAGGTAGCGGAAAATCCTCTTGACAGCCTGCCAATGCTTAGACCATGGGCTATGCATAAATCTGCTGACCTGTGAGACTGCAAACTGAATATCCAGCCTCGTGTTGCATACATAAATGAGGCAGCCAACAGCAGTTTGGTAAAGAGTGACATCAGCAGGATCGCCAACATCATGTAGACTCAACTTCAAACCTGTTTCCATGGGAGTGGCAGTAGGTTTGCAATCCTCAAGTCCAAACTTCAATAGCAATGTCTCTATGTAACTTTTTTGACACAAGGCAATACCACCATCACACTGCTTAAACTGTATACCCAAATAATGATGCAATAGCCCCAAATCTTTCATCTTGAAAGTAGCATTCAAATCAGCATTAAATTCAGCAATATGTCTCTCATTTGGTCCACTGATCAGCAAATCATCGACATAAAGAACCACAATGAGAAGTACATCACCCTCACGCTTTACATACAATGTGATTTCTGTTGGACGGTTACAAAAGCCTCGTCTAACCAAATGAGTGTCAGCTTCCTCATACCAAGCACGAGGAGATTGCTTCAACCCATACAAAGCCTTCTTACATCTGCACACTTTGTCCTCTTGTCCTTTTATGACAAAATCGCGAGGCTCTGTTACATAAACTTCCTCAAATATGTCACCATTCAAGAAAGCAGTAACAATGTCTGATTGATGTACATCCAAACAAAAATGAGCTGCCAATGCACATAGAAAACGCACAGTAGTCATACGACAAACCTTGGCTTTTGACCATACATCGTGCCATTTCCGTCAGTGACCTATTTTTTCTCTCAGCGACACCATTTTGCTGAGGTGTATAAGGCACTGTACATTGGTGTTTTATCCCACGACTAGCCTGAAATGCATTAAATTCATGAGACATATACTCCCCCCCTCGATCGGAACAGAGGGTGCCCATAGTACATTTCGAGACATTTTCAGCCATAGCCAAAAATTGTTTGAAGCACGTAAAAACTTCGGAATTCGCTTTAAGCGGAAATACCCATGCATGCCTGGAGTAATCATCAATGAAAGTCACGAAGTACAGGTAATTGCCCAAGGACGGAGTTTGCATGGGCCCACAAACATCACTATGCACAAGCTGCAACCTGCATGTGGCCCTAACTGAAACATCCTTTGGAAACTTAGAACGCTGCATTTTACCTAGAATACAGCCTTCACAAACATGTTTGACAGGTGCTTCAAGAGGTGGCAAAGAAGCTACCATATCAGATTTCTACAAACGCAGCAAACTGGCAAAATTCAGATGACCAAAACGTGCATGCCAAAGTTTTGCATCTGAAATAGCCCTTGAATCTGCAACAGCATTTGCAAAATTTTGTGAACACTTGTCATACAAAGTGAGCTTATACACCCCACGGCACAAAAGGCCAAATGCAACAATTTCATCACCAAAACTGAGATCATGAACTGTACATCTGTCATCCACAAATTTGACTACAAGTCCAAGTCTAGCAAGTGCGGATACAGACAAGAGATTATTCTTGATCCCAGGTACATAAAGTGCATCAACAAGTGTGAAGGAGATGCCATTAGTAACAGTGAGCACAATCTTTCCAACTCCCTGAACTGGATAAGAGGCGTTGTTGGCACAAGTGACTGAATTCCCATGAGGGACAGACTCGAGAGAGGTAAACAATTCACGATGTGAGTTAATGTGCTTTGTAGTACCACTATCGAAATACCACACATGTGAATCTATAGCAATTGACAAACATGCATCATGGACAGCAGGATTGTAAGTGCACTCTGCGCTAAAAGCCCATTCTACGTCAACATTAGCATCACAGTCTCCTTTCACAGAAGACACAACAATGGCTGCATTTGTAGTGGAACCAGCATTTGCAGTGGAACCACACTCTTTCTTCTTAGCCTCTTTGGCCTTCAACTTAGGACACGACTTGATCAAGTGATCATTAGCTTTACAATAATGGCAACGCATCTTCTTTTTGCCCTTATCACCAGAATTGCCAGACAAAGTGCTGCCAGAAGAAGCACCAGGAACAGAATTTTTGCCACTCGCAGTAGAACCATAAGAAGTGGCTGCATTACTCTTAGAAGCAATAAAAGCCTGTTCAACTACACGTTGCCTAGTCCTATTTTTTCTACAAAGTGACTCTTGCAACAGCAATGTGCATAATGTATCAAACTTGACAACTTCAGGATTTCCTTGGTTCATCAGTCTCCATGTACTAGCAAAAGTCTAGTAGGAATCTGGTAAGGCATCAAGAACAATCTGCACAATGGAACTGTCTGAAATGACTTCACCTGCAGAAATAAGATGCTCATTGATATCCTTGACACTGTAAGACTGCGGGACCAATGTAAGACCGCGGGGGACTGGACCATGCAACTCTCCACCCAACCGTGCCATATATAGACTCCTAGCCCCTAAATATAGCGCCCCTTGACCGCATGTCCGTCCTGGCCCTTGGCCCTGCCCTTGGCCTGACATTACTTCCCCCTTGGAGAAGCGTTTTCGTCCTCGAAAACACAAGTGGTAGTATCTTCGTAAGAACACTGATGTTTTCCTTATTGGCATCCTCTACACAGCCAATTGTCCATATGACCGATACCTGGTGCAGTGAGGAGGTTCAATGAAACCAAGAGCAACATCTTGATTTTCAACATTGTTGTCCTTTTGCAACCACCCGTATCTAAATGGTAACTCATGTGAGTATCTTGAAAAGTTCATAGCTACTGAAAGATAGAATAGGGAGTGTCCTCATGTCAGACTTCTGAACATTTTGGAACACACAGAACCACATGTTCACCCCTAACAAAGGTTACATGCCAACATACTCTGTCAGCACACCTACTAAGTCCTTGACTTATGAAACTATCGGTATCCAACCCCACCACAACACGTGTTCAAAGTTGAAAACCTAACCTAAGAAAATTATAGAATAAGGAGAGAATCACCTGTTCAGAATGCATTGTGCTAACGTATGCTCTTAGCAGATCCTTTAGCACGATTTACTAACGTATGCACTTAGCATATCCTTTAGTACTAAATAGAATACTTGTCAGCTGCCTATCCAACGTGGGATGAATAACAGCAGTAAGAGTGCGGTACTTTCTCCAACCACTTACAGACAGTCTTCCACGACTGACGACAAACTATGACTCAATCATTGAGTATCCAGCCATATACTCGATATGGAATGGAGACAACCAACTAGGTTGAAGGTAGATTGGAGGTTCCAGCAACCAATCACTAACATCCATACTCAGCCATCACCTTGTATGGCAGGGTGTAAACTCATACGAAATCTGCAAGAGAGATTGCAGTAGCAATGCAAAAGGGTGCAGAAAGAATAAAGTCCATGGATTTGCATGCCGCTCCAAATAAATTTGTGTTAAACACTAGGGCCCATAACACCTAGTGTGCATGCATTTAACACAAACATATCCAAGCCGCAATTCCATGACGAGACTTTCCACGATACTTACGTGAAAATCTTGCAACAAAGTTGGACCATAATAGAATGTGACAACCTGGTCACACCTAGGAACCAACCATGAGACCTTCTCATGAACGTAGCATACTTTGCAGCAAAAGTTGGACCATAATAGAATGTGACAACCCGGTCACACCTAGGAACCAACCATGATACATTCTCATGAACGTAGCATACTTTGCTATATGTAGAAACGACCCTCCGTTAAGGTGGTTTCACAGCACTTGTAATCACAACAAGTCTGTACTTAGTACCCGACAATTTTTGGCCACTGAAATTGTTCCTGATACTGTGTGCGTCAATTGGTCTAATGAACGGATGCAACCAGCACCTAAGGACTTCGTCGTGACACATCATTTGGAATTGGGCGCCAGTGTCAGTCCTAGAGACTCATATTCTCCACATGTGGAATATGTCTCAAGTAAGGATGCCAGGAAAAGTGACATCCATCAAGTACGAGCTGTACTTGTGTGTGGAGGTAACTACGAACACTCTGTGACGCGAGTGAGAGGGACCCTCATTATCATGATCCACACTGGCTAAACCAAACTCCTTGAGTTCCTAGTGTTGGGGTATAAAGCCCAATGTGGTCGCCCAGGTAAGTGGGCGGGCCGCCAGGTATGTACACATATTCTTTTGTAAAAACCTAATAAGAACTCACTATGCTCTACACATTACAGTAGAGCGAGTTCACCATATCGTCGTGCTCTTCTTCTCGCACTCTCTCTCGCGTTGCACTTCCGCTCGTACTCCTTCAACTGGTATCAGAGCTCAGATCGAGGCTCGGGGCAGCACTGCAGGAGGCTAGAGTAACCAGCTCAGATTGGAGTGAAATTCGACAGGCGAAGACACGGCCCCAAATCTCGTGGGACAGCTCGAAGGGCTTGGTGTGCTCAGAATTTCATTCTGAGGTCATCTCGGCCACCGTTCGGCTTCGACAAAGGTCTGCGCAGGCCATTTTTGACTACGTGGTCTCGGCGGGTGCAGATCCGACTCTGCAAATTTGGGGTTTTTGGGCCTACGACTGGGTCAGAAGTATGTTGTCTAATGCACAACTGCCAAATGGGTTTTGGGCTGAAGCTGTATCAACAGCTGTTCATCTTGTAAATAGATCTCCTAGCAAGGTTTTGCAGAAGGATTCAGTGCCAGAGATGGTATGGTCAAGCAAAATGCCCTCATACAAGCATCTCAGAGTCTTTGGCTGTGAAGCATATACTCACGTTCCAAAGGAATTTAGGAACAAACTTGAGCCAAAGAGTAGAAAGTGCATCTTTCTAGGCTATGGTAATTCTGGTGAGATGGGGTATAGACTTTGGGATCCCGAATCCAGAAAGGTTGTCCGCAGCAATGATGTTCACTTTAATGAATCCAAATATCATTCTAAACCAGAGAGGGTTGAGGAGATTAGAAGAGTTGTCTTCCAAGAAGATGGACCTGCACGTGCAAGACAAAATGTCAGGGCTCAAGAGGAGCAAGGACTGGATAGAGTGGAACCACATGTTGTGTCTGAGCCTGCGCCACCTATTGTGCGTAGATCTGGACGTGTCACACGACCTCCTGATAGGTTTGTTCCATCTATGAACTATGTCATGTTGACTGATTGCAATGAGCCTTCATGTTACAAGGAAGCAGTGCAAATGAAGGACTCCGGGAATTGGCAATTGGCCATGCAGTCAGAGATGACAGCTCTGCATAAAAACCAGACATGGAAGCTAGTTAAATTACCACGGGGAAAAAAGGCTCTACCTTGTAAATAGGTTTACAGGTATAAGATCACCGCTCATGATAGTCAGCCAAAGTACAAAGCAAGACTTGTTGCCAAGGGCTTTAAGCAAGAACAAGGCATTGACTTTGATGAAGTCTTCTCTCCGGTGGTCAAGATGACTACATTGGGATGCTTTCTTGCATTGGTTGCCATATTAGATTTGGTGTTGCACCAAATGGATGTCAAGACAGCGTTCTTGCATGGTGATTTAGATGTGGAAATTTACATGCAGCAGCCAGAAGGGTTTGTTGAGAAAGGCAAGGAAGATTGGGTATGCCAGTTGTTAAAGAGTCTTTATGGCTTAAAACAATCACCGAGGGCATGGTACCATAAATTCCACAAGTTTATGATTTCTCAAGGCTACAAACGTAGTGAGTTCGATCACTGTCTATATACAAAGAAGGCTAAGGATGGCAGTTGGCTGATCCTTATTTTGTATGTGGATGACATGTTGATTGATGGCAAGCACTTGGAAGAAATTTCAGCTTTGAAGTCAAAGATGGCAAAATCGTTTGACATGAAATACATGGGTGAGGCAAGTCATATACTTGGTATGTGCATTGAGAGAGACAGATCAAAGAAGTTGATTTGGTTATCTCAAACAGAGTATATTGACAAGGTTTTGCAACGTTTCAATATGGAGAAGGGAAAGGCACTGAGTGTTCCATTGCCACCATATGTGAAACTTAGCAAACAAGATTGTCCTGTGTCTGAGGAAGAAAAGGCTGAAATGGATAAGATTCCATATGCGTCTGCAGTGGGTAGTTTGATGTATGCAATGATTGCTACTCGCCCAGACATTGCATTTGCAGTGGGAGTAGTAAGTCGATACATGTCAAACCCAGGCAAGAAACATTGGGAGGCAGTGAAAGGAATATTGAGATACCTGAAAGCTACAAAGAGTATGCGTATATGCTATGGGAGTCAGGAGCTAAGTATAAAGGGTTTTACAGACTCAGATTATGCAGGTGACTTAGACAACCGAAGGTCTACGTCAGGGTATATCTTTACATTGGCTGGTGGAGCAGTATCATGGCGTTCTAGATTACAAGATTGTGTTACTCAGTCTAATACAGAGGCTGAAAATGTTGCAGCATGAGAGGCATGCAAAGAATCAATTTGGCTTAATCGACTAGTAACAGATTTGGGAATCAAAGAAGAGATGCCTGTGTTATATTGTGATAGTCAAAGTGCTATACAATTGGCTCGCAATCCAGTTTATCACTCAAAGACAAAGCATGTGGATGTGAAGTATCATTTCATCAGGGAAATGCTCGAGGATAAGCAACTTCAGCTTGTCAAAGTTCACACCACAGAAAATCCTACTGATCTACTTACAAAAGGACTTCCCTCATAGAGCTTTGCACATTTTCGCAAGCAGTTAGGTGTAGGGTAGTACATCTTCTCTACATCTCTTGTATATTAGCTTGTATAGTAGCTTCTCTCACACTTAAAGTACCACATTGGACTTTAAGTGGGAGGTTGTTGGGGTATAAAGCCCAATGTGGTCGCCCAGGTAAGTGGGTGGGCCACCAGGTATGTACACATATTCTTTTGTAAAAACCTAATAAGAACTCACTATGCTCTACACATTACAGTAGAACGAGTTCACCATATCGTCGTGCTCTTCTTCTCGCACTCTCTCTCGCGTCGCACTTCCGCTCGTACTCCTTCACCTAGACCATGTTGTATCCCATGTGACAACATGTGCCAAATCGAGCTCTGATACCAATGTAAGACCGCGGGACCAATGTAAGACCGCGGGAGACTGGACCATGCAACTCTCCACCCAACCGTGCCATATATAGACTCCTAGCCCCTAAATATAGCGCCCCTTGACCGCATGTCCGTCCTGGCCCTTGGCCCTGCCCTTGGCCTGACATACACTAGCAAGGAAAGTGTCCATATCATCTTCCTCATGCATAATCTTCGACTCCAGCTCTTTACGTAGCAAAGCAATTTTAGCCTCATTACGACTTGCATAAAGACCTGCTAGAATATCCCAAGCCTGTTTTGCAAATTTTGCTGAACGGATGTGAGGAACAATGGTGCGCTTCACAGACAATGCAATCAATGCATGAGCCTGCGCATCCTTAACATCCCAACGAGCTTGTTCTGCCGTAGGAAAAACAACTCTAACAACAACAATCCTTGTAGCAAGACCTGCAACATCCTCAACATCGCGTGCATCCTCAGAACCAGGACATACATCAATGCCGTGCACAATATTCCAGGCGCCCTTTGACACAAGCCCATGCTGCATCATATAAGCTCACATAGGGTAATTGTCCCCATCCAACTTGTCCTCAGCAGCAAACATCTTGAACACATCTGTGTTGTTGTTGTCAGTCATGGTAAATGTTGCACCTGATGTGAAAACTGCCCGAAAATAGGAGAAATGGAGCAGGAACAGCACGTGCTATATAGCACAAACCGTAGAAGACTATAAGACACCTGTTATGCAAAAAACGGCACTGACAAAAACTCTGCACAAAATGACAAAATAGCCTGTGCAGCACTGTCTGTAGTGGAAACGGAGGCTGAAATGAGCCCAAATTAAAAATTTGAGCAAACTGAGCTCTACGAGCACGCCCGAAATATTTGTCGATCTGCGACGAACGCTCGCCAAAGCTCACTGAAATCGGAGAAAGTGAGCAGGCGTGTACTGGAGCAGTTGACGACTAAGCCCGGGGGGACGCAACCTGCTCTAATACCAACTGTTGGAATTAGGGTTGCAGAGAAATGCACACATCTTGGAGAAGACAAAGGAAGCTCAAGGCACACAATAGAGAGTGTGTTACTTAGTGTGCTATGGAAAGATGGATAGCCCTAGAGTGATGGGCGTATATACAATGCTCGAGGGAAAAAACCTCCTAAAGAGGGAAAAAATTCCCCGGCGGTCCTAGTGTGTTCACACACATCACTACCACATGTATATGGTAACAGAGTCAATTGAAGCATCCTGTAGCAAGTGTAATGCATCCCATCTCCCAAACCACTTCTCTATGCCTTGCATCCATCCCGTGCTCAAGATCTTGCTTTTATGCGTCTTTTGAACTTTTCTGCTTGCTTCTTATGCAATTGTAGGAAGTCGATGTGAGGGATTTCTACGCATATTTATCATGTACTCCACAACCCTTTCCATGCCCATAACCTCAATTGGAAGAAACCCCGGCTCAAGAAGTAGGAGCATATATGGTGTTTGTGTCTTAAATTGGAGAAAGTTTGTAAGAAAACGCATTTGGATATTCTCAAACTCTTTCCAAGTAGACTTTGAGATGCTCCCACCCCACACTTCAACTACATAAAGAAGAACCGGTGTCACCAATGCATCAAAAAGATACTTCTTGAGAACCCAACACTTGATGTTTCTCGCATTACACATGTTCTCAAATGCATAACATGCTCTCTTTCCCGCTTCCAAATGACACATAGCACATTCATACCACTTGTGATTGGACGGAACCTCAAGGCCAAGGTACTTAAAGCTCTCAACAACTTCAAGTGTCTCATTGTTGTACACAATGCATGGCTTCTCCTTATGGTTGGTTTTCACAATCATAACCTTTGTTTTGGATTCATTCACAATTAGTCTACTGTACAAGCAAAGTTCTCAAGGACAACCATAAGCTTTTGTGCATCTTCTAAAGTGTGTGATAGAAGCACTACATCATCCACATACAACAAAAGCATGATTACCGCATTGCAAATAGTGAACTCTTCAATGCCTTCTTTTTGCATAAAGTCAAGTACCATTTGTTCCGATTGATCAATGCATAGACCAAAGAGAGTTGGTGAGTCATGACAACGGACATCCGTGTTTAACCCCAATAGTGCTTACAATTTTTTTTGAAATTTCTCTTCCCTTGTGCAATTGACATTTGAGAAACCACAAGCATAAACTCACTTGGCACTTGGAGTTCTTCCATCCTTCTCCACAGATTGTTATGTGGAATCATATCAAAGGCTTTCTTAAAGTCCACAAAACAACAAAACAATTGCTTGCCTTTCAACCAACTTTCCTCCATGAGAACACGAAGAGTGACAAGATGATCAATGGTGCTATGGTATCGACAAAAACCCGCGTGTCCTTTTGTACGCTTGTCATTCTCTTCGACCCAATCACTCAATTTCATCTCCATTATGCACCCAAATAACTTTGCAATAAGAGACCCAATCATTATAGTCTGGTAGTTGTTTACATTCTTTACATCCCCTCCTTTATGCAAAGGCTTAACCCAATTAGTACTCAAATCATAAGGCATACCATGTGGAAGTGCAAGGTTGAACATATCACACATCCACTCATGGGTAAAATCTCCCTTCCATTTGATCATCTCCGGCTTGAAACGTTGAAGATTTCCTGCTTTTCGAGTGGCCACCAATTTTTCAAGCCCACTGTATACATCCTCAATAGTAAAAAAAAGAAGGCATACCTGGGAGTGAACCATAAAATGGTAATTTTTCAGCATTTGCAAGCTCATATAATTGCTATCAATTGTAGGCTGAGACTATCAATTGCTTCTCCACATGAAAGGTCAATACATAAGGCCCGATGGTCGGATTCCGAGGTCCATTGGTCAAATATAAAATTATTTATGCGATACATGATGGCTTCGGACAGTAGCATATAGTCAATCACATTGTCCCCATTATGTTTCCTACATGTAAATCCATTGGTTCCACTCCACAAAGATACACCATTGTCAATGAGCATTAACATGCCATTACATGCCAGGCCAAGGGCTAGAGGGCAAGGCCCGACCTAGGGGAGTCAAGGAGTTAGGCCAAGGGCCAGACTAATTGTCTTGACACGGGATCCGTTTAGGGCAAAGGGCCATGGGCTCTCCTATAATAGGTTGGCTGGGAGGTGTATCCGGTGTCAGTCTCCTCTGGGTTCTACATTGGTATCAGAGCTAAAATTAGTTGGGAAAGGTGCATGGTTCTTTGCATGTGCATGTGCATGGCCATGGAAAACTAGTCGAGGAGGGAGCACCACGTGTAGGACCTTTTGAAGCGAGGAGGAATGAACTGACGACCTCCACCATACGCTACATAAGCGGGCTTGACGGATGCACGTTGCAACTAGCTGTAGGGGTGGGATATTCTTCGACAAGCCGTCAAGTTTTTGTAGATTCTCCAAATTGCAAAAAATTACAGAAGTTAGTCAAGGTTAACTTACAAGGACTTTGAGTTTTTAAAATAAGTATCCATCACCACTTGTTTCTTCAGAAGATCAAGTCGACTGCAATTTTTTCAAGCGGTGTATTTGAACGGGTGGAATTAGGGGTTGACAAAGCTTTGACGAATAGCGTAATTAGCACGACTAATTGTCAACGTTTTGGTGCATACTATGGCTATGAGATTCTTTTTTGAATCAAGGTATTCTTCTTTATCTCTCTCACACTGCACAGTGTTTCCATGGATTCAGATATCAACATGACCTTTGATTTCAAGCATAATACACTTGATCCTTCCCGTAATGGCTCGCGGCCGCATACTCTCACGGAGGATGCCCGCGACACTACGGGAGGAGAGGACGCTTATGAATTGATCGATATCCATGAATTTTGGGCACTTCAAGCATGCATCTAAGTAATGGAAACAAATTTTGCATCCATAAATGAAAATGTCACTAAATTATCCACTTTAGTGATACAATTTATGCAGCAGCAGCAGCAGGCCAAGGGCCCTGTTGGACACACACATGCATGAGCATGTTGGTGCAGCCAAAGCCGGTCTGAGCTAGGTGGTGGTCTATGCCAAGCAAAGGTTGTTGACAGGTGCAGTGCAGAAGGCTAGGGCAGGTACCAAGGTCCTGGGCAGTCAAGGGGTAGCGAAAATGTATGCCCAATGTGGTTTTTTTAGGCCAAAAGAGCTGAGGAATGGTCCAACTGGGATAGAAGATGAAGTTGTCCAAAATGCCGAGTTAGTGCTCTATAATATAGTGTTCAGTGTGCTCTAGAAGCTGGTCCAGATGACTCGTCAAACGAAGCCCCGGTGTGCAAGTTATTGAAGTGAAGAGGTAGAGTGTGTAGCAGATCCCCGATGGACAGGGCAGTTGGGGACAGGTGGCCCATGCTGATGTTAGTGGATGCACGTGTAGAACTCAAATTATGGAGCATGAATATCTTCTCGGATTGCCAATCGGAGCTCTGGTTAGCAAGTTATGGTTATTTGAAGATTTTTCAGAGGTCGGGTCTGAGCCCACTTGCCTGCATTGGAGGATGCATCATCTGGTGTTGTCTAGAGTCCGCCAGATGTTTGGTGGATAATGTGCATCATGTGGAGCTAGCACAAATCGACAGCACGTCAATCAGATACTTGGTCAACAGGATACAACAGGATCAAGTTGGGGGCATTGGGCGGTGGAGAGTTTGCAGATAATTTCCTCTTTTTTTTTTTGGCCTCGAATAGCGGGCTCAAAAGAGATCCAAGGCAATAAAGCTTGCCCATGATGGAATTGACAGAACAAAATTTAGGCCGGTGAGCTTTGTGGCTTGGAAGTCGGACCCCGGACCGGGATATATGCAGGCTTTGAAGTGGGGGGCAATTTTCCTATTCAAGGTTTTTTTTAAAAGGGTTTTTTGAATTTCAAAGGCCTTAAAAGGCTTGGTGAATACAGGAACTACCATGTGGCATGGGGTTAATCCCACATGCACATGGTGGTCGTTTGATTTTGGGCTATTTGAGCCAGGCCGTGAGCCTCAAGAGATGCACAAAGGGGGAGAGAGGGGAGCTCCCTCACCCCATGGCGATGGCGTGGGCCAGTGGGCACTGTGGATGGCTGGCCTGCGCGGTGGCCCTGCGGGGCGGGTACATGGCGGTTTTGGCCAGCCTCGTGGCACGCGCTATTGGGCTGTGTAGGCATCGGTGGTTGTAGTATCTGATGGTGTGGCAACGTGTCAGGTGGGGGCTCGTTCCCACGGCCCTTGAGGCCACAATTTTCAGAAGAGAACCCCCCCCCCCCCCCCCCGGCCCAATAGCGACATCGCTAATGCTATGGGGTAGGGGAGGTTTCATGTGAGCAAAAAGAGAGAGGGAGCAGCCGGGTCCGAACCGGGGGCAAGTACAAAAGGGAGTTCCCGCGACAATTGGGTGAGCAGGAGAGAGAGAGAGAGAGAGAGAGAGAGAGAGAGAGAGAGAGAGAGAGAGAGAGAGAGAGAGAGAGAGAGAGAGAGAGAGAGAGAGAGAGAGAGAGAGAGAGAGAGAGCGAGAGAGAGAGAGAGAGAGAGAGAGAGAGAGAAAGAGCCTAAGGGCCACCTAATGAAAGGGACGAACAGAGCCATTTCAAAGCCGTCCGGGAATTTGGGGAAACCACATAGTTTTGGATGCGAACTAGGACGCGTAGAGAGAGAGAGAGAGAGAGAGAGAGAGAGAGAGAGAGAGAGAGAGAGAGAGAGAGAGAGAGAGAGAGAGAGAGAGAGAGAGAGAGAGAGAGAGAGAGAGAGAGAGAGAGAGAGAGAGCATTAATACCTTCTTACAAATCTGTCATGACCAATCAAAGTGAGATTAGTATTTCTTCAACATAGCTTGAGTAAATGACACCACAACACATCACAAGAAAAGCCACCCCAATCACTGTCTTAAGGCCAGGGGAGTCCTCTCCACCCTGTCTCCCTCTTACAATATGTGGGATTTATGGCTAAGTTTATGACAACACCCAAAGACAAGCTATCAAGAACTTAACGAAAACACCAAGACACTTACACATCATTGTTGTCCAATACTTCACATTGGAAGAGAGACAAACTATCCAAGCTTACTCCAAATCCACCCTCCTTGATTCAGAAAATGTTGGGCTTACACTAGTAAAAGAAATGATAGATTTCCTACTCTCAATTGAATGATCACTCTCTCTTACAATGTCATAGAGCTCCCTTACTAATCACCCCTAATACAACACATGCATATACATAAGACAATGAGCTTCCACTCAAGAGCTCCTTCTAGAGAGGTTGAGCTTGGCTTCTCAAGCTATAGCATAGTGCTCTTGCTTATGGCTCCCCCCCTTTTGTGCTAGCTACACCCTCCTTTTATAGAAATTTTGAGGGCTAGGGTTACTCCTCTAACCATGGTTGGGTTAGATTTTCAGCACTTATCTAATTTATTTTGCTTGGAATTATCAAGAAGTTGGTGTGGATAGATGAAGAAGAGAGAGAGGAGAGAAGTGGAGGTGATATGACTTTTCATAGTAGGTTGGTGTTAGTAAATTAGTAGAGTTAGTATTTTTATTGATTTACAAATGGAATTGGATATTTACAATGGGAGTATCCAAGTAGGATACAAATAAGGAAGAAAAAACTCTTAATAGGTAAGAAAATATGGATTTCTTACAATGTTGATGCTCCAAGTGTCTTGAGTAGGGTCAATTTTGACGCTTGTTGACGGTCCACTAGCTTTGATGGTACATTTTTTCTCCACTCTTGACCTTCCTTGGGAGCCAAGGTAAGTGAACATGAGTAATCAATCACCATGATGCTGTCTTTCAAGAGAAGAGGCTAAATTTTGTGGTTTTTTTATAGATATGGGTAATATGGATGAGGAAAAATGAGACTAGGTGGTCAATTTTGGAATGGAAGTGTGTGTAGGAGACATGAGTTCACCATGGTTTCTCTTATTCTTCAAGGTTGAGAAGAAGGTGAGTAGGGTGCAGAGAGGAGTGGTGAGAGAGGTGGGGATGATCAGTGGAGAAGTGTGTGTGAAAGAGGAAAATGATAAAGTGGAAGAGGGAGTGTGGCTGCATAGCATGGACAAACTGACGTCCACCAATAAAATCATAGCTCACAGCTCGTAGCTCAAAAAACTATGAAAACATTTGAGGTGAAAGTTCAGCCCACGAGCTACAAATTTTGTTTGTATCACCTTTTCAAATTCGGAGAGCATGTGATCTTTTAAAATTCAGCAAAACCGACTGTTTTTTCCACTGCACAAAGTCCTTGTGAGGTCCTTCTTTGGATGATTCTATTGAATACCTCCAAGAGTGAGCCCCCCATGGTGCATGCATGCATTCCACATACCCTTGACCTTATTTGGTAGGTCTATAATTGAAGATATTGTTGAGATCATGATATAAGTGAAGAGTACAACTAAGAAAATCAAATATTGAGGGGTCTCAAAAAATATGTACATGTCAAATATAAATAATATAGGTGGAAAAAATATAAAGGGGTCAAAATAAATCTCTCTCATTATAAGTCTACCATAAAAAGATGAATATTTTTGGTGGTCTAATTTATGAGAGTAATAGGGAATAGATGTAGAAATGAAAAAATCACAATAGTGAAAAAATATACACATAAATAGAACTAGTTTTTTTGGATTTTTGTTGGGATGGAGTTACACCAAAACTAAGAGAATCTTGCATGAAATTATTTTTATATGGAATAAAGAGTATGCAAAATGGTAAGAAAAAATATGGTAATGATGAGTCAATGTACATAGCATAAATAACACACCCTAGGTAGAAATATTTAAATAAATACCAAAATAATTATGAAAAATCCTTTTATTTAGGCCCTATACAATGAAATATTTACACACAAATGGGCCATAATATACTTCTAATTTTTTATTTTTTTGGCTCAACTAGCCCAGTGACTAGCTAATTGAGGGTTTTTAAGAAAATATGGGAAAAGTCCCCTAACTCACACACGCCTATGTACACTGAAATGGTAGGGATAGCCACAGTGTTTGGGTGATTTAATAGGGTGAGGTAGCTGACTATGGCAATTATGGAAAGCCGAAAAACGGCTATCAATAGCTAAAAGCTCTTTTTTGTATATGCCAAAGACCAGTTCGTCGGCATTGAGCCTTCGGCTCTCATATGCTATGGCATGCCCTTCTTGAAGCAAAAGTGCTCCAAGGCAATGACCACAAACATCACATTGGACCTCAAATGGAATTGAGAGATCTGGAGCATGAGGACCGGTTGAGAGGTAAGCTTCTCTTTGAGCTTGTCAAAAGCATTTTTTTCTTTAGCAGTCCATGAGTACCTAACGTTCTTCTTTGTTAAGTCATTCAATGGTCCTGCTATTTGAGAAAATTTTGTTATGAAGCATCTATAGTATGCACACATACCAATAAAGCTTCTTAGGTCATGTAGATTCCTTGGATTTAGGCCATGCTTTTATTACCTCCAACTTTGATGGATTAATACATATACCATCTTGAGAGATAATGTGACCTAAACATTGAATCTCTTGTAGGAAAAACTCACTTTTCTTTTGATTGATGAAAATCTTATTCTCTCTCACAACTTGAAAGATTACCTGGAGGTGCCACTTGTACTCCTCAAGAGCATTTGAGTGGCCTGAAGATTTTTGTCCATCGTGAGTTTGAATGTGACTAGAGTATTTGTTAGGCCAAAACTTGAAACTTATCATATAGATCTTCTACCCGTGGCATAGAAAATTTTTTTTTTTTTTAGTGATCCTATTTAGTGCTCTATAGTCGACAGACATGTGATATGTTCCATCTTTCTTTCGCACTAAAAGTAATGGTGAGCTTCTCACCATCCCTTTTTCCACCAATTCATGCACTTGCCTCATGATCTCCTCTTGTTAAATTACGCTTGTGAAACTCAATAAGGAGGTTTATTAGGCGATGAGCTTCCTAGTAGAAGCTCTATTGCATGGTCATCATCCCCTCATTTTGGAGGTAGCTCACTACAAATGTCATCAATGAAAACATCTTGGAATCTATTTAAGAAATTAGACAACTCTAACTCCTTTTGATTCCCTTTATTTCTACTTGTGAGAAAATTAGAAACATTTGTTGATTCTCTAAAAAAAATCATATACGCAAAAATAAAGCTTTTCATTGACTTATCAAAAGCAAGCGTATTTACCAGGGATATGGTGTTCCCCAAATCATTAGCATCTATGTACATTCTCTTTTCCATGTAGGTGGAATAGATTCTCCTTTCAAGGAACTTCATGTTGGCCGTCATGCAGCTGAACCATGGTGCCCCTAGGATAACATCCTCATGTTGGAGAGGAGAGATAAAAAAAAGTCTTCTTTGTCGACATAGCTTTGAACATGAAGCCTCAACTTCTGAATCAATGGAGTAATAGAGGCTTGCTATCCCTTGAAATCTCCATTGGCAATTATAGTATCTCCCATCTCAAAAGCTTGAATGCCCAACTTAGTGGCCAACTTCATTGATATCAAGTTGTGAGTAGATCCAGGTTCAAAGAGAATAAGGGCATCATGCTCCCTTACTTTTCCCCAAGCATTGGAGAGGTACGAGCCTTTGCAATGAGTATCCTCTTTTGGAGCGTCAACCAAGGAATCTCTAGGAGTGTCATTGAGTACATTTCTTTTGGGGTAAGAATGATAACCATGTCCTTGCTCCCCACACTTGAAGCATTTATGGTCTTTACGAAAGGCCTTTTATTATTTGGGAGAGAGTTTATTTTTACCTTTGTAAGATCCTTTCTCCTTGGCCTTGTTGTTGTTGGTGTTGGTTTGGTGTTTCCTTGGGAAGAGTTTTGAGCATTTCTCTTCCCTTTAGCTTCATTTCGATCCTTGTTTTCCATGGGCTTGAAATTTCTTCTCACCCCTAAACTGAACCTTGAAGCAACCATAGTGTGGTGGATGGCTTCGGTGATAGTGCTAGGCCGTTGTGAGTTGATATACTCGGTCATTTCTTCATGTAATACCGCAAAAAATTATTGCTTTTGTTTGGAAAAGTCTATCCTTTTGAAAGGTTGTAGCTTTGAGATGTAAATCCTAAAACTTGTCTACATATTTGTGGATAGACTCATTGAAGAGCAGCTTCAAGCTCCGCCATTTGGTAAGCACTTTGTCCTTTGCATCGCTTGCAAGGAATTGCTTCATGATGAAAACTTGTAGAGTTTTCCATGTCTTTGGGGCCTCGCCATCGCCACAAAGGCTAGCCCACCATTGATGAGTAGATTTTTGGAAGTGCATAGCTACATGATGTAGCTTGGAGGACTCCGTGAAGCCCTCGTCTCCAAAGGCCGCATCAAATTGTTGGATGAAGGCCAATACTTTGTCTGTGGCACCAAAGGTGCCATCATAGGTGAGAAAAGAGATACTCTTTCCTCCCTCTTTGGGCTTTTTGAGCTTTTGTGATCTTCACCATGCAAGGTATGATTTGCAATGTCCTCCCCTCTTGTATTCTTTAGGAGAATAGCCATAGCTTTCATCGGAAAAGGAGAAAGGTGAAGAAGAACGAGAAGAGGGTGACCTCTTTCTTGCCTTTTTCTTCCTTTTTTTCCTCTCTTCCCTTTTGGAGTGATGAGGAGAAGGACTATGGGTTTGACCGTTTCCTCTTGGAAGGAGTTGGCGATAGCTTAGACCGCCGCCTTCATGGAGCCACATCTTTAAAGGAACTTAGGGATTCACTTCTTTCTTGTTCTTTGGATTCCTCCTCTCTTATGGGAGAGAGTCTTCTTTTGGAAGTCTCATCAGGAGACCTCCTAAGCTCTCTCTTTTCTCTTGGAGAGGAAGGGAAATCCCATAAGCATGAAGTTGTTGAGTAATTTCGGCTTGCAAAGTAGGGTTGCCCATAGCTTGATGCAACCTAGTAACAAGATAATTGATAAACATGGGGGCATCATCATTAGCACCTTCATGTGCAAAATCAAAGTTATCAATGTTCATTTTACTCTTTTGGTTATTGTCAGCCATGCTAATTATACTTATGTCATGCCAAGGGTAGGACGAGGCACGGCCAAGGGCTAGGACGAACATGCAGTCAAGGGGGTCCCTATATATAGCAAGCCAAGGGTCTATATAGGGCATGGCTGGGTGGTGATGAGCATGTTCTAGTTCCCTATGCCTTACACTGGCATCAGAGCTTAGGGAGGGAGCAGCCATGGAGGAGGGAAAGAAGCATGTCCTTCTCTCCCGTTCTCTCTCTCTCTCTCTCTCAATCTCCCTAGTGAAGCATGCAACAAAGAAGCATGGCCTTCTCTCTCGCTCTCTATTGATCTCCCTCGTGAAGCATGAAACTCTCTTTCATATACAATAACTCTCTTGCAGCAATCTCTCGCAAAGCAGATATGGCTATGAGCTGGTTCGGAATGAGTTTTTTTCTTCCAAATCTCTGGACCACTGGTTATCGCAATGACCAGGTTAGCCAATTTTAAGTTCTTCTTATTTTTCCATGTTCACATCTTTTCTTGGAAATTACTATTTTTGTGCAAATCAACGTGCTGAGGCGGTCCGGGGCGGGCAACAAGAAGAGTGGCCTCTAAGCACCCTTGTAGGCTCCCGTGCTACTCAATTGGTTTGGGGTTGGAAAAAAAAACAAACACACACACAAACCCGCAACCTAACCCTACAAAAATTTGGGGCACCACCTAGTTTTGGATGCGAACTAGGACGTGTAGAGAGAGAGAGAGAGAGAGAGAGAGAGAGAGAGAGAGAGAGAGAGAGAGAGAGAGAGAGAGAGAGAGAGAGAGAGAGAGAGAGAGAGAGAGAGAGAGAGAGAGAGTGCTCGGGCTGCTTTGAAATGTATCGGCAATGATCAAGCAAACACAATTATATATGTAAGAAAGAGAGAGAAGGGGGAGGGGGTGCTTGTTGCATTAATACCTTCTTACAAATCTGTCATGACCGATCAAAGTGAGATTAGTATTTGTTCAACATAGCTTGAGTAAATTTCACCACGACACATCACAAGAAAAGCCACCCCAATCACTGTCTTAAGGCCAGGGGAGTCCTATCCACCCTGTCGCCCTCTTACAATATGTGGGATTTATGGCTAAATTGATGACAACACCCAGACACAAGCTATCAAGAACTAAAAATATCACCAAGACACTTACACGTCATTGTTGTCCATTACTTCACGTTGGAAGAGAGACAAAGTATCCAAGCTTAGTCCAAATCCACCCTCCTTGATTCAGCAAATATTGGGCTTACACTAGTAGGAGGAATGATAGATTTTCCACTCTCAATTGAATGATCGCTCTCTCTCTTACAATGGCATAGAGTTCCCGTGCTAATCACCCCTATTACAACACATGCACAAGCATATGACAATGAGCTTCCACTCAAGAGCTCCTTCTAGAGAGGTTGAGCTTGGCTTCTCAAGCTATAGCATAGTGCTCTTGCTTATGGCTCCCCCTTGGTGCTAGCTACACCCTCCTTTTATAGCAATTTTGAAGGCTAGGGTTACTCCTCTAACCATGGTTGGGTTAGATTTTCAGCACTTATCTAATTTATTTTGCTTGGAATTATCAAGAAGTTGGTGTGGATAGATGAAGAAGAGAGAGAGCAGAGAAGTGGAGGTGATAGGACTTTTCATAGTAGGTTAGTGTTAGTAAATTAGTAGAGTTAGTTATTTTATTGATTTACAAATGGAATTGGATATTTACAATGGGAGTATCCAAGTAGAATACAAATAAGAAAGAAAAAACTCTTAATAGGTAAGAAAACATGGATTTCTTACAATGTTGATGCTCCAAGTGTCTTGAGTAGGGTCAAGTTTGACGCTTGTTGACGGTCCACTAGCTTTGACGGTACGTTTTTTTTACTCTTGACCTTCCTTTGGGAGCCAAGGTAATTGAATATGAGTAATCAATTACCATGATGCTATCTTTCAAGAGAAGAGGCTGAATATTATGGTTTTTGATAGATATGGGTAATATGGATGAGGAAAAATGAGACTAGGTGGTCAATTTTGGAATGGAAGTGTGTGTAGGAAACATGAGTTCACCATGGTTTCTCTTATTCTTCAAGGTTTAGAAGAAGGTGAGTAGGGTGCAGAGAGTAGTGGTGAGAGAGGTGGGGATGATGAGTGGAGAGGTGTGTGTGAAAGAGGAAAATGATAAAGTGGAAGAGGGAGTGTGTCTGCATAGCATGGGCAAACTGGGGTCCACAAATAAAATCCTAGCTCACAGCTCGTAGGTCAAAAAAATATGAAAAACTTTGAGGTGAAAGTTCAGCTCACGAGCTACAACTTTTGTTTGTATCACCTTTTCAAATTCGGGGATCATGTGATCTTTAAAAATTCAGTAAAACCGACTGTTTTTTCCACTGTACAAGGTCCTTGTGAGGTCCTTCTTTGGATGATTGTTGGACGGGAGAGACTCACACACCCATGAAGTGCATGCAAACACTACCTAGATCAACATAATGTCAATCGAGGACACAGATGACACGATAGGCACACGTAGGAAATCTCTTAAGCTTGTCAGGGTGAGACCATCCTACACATACAACACTCTGGAAGGCCAACTAAACCACAATCAAGAACCTCACTTCTCTGAACTACAGCACCTAGCCACATACACACATGTGAAAGGTAGCTCACCTAATCATGCCAGATTCATACAAAACTTAAGGAACACCATCCCCTCACTAGGATACACCTATCCCTAAGCTTCTACACTCAAAACCCTCACTCAAAACCCATCTGCGGAAAACGCGTAGGATGACAGAGCCGAATTTTGAAAGTGCCCGAAACTGAAATTTATGAGTACCTATGCGTAGCTTATGTCGCCACGATTCTATAGACTACTAGCACGCAGCGAACATACATCGTTTGATACACTTACGGCCACAAATAGCTCGTAGATGCGTCGGCGTGTGCGCTTCGTGTCGCATGGAATGCTTGGCGTCGTCACGTACCTCTCCTCGAGCCTACAGCAATGGTGCAGTCGGATCTCCAATGTGCTGAGCGAGCCGGGCGTAGCGGGAGGATGAAGCTCACACTCACTCTCTTTCTCTCTCACACACAGTAAATGGCAGCACTAAAACTTTGATTATGATTAAAAGTCTTCCTTACAAAATGACCTAGGTACCTTATATACTAAGGCTACCTTAGGTTTAACCAAAAATGGGGTTGAAAGGGTCAAATGGATTTGTATTTACAATTTGGAAGTTCCATTGCACCCCGGCTTCTGAAACTAGAATCACTACTCATTACAAATGACGTTTATATCCATAATCCGCAGCATTTCATAACTCGCAAAAGATAAGACTTTGGTACGAAACTTGAGCTATGTTGTGTTGTTGACCCAGTGGTCAACATTCCCCCCTTCCGCGTTCATGTCGTCCCCGACATGACCTGATTAACGATGGCGATGTGGTCTTTGTTGTCGTTTTGTTGTTGGAAAGAAAGTATAGACTATAGCCTTTGCAATAGCTTGTCTTGTTCGTCCAATCCGATGTACATAGTCTTCACATGATTCAGGAAAATCATAATTGATGACGAACTTTATGTCTTTCACATCCACGCTCCGAGCTGCAGCATCTGTTTCTGTCATTATAGGTCTACTGCCAGATCTAAATTCAAAAAGAACCCAATGTCGTTTAACTTGATTCTTATCATCATGGATAGAGAAAGCTCCATCCATCACTTGCTCCAGCAAATCTGTCAATTCGGAGTATTTGTGATTCTCAGAAACAACTTCTACAATCTGTAGAATTGAGTGATTGGCTTTCTGATCTTGTGAGCCAATGACAACTTTGTAAGGATGTTGTAGAAATTGTATGGCTAAACCCTTAACTTCTTTAGGCCAAGTTGCGCTCCAATGCAAAGTCTGTCTGTCAGGCCGAATCCAAGAACTATGATCCATTAGAGCATGCGTCTATCATCGTAACCATTCATCTTTTGAGATCCTCTGATTACTTTTATGTCTGCTCTTTGTCATTGAGGACTTCTTTGTTCCTATGCAATCATGTTGTTAGTGTTGTCTGCAGCTTTTTCATTGTAGGCCATTCCTCAACTCGCCATTGAGGAGAAGTATGCTATGATCTGAAATTGGTGCTCCAATTCATTTGTCAATTGATTTGAGTATCATTTCCTTATTGTTGATGTAGAAGGAATATGTACAAGAGGATGGTGATAAGTGTCTTTAGATTAGGGTCTAAAACCTAGATGACCAAGGGAAAAACCCGATGGGAAAAAAAATGCCTTTGGTATACGCTCTTATTGGAGTTGAGCAGTTGAACGTGAAGTACATGTTCATGAAAGGTGAGTGCTTGGACGAAACACGGAAAGAGTGCCTGATGCAAGTGCCAATTATGGGACACTCTATATGCATATGAGAAATTTGTCAACAAAAGCATGCAATGTGAAAGAAGGAGATGATGGGTGTTTCGAGGAATAAATGTAGCACATGTGACATCAAAAGATGTCTCAATAGCTTCCACCTTTCCAAGAAGGGTTTTCGATGTAGAAGTTTCTCCACTCGTATCTCACAGTGCTCAGTACGTGAGTGTCTTTTGGACCTTCTCCTTCACTTCACCAGACTTAAGTATAGTAGACTTCGAATCTTTTGCTCACCTATACCAGCATGAGCGACACAACGTAAATATGCTCAACTCTCCCAGCTTGAGCAGTACCTAGAATAGCTAAGACGCGTAGACCACAAAGAATATTACTTGAAGCTTTGAGACTAACACCTCACTCATTTTGTGGCTTAGCTACTCGACTCTGACTTGTATGACTTGTCGGTTGCATGTTGACACTGCTTTGTGACAAGTTCTTCGGCTGTTGTAGTGGCTGCTGAGACATACTTCGTGAAGTTTCATCGTTTCCCTGTACCTTCTTCTCTTTGTAGTGCCCAGGCTTCTCGTCAGTCTTTTCTTCATGTGGATTATGGATTTTTTTATTTTTTTCTTAATAATAAACAAAGAAAATCTTAAAACAACTCAACAAAAGAAAAATCATTCAAATAGAAATCTAAATGCTATGTACACTATACACATGTCCCTAGGGGCTCATATATGGATTTTGTCCCCATACTCCTCTGTAACACTACTATGAGGGCATATACTCTAAATTTCGTCAAAAATTATCACAATAAAACGCAAAAATTCAATGCATCTCACAAAACATTGCCCTCTAATAGTTATAATATTAGGTCCGCATTCAGAATGCCTTCCCCCTTCCTATTTGGATTCATCCTTTACGACAGGGTATCGCAAAGGGTATGTGTTGTGCTTGGGCAATTAAAAGTTGTGCCTATGCAGGCCTTGTAATGTAGCCCTATTATGCATACACAGTCAATGCATGGAAAAGATTTATGTTGTGCAAGATGTGGGTATAAGCAATTTTCTTATTGGCATTTGTTGGCGAGGCTTCCTATTCTAAGCAATGTAATGGTCTTTGAAGCTCCTGTATCGTTGCTTGATTGAAGTGACTTGCTCTCTTCTAATTGTACTGTAATCGTAGGAAGAATTGTAAGAATTCAAGCGGCGATGCACTGACATCAGTTTTGTTGTTCTTCTTTGGGACCCATTTCTTTGCGATTATTGGTTGTTTTGTTGCTGGCTCTCGTTTGGGAACCCATACTTTCCCGTGCTTCGTTTGTGTTTGAAGAGACTTCTTTGGGATCCACCTTTTTTTTGTGTGAGTCGACAGTGGTCATTGCTTCAGCCCTTGTACGCTTGGTTGGTGACGGGATTCAGGCTTTGAAAGTTGATACTGTGGCTGTTTTGGAATCCAAATGAATTCCTGACTTTTTTGTGCTTGAATCAACTTCTTTGGAGCCCAAACCTGAGTTGTGAAAGCTTGCGACTTTGTGATATTCTTACCCGTTCGTGCATGCTTTCCTTGTTTTTGTTTTGGTGTTGGATCTTGTGATTTGTCATTAGAGATCTTTGTCTTCTTGATCCATATCTGTTTTTGGCCAATCTGGATTTTTGGTATCCAGATTTGTTGAGATTTTTGGCTTTGACTTGTTGTCCTGTTCTTTTGACCTGTCATGGTTGTTGTTGCTGAAGGGGTTGGTGATAGTGATGGCCTGAGTTGATGATAGGGGATGTCGTAAGATTCATCACTATCGCTACTATCCTCAGCAAGGTTGACTTCTTGTACTTTCCCTTGATTTTTTGGTTTGTAGTGGAAAGTTACTGTCTGTTTGCTCATGGGTGGTAGTTTCTTGGAGGACTTTTCTAGCCCATTGATTAGAGCATTGTTAGCTCGTTGCTCTGGTCGTATTCCTCCTAGCTGATTCTTTTCATCCTTATTAGGAGCCATGTATGAGCATGCTTGTGGTGGCTGTGTCTTCACCGAGGACTTCGAAATCCACTTTTGATGCACTTTATTTGTGTAGCGATGACATTGATTCCCGGGTCGTTGATCTTCTTGAAGCTCGAAGTGTTCTACAGAGTCATAGAACTCGTCGTCTTCTTCATCTTATGATTCTCCACATTTCTTTGTTTGCTCCTTATGTCGAGAGCTTGTTGATGTCTGGTTCTCTTCGTTTTCCTGGATTACACTCAATGCAAAATAAGGAACGACATCATAGCCATTTTCATCACAAAACTTTGTTGTGGGAGCATCCTCCACAGCGCACACGTCCAGAGTAGCCAATATGTGTTCCCATCCAAAAGGTTCTAACTCTTCTTCAGGAAATGGTTCGGGGATATAGTCCATATCCTCTATAACCCACTCTAGGATACATTCCTCATGTTTCAAGCTACCACATTGTGAAGCTCCACACATCCACAGTTCTTTAGGCTTACCCAACCAAGCTGGAAGTTCTGATCCTGCTACTGTGGCGGAATCAAACTCCTCTACCGGTGTTCTCATCACATCCCTATAGCTATGGTCCCTCAAGTTTATCTTTGTTATGGTTTCCATATGTCTCAGGTATATATGGTCATAACCCCAATCTTGAACCATTTTCAATTGTCGCATGAATGGTCTTCCCAGAATGATTTCATAGTTGTTCTTCTTGCCAAAGTCAACAACAGCAAAAGTGTGTTCATATTCAATGCCACAAGAAGTAACAATTACTTTTTCTAGCAGTCCTAGGGGCTTTTCCTTGTGTCCGTCTGCAAGTTGCAGGGTCATTCGTGTGGATATCAAGGCAGGTTTTCCCCATTTTTTCCAAACCTCTTGGGTTGCAATGGCCACACCAGCTCCACTGTCAAGGATTGCCATGGTTTGTACACCATTAAATTATTTTATTTAGGACCTATATACAATGAAATATTTACACACAAATGGACCATAATATACTTATATTTTTTTATTTTTTTGGCTCGACTAGCCCAGTGACTAGCTAGCTGGGGGTTTTTAAGAAGATATGGGAAAAGTCCCCTAACTCACACACACCTATATACAGTGAAATGGTAGGGATAGCCACAGTGTTTGGATGATTTTGGTAGGGTGGGTTAACTCACTATAGCAATTACGGAGAGCCGAAAAACGGCTATCAGTGCTTTGACAATTTAATATGAAGCAAGGCTTCTCCCTTGTGCCAAGGTACTGCCCAATGACTTGGCATCACGGGCAGTGGCACACAAGTTTGGGGAACTGCCAAAATAGGGAATGTCACTCCCTACTAGTACATCTGTGCAAGCCATTTATGGTTTTGGCTCTCACATTTGAGACCATCACTTTTGCCAAGGGCTTAAGTTTCTGCATGCATGGCATGCTAGCTAGGTAGATTCAATTATACCGCCTTATGCAATATGCTTCCACTATAACTCCAAACACGTTGACACGGACAAGATGAATTATCGATTGTTTGACATGATTTTTGGTTGTTGTCAATGCACAACACCACTAAAAAGAACCTAAAACTTGGACTTGATTCACCGACAAAGTGCCCTATTCAAGTCATCCCCGTACAATCACGACCCCAAACATGGTAGATGGTCAAGATTTGACGTGTGTTTTTTGTTGTCTCTCTCGATGAGAGCGTCATACAGACAGATTGTTGTATGCTTATAGAATAAGCTGCAACCAAGGCATAAGATGCACACGAGCACATGGATTGGGTACGCACTACATTAGGTTAAGAAACCTTCCTCAACCTGAATGCTTTTTTTCTCTCTCTTTCTTATTTCTCTCAAAGAATAATGAAAACTTTCTAAGAAGCGTTTGAACATGTTTGTTTGGGAGTCAGCCTAAGCCAAGGTGCTCTAATTCTCAACTAGAAATAGGGCAAGACGCCATCTACATTAGTCTTCATCGGTTAGTTAATTGAACACTCATGGCCATAAGGGCTATGAGGCACACACGCTGGCTAAGAGTCATTGTCAGATCTCGGGTAAGACCCAACTATTCGCATTCCTTTGGGTGATCATTCTTAAGATCGAACAAATTTGCCCAGTGGAGTACATATCGCACACATCGATGTTAATGGACAAGCACAAGTCTTGTCATTACGAAGGTTTAGAGTGTCATTGTTGCACTACATGTTTTTTTTGCGACGCTCTAGTTGCGTTTTTGATAATCTTAAACTCATATCAGCTAATCTATACCACGGAATCTAGAGACAGCATGGTTGTTCAGGGATCTCACTTGTGTGGATTTCTTGCTCTCTCTATAGCACTACGAGTGTCTATGGCATCACAGTTTCGGGGTACGACCCAGTGACGGGTGTTTACTAAATCACCCCATAGCCATTTAGGATCATAGTTTGATCTATCCCAGTTGTACTTTCACGAAAAGAAGTCCGGAATCTACTAGGGGATAGTGGACAACTTCAACTTTTCAAGTTGATTCTCATCATTCTATACACGGTTAACTATGTTGGTTATCGTTACTTGCTAGTTGAGCAATTTCTACAAAGCGTCTTACCAAGGGGTTTGACTACGTATATTCTACCCAACAGGCTTGCATTGAGAAGGCAACACCCTGGGTTTCCAGTGGAATGTTGCTTGGTTTTTTTTCATAGGTGGGAGACATGCTCTTGTGCATTTGAATATGGGTAATTGAAGTTTTAGTTCAATCCAGAGGGCCATGCCAAGGGCATGTCGAAACAAGTATTTTGGGCCGTATGTCCAATGTACATTATGTTGTTATGAACCCACTTGTCGGATTTGATTTGGCACATGTTTTCACATGGGATACAACATGGTCTAGGGACTCAAGGAGTTTGGTTTAGCCAGTGTGGAACAAGGCTAATGAGGGTCCCTCTCACTCCCCTCGTAGAGTGTTTGTAATTACCTCCACACACAAGTACATCTTGTACTTGTAGGATGTTCTTTTTTCAAACATCCTTAGTTGAGACATATTCCACATGTGGTGAATATGAGTCTCTAGGACTGACACTCGCGCCCACTATTTCAAATATGTGTCACGACAAAGTCCCTAGGTGCTGGTCACATCTGTTTTTAGACCATTTTCAGCACGACGTATAAGGAGAAATTTCGATGGCCAACAATTGCCAGATACTTAGAATGACTTGTTCAGGTACAAGTACTGCTAAAAAACATTACAGATGGTTGTTTATACATATGGCAAGGCTCTAAGTTGTTAATAAAAAAAGTTTCATTGTTTGTCTCTAGAAGTAATTAATGTTTCACCTTCTATTATGGTTCAAACGTTTTAGCAAGGCTTGCAAATGATTGTAGCAGAAAGTATTTAGTTTCTTCTCGGAACTATTTGAAATCCTCTTCATTGTGTGCTACGCACATCACATTCGCCATAAGTATTGACAAGGATGGTCATGAATATACAGGTTCGGGTCTGTTCTTTGTTGAATGCATGCACACTAGGTGTTATGGGCCGTAGTGTTTAGCAAACGCTCATTTGGAATAGCATGCGTATTCATCAAGTTGTTTCTTATGAATCATTTTGCACTCTATGTGCAGTATCTCTATGAGATTACTTTTGGATCTACTAATTACCAATAGAGATCATGGCTCGGTTTGGGTGCTCGTAGACCTTACAACTTTATGTAAAACGTGGGGAAACACACCTCAGTCCTGTTAGTTATCCACGGGGATAGGCAGATTACAAAGTGTAATCTTGTGCACTGAAGGATATGCAAAGTGTGTATGTTGGAGAGGGGGAATGGGGGAACACGCCCAACAAAAACAAAAGGGCCTCTCTATAGCTCAGGGTATTCACAACACCCCTATCCTCTCATAAAACACCTTCAAAGAAACACTTAACACTAGCAGACCACTGCCTGCTCAATTGCCACTGCTCACACAGTCTACGAACCACCACACAAGATACACCTACTACCACTGCCTGTCTCCACCCTTACACACGCACACAGCCACTCAATCTCACTCTCTCACTCAAAACACCGTCGGTCTGGGGGGGGGCACACACTTCCACACTGCCGGCATCGAGGAGAAACATGAAATCAGGAGAAAGAGAAGGGGGGAAGGGGAAACAACGACACAGGAGGAAACTGTGGCTTGATTGCACTTCAGAAAACAAATACACATGCTTGCAATACCATCATCGTGACCATTTTCAAGAAAAAGTTACAAAGGGGCTAGCTTGCTTGAGAACTCCACTTTGCAGGCTTCACACGGCACCTCAAAAGGCTAAGAAAAAAGCTAAAAAGAAGCCCCTAATTTGATCAATTTTTTACTTTTATAGGATGGGCGCGTTCAATCTAGGAAATTTCATTTTAATTGGTCCATATGACACCCCTTTTTGGTATCTTTTGGGAAGGGGGGCACCACCTTTCTCCATCCCTCTCTTTTCTCTCTTTTTTGCACTTGGGGGGGGGGCATTAGTGATGTCGTTATTGCCCCCTAGCATTTTTTATTTTTTATCTTTCATCCTTCATTTTTTACCCTTATAGCCTCAACCTTATACAACACAATTGGCTTGATTTTGACTTATCCTCTATACCCAACTCCTCTAACCTTCTCTTTGGCCTTGCATTTGCTTTTTCCACTTGGCCCTCACCGTGGCCGGCCTTGGTTTTGCTTTATACCATTTGGAGGCCTCCGGATTCTCTCTCTCTCTCTCTCTCTCTCTCTCTCTCTCTCTCTCTCTCTCTCTCTCTCTCTCTCTCTCTCTCTCTCTCTCTCTCTCTCTCTCTCTCTCTCTCTCTCTCTCTCTCTCTGCTGTGGGACTCACCTCTTACCTGAGGGGGGGAGGCAAAAGCGATGTCGCTATTGCCCCCTCCCTTCTTCTCAAAATTTTGGGCCTCTAAGCGCCGCGGGACCATCCCCCACTGGGGCCGCCACGTCATCTGACAGCGGGCACCAACGTGCTTCCCTTCTTTCCTCATGCCGGCGCAAGCGCCTGACACCGCCCCTTGTAGGCCAAAACCTCCATGAACTGCAACCTGCCGCCTGCGCAGTGCCAGCGGCGCCCGCGCCATGGCCGGAGCTCCAAAGCTCTCCAACTCCCTTAGATGGTTTCAATAGGGGCCATGCCCCCGGATTTATACACCAAATTCTAGCTTTACGCGCCCGCATGTGGGATGAAAGTCTGCCACATGGCGGCCTGTGAAGCGGTAGCCCCCAAGGGCTTAAAATTTCAAGCTTTTTTGCCCCCAAAAAATCTCCCCCATCTCATTTTTTTCCCCTCAACTTGCCCTATCTGCAGTACATCACCTGGTGATCCAATCACCAAATCGCAAAGCGGTGTCGAGTCCCCACTTTATCGATCCCTGGTCGTGCCAACACCACTGTATTCCAACTCCCCGGAGTCCGCTATCCAAGGCCATGAAAAACTTAAAAAATCATCTGCAATTGTTCACTGCCCAAATGCTCCCAACTTCATCTCGCAGTATCTGGCCGACCAAGCATCCGATTGACGTGCAGTCAATATGTGCTAACTCCACATGGCGCACACTTCCACCGAGAACCTTGGTGAGGCCGAAAAACTATATGGCGCCTTTTCCAATGCGGTCAAATGGGCTCAGACCCAGCCCCCTGAAAATCTTCAATTGACCATATCTTGCTAACCAGAGCTCTGATTCGCAATCCGAGAAGACAAGCATGCTCCACACTCGAGCACTACACATGTATACACTAACATTAGCCTGGGCCACCTGTCCCCAGCTACCCTGTCCGTCGGAGATTTTCCACATACTCTTTCTTTAAACTGCAATATCTTGAGCACCGGGGCTCCGTTTGACGAGTCGTCTGGACCGGCTTCTAGAGCACACTGAACCCTACATTCTAGAGCTTCAACTTGGCATTCCAGACATCTTGACCTGCCATCCCATCTGGACCATCCTACAGCCCTTTCGGCCTAAAAGGCCGCTTCAAGCATACACCTCCGATATCCTTTGGCTGCCTAGGGCCTTGGTACCTGCCCTAGCCTTCTGCACTGCACTCACATGCTGCCTCTGCATGGCATTGACCATCTCCTAGCTCGGACCAACCTGCACCATCATTACCCACCCCCTCGTTGAACATTTATGTTCAACCACACATGGCCTTATTGCACTGAAAAACTGCACACCCAAAACAGACTCTTTGTATATTGAAAATCCACCTAACATATGTACACCACTGGCACCTGGTACCCGCTGTCTTTGCTTATGCGGGTTGCCCAACCCCTCGCTTTACCTAACATCACCCACTAGGGTCAAACACCTTGCATTGGTCTTCTCCATCAACCTGCAAACAGCTTTGCATAGTACCACACCCATGCACACACCCAACTGCATAACCAAATTTCCAACATCATGCTTCCACCACTCCAAGCATTTCTTGGCAAACTACCCACTCGCAACAACAAAGCACCTCCAAGAACACTAAATAAATCACCCTCATGCTCACCATCCAAAGACCTGTTTGTACCATCACGCGCATCAAACAGACCTGACACAACTTACCCGCCCTCCCATCCATGTAAAGCTAGATCCTCGTCTAGCAGATCATGTACCTGCTCAACAGCACACTGCACAGCTACCTTGATCACCATTCCTTTCAGCCACCACTCACAGACCTCCTTACAAAGCTTGGACACCGCCTTGGAATCCACATCACCTGCCATAGAGGGCACCAGCTGCATAAGAAGCACCTCCTTCTTTAACTCTGCTCTACCCTTCTCACCTGCCATGAACTCAATTCCAGCATCGTCGAGCTCCTGCTCGTCAACTGGCCCTTCAAGGTCAATAAGCACCGCTTGCTTATCTGCTGCAACCACCTGCTCTTCTACTATTGCATCATCAATCTTTGCCAAGGAAGAGAGAAACTTGTTCTCTATCACATTTGCCTCATCCTCTTCCATAGGTACAACTGCTTCACACCTTTTAGTAAAATTTTGCACCTGCTGCACCACTATGGCATACTCTACTGCTATCTTCACCAACATGGCCATTAGCATGGAACTGCACACCAGATTTACCTGCTCCTCACCACCTGTAGGCCTAGACTGCTCCACTCGGTCTTCACTAAGCACCTAGGCTTGCACTTCATGTTGTTTCTCGCACATTTTCACTGCCTCTCTACTCACATGCAAGAGGTCAAACTCATCATACCTGGATTGGGATGACTCGGTCTCCCAACTCGTGTCTATGTCCATAGAGCTATTGTCACTTGACTCAGTGTCTTCTTCGGTTTCAAGTTCAGGAACTTCCTCTAGCTTCACCGCTTCAATCTCGTGTGCAAACCGCACTCCTTGCTTTTTACCACACTTCAATGGAGCTTCAACAGCTTCACTCAAACTTGATAGCACATTCTTTGTCCACTCTAGAACCACCTGTACTTCCTCCATAATTGGAGCTTCTCTAGCCCGCATCTTCGGCATAGGAACCATCCTGTCTCTTTGTAGCCAAAGAACTCTTGGTTCTCCTCACACCTGCACTTCTCTTTGCATCACATGTGGCTTGGCTACCACTGTCTCACACTGCTTTGGCATCATTGCATCTTGTAAACACCGCCTAGCCCCGTGCTTCTTCAAAATCTTCTTGGTACACCCTCTCGCTAGAGCTACCGCTTCCTCATACGACGTTGGACCATCTACTTCCACCTTATCTCGCACCTCCTCATGCAGGCAATCCATGGACTTACACAATTTCAAAAAACTGGCATTCTCTGTAGCAGTTACCTTGATTAACTTCCCCCAAAGGTCTTCAAACTCCCACTCGAACACTTGAAAATCTCCCTCCAAGCTTTGCTTCAAACTGTCTAGTTTTCGCTTTACTTCATCCAGCTGCGCATCCGCTACAAATCTGCTTCGAAAAGCCGCCTCCAGGGCCTCACAATATTCTTTTTTTTCTTCACCAAGGCTATCGATCCATATCTTTGCTTTACCACGAACCAGGAGCGGTACACTTGTACCGCACCATCTTCTAACATTTTCTACCGCTTTCTAACACGAACAATCCGTAGTCTTGAAGCCAAGTTTCCACATCTTCAACCCCATTGAAAATGGGAAATCCCGCCCAAGCCATCACTAGCAGCACCTGCTCTTCAAAGGCCGCACCTTTGGCATCACCAAAATCACCGCTTTGACATCAACTAGGAGCATCAACATACTCCTCTGTGGGGGCACCAGAAGATGGAGAGGGGGAATGGGGGAACATGCCCAATAGAAACAAAAGGGCCACTCTATAGCTCAGGGTATTCACAGAACCCCTATCCTCTCAGAAAACACCTTCAAAGAAACACTTAACACTAGCAGACCACCACCTACTCAATTGCCACTGCTCACACACTCTACAAACCACCACACAAAATACACCTACTACCACTGGCTGTCTCCACCCTTACACACGCACACAGCCACTCAATCTCACTCTCTCACTCAAAACACCGTCGGTACGGGGGGGCACACACTTCCACACTACTGGCACCAAGGAGAAACATGAAAGCAGGAGAAAGAGTAGGGGGGAAGGGGAAACAACGACACGGAAGGCAACTGTGGTTTGATTGCACTTCAAAAAACACATACACAGGCTTTCAATACCATCACCATGGCCATTTTCAAGAAAAAGTTACAAAGGGGCTAGCTTGCTTGAGATTTGCACTTTGCGGGCTTCAAGCAGCACCTCAAAAGGCCAAGAAAAAGGCTAAAAAGAAGCCCCTAATTTGATCAATTTTTTATTTTTATAGGGTGGGGGGGTTCAATCTAGGAAATTGCATTTTAATTGGTCCATATGGCACCCCTTTTTGGTATCTTTTGGGAAGGGGGGCACCGCCTTTCTCCATCCCACTCTTTTTTGCACTTGGGGGGGGGGGGGGGGGGGGCATTAGCAATGTTGTTATTGCCCCTTAGCATTTTTTATTTTTTATCTTTCATCCTTCATTTTTTACCCTTATAGCCTCAACCTTATACAACACAATTGGATTCATTTTGACTTATCCTCTCTACCCGACTCCTCCAGCCTTCCCTTTGGCCTTGCATTTGCTTTGTCCACTTGGCCCTCACCTTGGCCGGCCTTGGTTTTGCTTTATACCATTTGGAGGCCTCCGGATTCTCTCTCTCTCTGCTGTGGGACTCACCTCTTACCTGAGGGGGGGAGGCAATAGCGATGTCACTATTGCCCCCTTCCTTCTTCTCAAAATTTCGGGCCTCTATGCGCCGCGGGACCATCCCCCACTGGGGCCACCATGCCATCTGATAGCGGGCGCCAACGCGCTTCCCTTCCTTCCTCACGCCGACGCAAGCGCCTGACACCGCCCCTTGTAGGCCGAAACCGCCATGGACTGCAACCTGTTGCCTACGCAGCGCCCGCGCCATGGCCAGAGCTCCAAAGCTCTCCAACTCCCTTAGATGGTTTCAATAGGGGCCACGCCCCCGGATTTATACACCAAGTTCCAATTTCATGCGCTTGCATGTGGGATGAAAGTCTGCCACGTGGCGGCTTGTGAAGCGGTAGCCCCCAAGGGGTTAAAATTTCAAGCTTTTTTTCCCCAAAAAATCTCCCCCATCTCATTTTTTTCCCCTCAACTTGCCTTGTCTGCAGTACATCACCTAGTGATCCAATCACCGAATTGCAAAGCGGTGTCGAGTCCCCACTTTATCGGTCCCTGGCCTTGCCAACACCACTTTATTCCAACTCCCCGGAGTCCGCTATCCAAGGCCATAAAAAACTTAAAAAATCATTTGCAATTGTTCACTGCCCAAATGCTCCCAACTTCGTCTCGCAGTATCTGGCCGACCAAGCATCCGATTGACGTGCAGCCAATACGTGCTAACTCCACATGGCACACACTTCCACCGAGAACCTTGGCGAGGCCGAAAAATTGTCAGATGCCGCCTTTCCCAATGCCGTCAAATGGGCTCAGACCTAGCCCCCTGAAAATCTTCAACTGACCATATCTTGCTAACCAGAGCTACGATTCGCAATCCGAGAAGACAAGCATGCTCCACACTCGAGCACTACACATGTATACACTAACATCATCATCCCGGGCCACCTGTCCCCAGCTACCCTGTCCGTTAGGGATCTGCCACATACTCTTTCTTTAAACTGCAATATCTTGAGCACCGGGGCTCCGTTTGACGAGCCGTCTGGACCGGCTTCTAGAGCACACTGAACCCTACATTCTAGATCTTCAACTTGGCATTCCATGTTGAGATGTCGAGCTCTACACCTTGAGCTGGCATCCACTACGGGTCTTGGCCGCTTACGGCATTTACTCACTAGCGTGTTAGGTGACCGACACGGAGGATCTCTGCCAGTGATTCTACAGCTGGACTACACTTATAGTGCCAGCATAGTACGCTTCTAGTGAGTTCACACTTAGTGACCGCATGTATATATGTGCTACTTTTCAGCTTTAGCACTTAGTCATTTTTTACTCTCTTTTCTGTAAAGAAGAAGAAGAAGCTTTCCATCTCTGTGTGCTTTGTGCTTGTCTTGTGTAGCTCTCTTGCATCCTCATTCTTTACATGGTATCAGAGCCTGGTGCAGGCAAGAGAGGCTAAGAGAGCAAGAGCATCACAATCCCTTTGTTCGCAATCCACGACCAGATGCCGAGTTTCTGAACAGGTCTCCAAAGTGCAGTATACAGAGATTTACTGTACAAGTACAGTGGTTGCATGTACGCTTGATTATGGACACTCGTTGAGTGTAGAAAGCGTTACAGGTACCACGATAGCAGGTTCAGCAGATTTGCAGGTTTTTGCATATTGCAGCTATTTTGTCTTAGTGCTTCAAGATGTCTGACGGTTTCAGTCATATTGTTCCTGAGAAGCTTGAGAAAAATAACTACCCTGCATGGAAGTTCAGAATAACAAATTTCCTAAAAGGAAAAGGTTATTGGGACTATGTAGAAGGAGACAATGAAAAGGAACCAGAGATTCCCGAGGCAAATGCTATAGCAGAACAAAGGAAATCTTTGAGGGACTGGCAACAAGGCCAGAGCAAAGTGATGTATTGGCTTTCTATGAGCATCACAGATGGCATGATGGGCTATCTACAGGATGCTGAAACCCCCGCCATTGCATGGAAAAACTTAGGCAGAGTGTTCGAGGTGAACACCAAGGCCAGGAAGCTTCAACTAAAGTCGGAGCTAAATCAGGTTAAGAGGAACAACCTCTCCATCAATGATTATGCTTTGAAGATCAAGAGTATCATCGAGGCTCTTGGATCTATTAAAGTCTCAGTGGAAGACGATGACATTGTCCGTGCATGCTTGGATGGTCTAGGAGATGAGTATGTACATTTCAAGTCTTCCATGAATACAAGAGACGACATCCCCATGTTCTAAGATTTGATTTCTATGCTTATTCTTGAGGAGAAGAACCTTGACACATCTTCTTCTCATGGCAGAAATAATTCTGAACAAGCCTTCTATTCTAACTCCAACAGAGGTAGAGGTAGAGGTCGAGGTCGTGGTCGAGGCCCAAGGGGTTGCAGGGGCCAATTTCTGGAAGGTCAATCAAATCAAAACAATACAGGTGGCAGGGGAAACCAGTCTCAAGACAGGGGGAGTCAAAGAGGTCGTGGTGCAGGATCAAGCAGGCAGCAACATACTCCAGATAGCAGAGAATGTTGAACTTGTGGTGAAAGAGGTCACATGTCACGTGGCTGTCCAAAGGGAAAAGCAAGTAGAAAGAGAGAACAGGGAAACTATGCATCTACTAGCAGAGATGCAGATGACAGCAAAAACGAGCGCATGTTTGTTATGCAGCATGTAATGAATACAATGACTGCAGAGAATTCCACCCAAGATGATGTTTGGTATGTGGATTCAGGTGCCTCTAATCACATGACGTCTCGTGGGGAGTGGTCTAACCAGATGTGTCAGGCTATGTGCAGATAGGAGATGACACAGCTCACCCCATTGCTCATGTAGGGGACATACCTCTAAATACGAAGAGTGGGAAATCAAAGTACTTAGCAGATGTACTTCATGTCCCAAACATTACAAAGAATTTTGTTTCTGTTGGACAAATGGTTGAGCAGGGTTTGCAGGTTCGCTTCAATCCAAATGGCTGTTATGTAGAAGATTTCCAGAATGGCTGTAAGCTGATCACAGAGGGCAAATGTGTGGGCAGAATGTTTATGCTGAATGTAGACATGCTTGAGGTAAAAGCTGCATTATTTGCACAGGGCACAGGTGTTGTGGCTGATATTGACATTTGGCACAAACGCATTGGCCATGTCAATGAGCAGAGATTGCGCAGCATGCAATCAAAACAGATTGTAAAAGGTTTGCCCAAATTCAAGGTGGATGGTATGCATAAAGTGTGTGCAGCATGCCAGTTTGGAAAACAGTCAAAGGGCTCATTTCCACATGAGCGCAATGTATGTAAAAAGCCACTTGAGGTGGTGCACACAAATGTTTGGGGTCCAATCGATACTGCAAGTATACATGGTTGCACGTATTATGTCTCTTTCATTGATGACCATACAAGGAAAGTATGGGTCTACTTCATGCGTAACAAAAGTGAAGTGTTTGGTCACTTTCAAGAATTCAAAGTCATGATTGAGAAGGAGACACATATGCAAATCAAGACATTGAGGTCAGATGGAGGGGGAGAGTACTTCTCCAATGATTTTTCAGATTTTCTGCGAATGCATGATATACGCAGGCAGTTTACATGCAGATATACTCCACAACAGAATGGGGTCGCAGAAAGGAAAAACAGGCACATTGCAGAGGTTGCACGTGCATTGATGAATGAGAAGAACATGCCTCATCATTTCTGGCCTGAAGCCGTAAATACAGCTGTGTACATTATGAACAGGACACCTACAGCTGCGGTGCATGATGTAACACCTGAGGAAAAGTTTACAGGTACAAAGCCTGATTTGGCACACTTGAAAGTGTTTGGCTGCATAGCTTACGTGCATGTACCAGATGATTTTTGTGGGAAATTGGATCCTAAAGCAGAGAAATGTATTCTTGTGGGATATTCCTTTGAACAAAAGGGGTACAGGTGCTACAATCCTACTACACGAGAATTAAGAGTGAGCAGAGATGTAGTCTTTGATGAGATGAGCAGCTGGTACAGTAATGCACATGGCACTATTGGGGCTGATGTAAAAGATGATGTGGTTGTACAAAATGTGAGGCCACAGTCACAGGTTTTGAGTGGACCACAAGAGTCCTCTTCTCGTGGCTCTATTGAGAAACCATGGAATGGTAGACTACGTACGCAGGTTACTCCACCAACAGGTACAGGGAATGTATCACGAAAAGGAAAGGAAAAGGTTGATGAACCTCCCTTTATGGCTGATGCATCATCAGGTTTTTCACATGTAGACATGGATTCAGATGGTTATGAACAAAGTCTTGATGAGGAATTTGGAATTCCGACTGTCAGGACACCTGGTGTAAGGAAAGTACAAGAAGATGCTAGAGGGCAAAGGAGTAACCGAGGACCACGCAGATCTAATAGAGTCAAAAATCCAGTTCAGAAATTGACTTATGATGGGTATCCAGCGCATCACCAAGCCTACATGGCTAAGGTGATACAGGATGTGGAGCCCACATGTTTTGAGGATGCAGTTGGAAATGTGCATTGGGATGATGCAATGAATGAAGAGATGGTTGCATTGGAAGCAAACGACACATGGGAGTTGGTGCCATTGCCAAGTGGCAAGAAAGCTATTGGCTGTAAATGGGTGTATAAAACCAAGCATAAGGCTGATGGTAACATTGAGCGTCACAAGGCAAGGCTGGTCGCAAAGGGTTATGCACAGACGTATAGCATAGACTATGAGGAGACCTTTGCTCCAATGGCAAAGATGACGACTGTGAGAGCTGTCATAGCAGTGGCTGCATCTAGAGGATGGATTATGCATCAAATGGATGTAAAGAATTCCTTCTTGAATGGTGAGTTGCAAGAGGAAGTGTATATGGATCAGCCACCTGGTTATGTCGATCCAGGTTACCCAGATTATGTATGCAGACTTCTCAAAGCTTTGTATGGTTTGAAGCAGGGCTCTAGAGCATGGTATGACAGGATTGCCAAGTATCTTGTCAGTATTGGTTTTAGGAGAGCTCATGCTGATCATTCACTCTATGTATGTGAGAGTGATGTGGGGATTGTGGTCATTACCATATATGTAGATGACCTTATTATTGTTGGTGACAATGCTATGGAGATTGACCATGTGAAGGGTCTTCTCAAACAGGAGTTTGAAATGAAAGATTTAGGCGAGTTGCGCTACTTTCTTGGCATTGAGGTGATCAGGACTCCAGAGGGTGTATGGCTATCACAGAGACAGTATGCTTTGGACATGTTGTCAAAGTATGGTATGGCTGATTGTAAGCCAATTTCTATTCCCTTGGATGTGAATGCAAAGCTGAGTGCAGAGAAGGGTGATGTTGTTGAGGATGTCAACATGTATAGGAAGATTGTGGGTAGTCTAATCTACTTGACTATCACGAGGCCAGACTTGAGCTACACAGTAGGCTTGGAGAGTCAGTTCATGCAGCTTCCGAAGAAGCCACATTTGGACGGAGTACGACGCACACTTAGGTATGTGCAAGGTACTCTTGACTACGCATTGTTCTATGCAGCAGATGCACCATTAGCATTGTATGGGTATAGAGATGCAGATTGGGCAGGTAGCATTGTTGATAGGAGATCTACGAGTGGCTTCATGTTCTCTTTTGGGAGTGCTGCTGTTACTTGGAGCACCAAAAAACAGCCTACGGTTGCTTTATCGAGCACAGAGGCCGAGTACAGAGGTGTAGCAGTTACGGCGTGCGAGGTAGCTTGGCTACGCACATTACTTGAGGACTTGGGAGTGCAGGTGGACCAGCTGATTGTCATTTATTGTGACAACCTCAGCAGCATGCAGTTGGCTACGAACCCAGTGTTCCATGCCAGGACCAAACACATAGAGGTCCATTACCACTACGTTTGAGAGCAAGTGTTGGTGGGCGACATCGACTTGGTCTACATCAGCACAGAGGAGCAGATAGCGAATATCTTTACCAAGGCCCTCGGAGCTGAGAAGTTTCGACGTTTCCGGACTATGCTTGGACTCTGCGACATGCAGAGCTCGAGGGGGAGTGTTGAGATGTCGAGCTCTACACCTTGAGCTGGCATCCACTACGGGTCTTGGCCGCTTACGGCATTCTGACACGGAGGATCTCTGCCAGTGATTCTACAGCTGGACTACACTTATAGTGCCAGCCTAGTACGCTTCTAGTGAGTTCACACTTAGTGACCGCATGTACATATGTGCTACTTTTCAGCTTTAGCACTTAGTCATTTTGTACTCTTTTTTCTGTAAAGAAGAAGAAGAAGCTTTCCATCTCTGTGTGCTTTGTGCTTATCTTGTGTAGCTTTCTTGCATCCTCATTCTTTACATTCCAGACATCTTGACCTGCCATCCCGTCTGGACTATCCTACAGCCCTTTCGGCCTAAAAGGCCGCTTCAAGCATACACCTCCACTATCCTTTGGTTGCCTAGGGCCTTGGTACCTGCCCTAGCCTTCTGCACTGCACTCACATGCTGCCTCTACCTGGCATTGACCATCTCCTAGCTCAGACCAACTTTGGCTACACCAACGTTAGCACCAAGCGATCCTATTAGTAAGCATTTATTGCTCTACTTGGAGTTTGCTTACCATAAGTTAAAGCTTGTTTGCAACTAGGTGTAGTCTCTTCATGTATAGATCAAGTTCTCAACCTTGAACACTAGTTATGGTGGGGTTGTTTACTATTGAAATTGAAAAACAAGTCATGGATTCAAACTTGGCTGATGAGTTATGTTAGCAAGTTACTTTCATGGAAAGTGAAAAGAAGTACTCTTTAGGGTACATCTTGGTGTGATAACTCTTTTTGCATACTCATGTGTGTTCTAAATGGAGTCTACACACTATGATTGGATAGGAATCGGTAACACAAGATGGTTTCAAATGGACAACAATGTGAAAAATCAAGATGATACTCTTAGTTTCATTGAACCTCCTACTGGACCGTGTTCCGGTCAACCAAACAGTTGAATCCATGAAGGATGCCACTATAGAAAACATTAGTGTATCATCACTCTTGTTTTCGAAGACAAAAACGCTTCTCCAAGGGGGGAGTAATGTCATGCCAAGGGTAGGACTATGCACGGCCAAGGGCCAGGACAGACATGCAGTCAAGGAGGTCCCTATATTTTGCAAGCCAAGGGTCTATATAGGGCACGATTGAGTGGTGATGAGCATGTTCCAATTCCCTATGCCTTACAACTTATGTGTTTACTTAGTGTATCCTTTGGCAATTCAAAACCTTAGTTGATACTCCTCTTAGCCTTTGAAATTAAGTACTTAAGTATCTACACCCACTACTCGAATTGGTTAATTATAGAGAGTAGTGGAGTGGGTCTAACATAGCAGAATTGTCGAGGGATAGATCCTTTTGAACTTCTTATGGCTCAATAATGGTAAAGCCCTACGTAGGCAAGTCTAAAAGGACCCCATTACGAAGACCAAATCTCCCAAGTTGTCCAACATATCCCACATAGTGGGCTCAACAAAACCAATATAAGATCCCAGTCCCACTTACCCTATTATAATTAACAAAATCAACGAGGCTACTTAAGAACCTCTCTTCTTAAGCAAGAGAAGAGAAACCAAATGCTCTGATACCAATGTAATGGAAATGGCCTGTGAACTTTGAGAATAGCAGAATTAAGAGGATTAGAGTGAGCATTTTTGTGAGAGTAATAATGTTGCACGAGCCATATGTGATAACCCAAAACATACTCCATCTTTTTGTTATCAACATTGACAAACACCCCAAGTGTCCTTCGAAAAGAGAAACGTTTGGCTCGATGGATCAACTCCAAACAACTTCTCCTTAGAATACATTATCCCAATCAATTCTCCCGATGTACGCAACATTGCTCCCACGAACTCCATCTGATTGATTATGTAACTCTCATCATGGCTACCCATAGCCATACCAGAACACTACTCATCTCCCAGCCACCAAGGGTCTTACCCATCATGCCTTTGACAAGTAAACATTGTTGTTTGGTATTCCACACATCCACTACATCCTTTGATTCAATTATAGCCGTGTGGCACTCTTCCTAAGCTTCGGAGGCCTCTAACGCCTCAACCTCATCCCACGCTAATTGGCGATTTGCATATTTGCATTAAAAAAAATTCACCGCTGCCAATGGTTTCCTATCATTTCCTCATCAAACCTGGTAATAAAAGGGGCTTTTCCCTATGCTTCTCCTGAGCATCGCATACGATAGGCACCTTGACAGGCACCTCCAACGCTTCGTATAGGTTCAGGTGGCTCAATCCAAACCCCCATTTCTTCGCTCATTTCTGGCATCACACCTGGTTTGGCCATCGCTTCCACAGTTCAAATCTTCCAGCGATTCCTAGAAGCATCTCCTTTATCCCTTCAAGGCTCTGCTTAAGACTAGCTAATTCAATCAGTGCCGCTTACTTCCTCACGTATTTCTTGGGCCGCATCCGTCTCCAAAAACTCAAACACTCCAACTATTCTTGTATTGGGAACAAGTCCGCCATCGATCGTTGAATCATGCATTCTCGCATATACTTCCATCATCCGAGGGATAGGAGTCAACAGGGTCCACCTGATCACTTTTTCACTCAAGAAATGCTCCATGATCGTGTAGGGCTCGTAAGCCTCCAATACCCGATCACAAGGGGAACACAAATCACTGCATGTGTCCGCCTTTTCCAGTTCACCCTCATTATAGGCATCGCAATTACTTGTAAACATAGACTTGAGTCTCTTTATCAACTCATCCTCTTCCATTTTTGCCATAAAAGACACATCAACATTCTCAGCATTCTTTGTTTGGGCTAATCTCCACACCAGTTGATCTTGCAACAAGAGTATCTTATCCTATATTCAAACTATTTTTTGGTCTTGTCGACAAAATTCTTTCTCCAAGATAGCTTTCTTACTTTCAGCTCCATATATGTGTGTGTGTTTGTGTGTATATCTCACACACACACACAGACATACATAGAAATTCTCCTCATGGATGTGTGTATGTTGTGTGTCAGAGAGAGAGAGAGAGAGAGAGTTTGCATAGTGTGCTTTTGGTGAAATTGCCTATTTGCTTCAGGCTCTTTTCAGCCTCTCTCTATTCAGCTTACCATGGGAAAATTTTAGTCCTTTAAGAGAGGTTTGTCATTGGGTTTTTGGATTTTTTTAAATTTGCCCATGTGGCTAGTTATACTCAGTACTCGCATTTCCAAGTTGTTTCTTCATTGCCCTTAGAATCATCACCATTTGGGCATTCTTATAGTTGTTTTCAAGTAATACAAATTAGCATCTTCTCATTGCAAGAGAGAGAGAGAGAGAGAGAGAGAGAGAGAGAGAGAATTAAAAATTCCTTTATTGCCCAAATGTAGTAGAATTGTGATTGAAATTCCCTTTTAAGGAAAAGGTACAGTGTACAGCGTCGCAAGGCATATGAGGAAAAGAATAATAAAAACAAGGAGATCTCTCATGAAGAAAATGTGCCCAAGGAGGAGGCAAGTCTCTCAAGCAAATAGGGATGCGTGACCTATGAGACCGAGTTACAATTGAAAATATGCTTTTGGAATTGTAATGGATACCCATGGAATGCGGGGGTTGGCATTGATGAACTAACAAGCAAAGCCGATGTTGTACTTCTTGTTGAAACTTGGGAGCATGATACACAAAGGATTAACGGCTTGGAGGATTACAATGTACATTCATTGATGTGGTCAAAGAATCTCAAGCAACGAAGAGGACAAGGAGGGTTAGCATGTATGGTTAAGAAAGGATTGGAAGATTTTGTATCAATTGTGAAAGATGACAAGTACAAACGTTATGTATGGCTGAAAATTATGACACCAAAAAGAGCACCCATTTTTGTAGCCGGTTGCTACATTCCTCATCATGATTCTCCCTTTTATGCTTACATGGATAGAGATCAACCATTTTCTGATTTGGAAGAGGACATTGCTTATTTCAAAGGTGAAGGTGATGTTATTGTATTTGGGGATATGAATGCTCGTACAAAAACATTGCAACATGATACTCAACAATTTGATATGCCATACATTTCAAGGGAGTTGGAGGAAGTTCACTTGTATGATCGTACTTCAATGGATGAGAAAGAGCCGGATCACTATGGAAAGTTACTTTTACACATGTGTAATAGCACCGGTATGCTCATTGCCAATGGTGTATCTTTGTGGAGTGGAACCAATGGATTTACATGTAGAAGACATAATGGGGATAGTGTGATTGACTATATGCTACTCTCTGAAGCCATCATGTATCGCATAAAGAGTTTTATGTTTGGTCAATGGACCCCGGAGTCCGACCATCGCACCTTATGTATTGACCTTTCATGTGGAGAAGCAACTAAGCATGATAATCTCAGCCAAAGGAAAGAGAAGTTATCACTATGTATGGATTTCAAACGGGCACCAATGTACATTGAAATGGTTGAGCAAAAATTATGGATGACAAAGCTTCAACGTGATGCACCATTGGAAACTAAATGGGAAGCTTTCAAGAAAGCTATTTGTTCTTGTGCGGAAGAATGCTTTGCCATAAAGCATCTCCATGGTATCAACAAAGATAGATCACGCAAAAGGTGGTTTGATAAAGAATGTCAAGATGCTCGAAAGTCCTTGATAAAGCTTGATGCAACTATGGACAAAGACAACTATCAAAGTCATTTGCATACATACAAGGCATTGACTCAAAAGAAGAGAAGAAGATGGGAAGTAAAGCAACAAGAATTTCAAGTCCAAGAAAAGACACATGCATGTGGAAGATTTTGGAGAAACTTGAGAGGCAAGCGGGTTGAGAATTTTGGTAACTTGAGTCTAGTGGATATGTACACACATTGTAGGCAATTATATGAGCAAGAAAATACTGAAAAAATGCCATTTTATGGTTCACTCCCATGTATGCCGTCTTTTTTTACTATTGAGGATGTATGCGGTGGGCTTGAAAAGTTGGCCACTCGCAAAGCGGGAGATCTTCAAGGTATCAAGCCGGAGATGATCAAATGGACGGGAGATTTTACCCATGAGTGGATGTGTGATATGTTCAACCTTGCACTTCAACATGGTATGCCTTATGATTGGAGTACTAATTGGGTTAAGCCTTTGCATAAAGGAGGGGATGTAAAGAATGTAAGCAACTACCGGACTATAATGATTGGGTCTCTTATGGCAAAGTTGTTTGGGTGCATAATGGAGATGAAATTGAGTGATTGGGCTGAAGAGAATGACAAGCGTGCAAAGGGACAAGCGGGTTTTCGTCGATGCCATAGCACCATTGATCATCTTGTCACTCTTCGTGTTCTCATGGAGGAAAGTCGGTTGAAAGGCAAGCGATTGTATTGTTGTTTTGTGGACTTTAAGAAAGCCTTTGATATGATTCCACGTAACAATTTGTGGAGAAGGATGGAAGAACTCCAAGTGCCAAGTGAGTTTATGCTTGCGGTTTCTCGAATCTATGAGAAGGTGATTTGTCAATTGCGCATGGGAAGAGAAATTTCAGAAATTTTTGTAAGCACTATTGGGGTTAAACAAGGATGTCCATTGTCACCAACTCTCTTTGGTCTATGCATCGATCAATTGGAACAAATGGTACTTGACTTTATGCAAGAAGAAGGCATTGAAGAGGTCACTATTTGCAATGTGGTAATCATGCTTTTGTTGTATGCGGATGATGTAGTGCTTCTAGCACACACTTTAGAAGATGCACAAAAGCTTATGGTTGTCCTTGAGAACTTTTGCTTGCATAGTGGGCTGATTGTAAATGAATCCAAAACAAAGGTTATGCTTGTGAAAACCAACCATAAGGAGAAGCCATGCATTGTGTACAACAAGGAGACACTTGAAGTTGTTGAGAGCTTTAAGTACCTTGGCCTTGAGGTTCCATCCAATCACAAGTGGCATGAATGTGCTATGCGTCGTTTGGAAGCGGGAAAGAGAGCATATTATGCATTTGAGAACATGTGTAATGCGGGAAACATCAAGTGTTGGGTTCTCAAGAAGTATCTTTTTGATGCATTGGTGACACCGGTTCTTCTTTATGGAGTTGAAGTGTGGGGCGGGAGCATCTCAAAGTCTACTTGGAAAGAGTTTGAGAATGTCCAAAAGCGTTTTCTTACAAACTTTCTCCAAGTTAAGACACAAACACCATATATGCTCCTACTTCTTGAGTCGGGATCTCTTCCAATTGAGGTTATGGGCATGGAAAGGGTTGTGGAGTACATGATAAAGATGCGTCAAAACCCCTCACATCGACTTCCTACAATTGCATGGGAAGCAAGCAAAAAAGTTCAAAAGACGCATAAAAGCAAGATCTTGAGCACGGGATGGATGCAAGACATAAAGAAGTGGTTTGGGAGATGGGATGCATTACACTTGCTACATGATGCTTCAATTGACTCTCAAGTGAATGAAGCTTTTCTACAACGCCAATGTATTACGGCTTGGGAGAAATCCGGTGGGTCACGCTTCATACATTACACCACCTATATTGCCCCCAACTACAAAACCATGTTCTTCGCTGAGAGAGGAAACCGTACTCACACTTACATGCTTGAGCCTATTCCCTTGTCCGCGATACGCACTATCGCAGCAATTCGGCTTAGCTCCCATTTCCTTCGATGCGAGATAGGGCGTTGGGGCAATGGAGAAGAGTCAAGTCGATTGTGCACATTATGCTCATTGCAAGTTCGAGAGTCTGAGTACCACACACTACTAGAGTGCTCAGCTTTTGATCACATCCGAACTTGCTTCTCTCACATTTTCAGCCATAACTTAGACCTACACACTTTCCTCTCCCAGCCAAAGTGTGGGCTCTCCATTGCGACTCTCATCACTACAATTTTGGAGCATCGAGAGTCACTCATCAGCCATACACATACTACATCACATGTAACTTTGGTCCCATAGGTCATATTTGACCTCCGAGGACGATAATAAAATCTATCTATCTATCTATCTCTCTCTCTCTCTCTCTCTCTCTCTCTCATACATATACATGCACAAAATCTCTTTTCTTCTCGTTGATCGGTGTCGTGCCACTTTGCGGGCACAAGATGAAAGACAAGGATTTGCATGCATTTTTTAGTTTTTCCAATCTTATGACTTATCCAAGAATGTGTTATGACTGGGATGTATGCTAATTATGGGTTTTGGGGCCATTAAATGAGATTTGATGTCTACAAGCCAAGATGTAGTGATGCAATAGGCCAAAATTATAGTGTTCTCCATGCTTGTCTTTACAGCTCTCCATGCTTGTCTTTAGGGAGGACGAGGAAGATATGGGCAATACAAGAATTTTCGAGGATCGATTTTGCTGATGTTTGGATCCACCTCGAGATGTGTGTAGAGAAAATTGAATCAAGTTTAACAGGGATCTGACTGCTAGTGCTCGGAAAGGGCTACATTATGTGTTTTACAAGGCTCAAATCGAGCATTTAGTGCTCAACTTATAGCTGGTTCGATTTTCTCCACAGTCTCGGACATCCATGAGCATGGCAAATTGAAGTGGATGCAATTAAAGTTGTGCTCGACACTGCTATAATCAAAATATGTGGGTGCTTGGCAACGCTTTGATTAATATGTAAGCCGGATATTATGCTTGGCGTTGCCACAAGAAAGAGGAGAGGAGAACGACAAGAGGAGAGAACGAAACGACATGCAAAGAGGGAGGTGTGAACAGGAAAAAGCGGTTTGGCTTCTCTCTCTCTCTCTTGGGACCTCAAGTCCACGGAAGGCAAAGTAAAAAGGGTTTTTCTCTTGTAATCTCTCACTCTCTACCTTGAAGTCTCAGAAGAAGGCTACAAGAGGAAGTGAATCAAGAGAAAGAAGAATCGATATTTTGAAGAAGGAAGGGGAAGGAGTTTTCGAGCATGCTTTCACAAGCTAATGAGGAAAGGACTGTCAAGCTAGGGAGGGTGAGAAAAAGGCAATTTGAGATTTCGCTAATGTCTCGGTCATGTACAATCACAGTACATACATTTACTATAGTAACTGACGAATGAGGGGAGGATAGAGAGTATAAGTGTCTAATGTTCAACAAATTTTCAAGAACTTCAAGAAAAGGTATAGAAGTGTCTCTTTATATATGTTTTAGATTGTGAAATATAAAATTGCACAAATTTTCCACAAATGTCAATATTGATTTTAACAAGGTGAAAAGGCACGAAGGCCTGCTAAGTTAAAGGGGGAATGAGATTTTTTGGAAAGTAAGTTTAAATGAGTGCCTATAGTCATATGAAATTTTTACTGTGTTTTAAGATAAACTCATATTATCCATTAAAAAATATAATCACAAAAGGTTTATATATTAAAAAAGACCCCACTTAAATAATAAGGTGAAAGATGCCCATTGCACATTATCATTTGAAAACAAAATAAAATATATATCATATTATTCATTATACATACACAAGTTACATTCACAAGAGTCAATGACAAAAACCTCAGACTCTTTCTTCCACCTCTCTTCTTTCTCAAGGGACGGAGGTAGTTCTATAAAAATTATTATGTACGATTTTGGTGTCCAATGATCTCTAGTGTAGTGATAGTGTTGTTCGGTACGTAGCTATTGGATTCAATTCAATCACACCGATCCACATTTCATGATGAAAAGTGGACGGTAGAACTGCTCTTCCGAGGGGAGAAGGGTTGCTAATTTTTTTGTGGGTCCAAAAAAGTGTAAATTTGTTTTTTGTGTCAATGGACAACCATTCCTTTTTTGGCTTTCTAAAAGAAGCCTTAGAGTTGAGTTGGGTTAGGAATACTTTCCTTGTTTTCAGTGTGATGATTGAGACTTACATTAAATGTTATTTCAATTTTAAAATAATAAATGGATCTTTTTACTTCACTTTCATTTCATATCTTGACATGTCTTGAGTTTTTTTGCATTCTATTGTTTTAGAATCTTAAAATGAAACTTCACTTACATAATTCTAGGAAATCTTATGAATACATACACACACGCATATATATATATATATATATATATATATATCAATGAGTTTTTTTAATTTCACATTTCATTTCACAGCTTCACATGGCTTGACTTTTCTTACATTTTATAACTTAATTCTAGCCAATATTCAAGAAAGTCTCTTTTATTAAGCAATCGTCGAGTGAGTTTCCTCCCCACAAATAGGCGAACCGGAAATGATAGCATAAATTTTAAATTTGTAAGATTTTAAACTATTTTCTCACAGATTTCACTAGTTTTTTTTTTCATTTATCATGGTTTGCAACCAGTTAGTCTCCATTTTCAACCGGCTCAAGGCTAAGCTGAGGCAATTCTCTCTTGAACACTGATTCTACTTAAACTCGATCTAATGATTTTATCGAATTCTAATTGTTTTAGAAAGCCATCGTGATTCTTTCACTTGTTTAATGTTTTTCATGGGCGCTTGTAAACCCAACCATAATCTCGAATGGTTTTGTATATTAGAAAAGGCTCCACTTAAATACTAAGGCAAAAGGTACACATTACATAGTATTTCTTGAAAATAAAATAAAATTATAAATTAAAAAAAGAATAAAATAAAAACATACTAAAAACTAAAATCAAAGAATATACTAATGCTTTCATTAAAAAGGATAGATTTAATAAACTTAAAGAATAATAAATTAATTTAATAATTTAATAAAATGAATCTTTGTGGAATCTTTTGAATAAAAGGACTCTTTACAAGTGAAAGTATATTAAAAAATTTTATTAAAACAATACTTCACATGATAAATCAGACTTTTACGAATACTCTTCAATCCTTTGTTCTAAAAAACACTACGGTAAAGCCCCTAATTTCAAAAACTTTAAGCCAATGTTGGATGCATTTTTTGATTGTTGCAGAGTTTTGATTTCTCTCTAGTGCAAAACGTAGATGGCGTTACGGTCGGGCTGTAGCAAAAATTTTAGGAGCTATTCCATCTCTGACAATGTATGCAGCAATGGAAAAAGTTTTCCTTTGTTTAAGAAAGAGCTTTCAACATCAAGATTGATAAGAGTGATATCACGGACAAGGGTGCCACATGAGATCCAACCCATGAGCTAGCCAACAGAAAGTGGAATGCAATCATGTAACCATCCCACCATACCCACTTACTTGTACAAAAATTGACGATCTCTAAATTCATTATTTAGCCCACGTTTGTCTCTTCGCGGAGTCACTCCCATTACTGGCCTCGGATGCTATGGATCAAACTCCTATGAATACTCTTTAAGCCTTTGTTCCTTAAAGTCTTTTTAAGCATGCCAAAAAAAGATGAAAGCAACAGTGAGAAATAGCATTTAAAATTGAAAGAAAATGCTTTCTTTCTTGTTATTTCTTAAAAGGACACATGTTGCTTTCATTGAGAAATAACATTTGAAAAGAAATGCTTTCTTTTACTCAATTTTTGAAGAGACACATATCACAAACAAATTTGAACGACCTTCACCCATTTGGATACTAAGGTCTTTCACCCATATGGATGCTAAAGCTTTTAATAGGCCAAAAAGATCCCTTGAAAACAACCACATTTATCTTCAATACTAACTTTTTTTTGGCCTAAGAAGACCATACAGAGGAGTTGGTAGAAAAAACGTGTAAATCTCTCACCATCAATAGTTTCACTATCACAGTAAATGTAATGTACCCTTCGTTTGCATTTTAGTCTTTTCACCACCATTTGATTACATACAATATGATTTTTTCTTCATTATAATGTTTTTAAAAGGTATCTCTATATTGGTCTTGATGTGAGGTATTAAAAATGTATAAAGAAAATTCTGTCCCTCTACCTAATAAAAATAAAGGTAAACTTAAAATTCTTCTGATTTTTAAGTCAAAATTTGAAGCTTTTGCTGGTAATAGCACTAAAACTTGTGTAAATTTCTCAATTCTTTTAAAAGCAAGCTCCAAATATAGCTGAGACTTTACAATTTTAGTCGATTAAAATACATTGGACCCCAATTTCTTTCCAATACTACCTCCCTCTCTCTCTCACGCACTCTCTCTCCCTCTCTCTCACACACACATGCACGCATGCACACACCAATGTTCAATTTTTTTTTATAAAAATAGAGTAAAATTACAAAAAATACCGATTATTTTGTAAAATTTCTTCTTTGACTCTATCCAAAGGAAATTTGGTATATTTTTCAAAATAATTTTTCTCGAACTTTGATGTCACACACACAATTTATTACAACTAAAAATATTGCCTTCTTTAAACCACCATAAAAACCTTACCTTGTTAAATGACAAGATGTCCACAAATGTACTTTTCGTGGTATGTGCAATTACATTGATACTTTCACTTTATAGAAAGTAGAACATCTTTTCCCTTTTTATTTTCCTTGAAATACTACCACCCTTTCTTTTTTTCTTTAGAAAACATACAAGAATTATATTAGAAAAAGTGAGTCACGATGATAACTTTCAAAAATAATAAGAAAATTATTAAATTGTTGGGTTGAATTAAATTGATATCAATGTTTAAGAAATGATTGCCTCAACTTAGTCTTGGAACGATCGACAATCAAGACTAGCTAGCTGCAAACCATTGAAAACACAAAAAAAATCGATGAAATATGTGAGAAAGTCCACCAAAAATTTACAAATCTCAAAATTTCTACTAGTATTTTCGATTTTCTTCTTTGTGAGGAGAAAACACGATCAACAGTCGTTTAATATCGCTTAATAACAAAGACTTTCTCAAACGTTAACACTGAATGATCAAGCTATAGAATGCAAGAAATGTAAAGCCATGTGAAGATGTGAAATGAAAGGTGAAATAAAAAGAACTAATTACTATACGTGTTTGTAGAATTTATTAGAATTATGCAAAGTGAAGCTTCACTTTGGCATTCTAAAACAATAAAGTGACAAAAATATAACATATGTATATATGTGTGTAAAATTTGCTACAATTATACAAGGAGAAGCTTCACTTTCGCATCCTAAAACAATAGAATGTAAGAAAAGTAAAGACATGTCGCGATGTGAAATGAAAGATAAGTCACTATCATACACTGAAAACAATGAAAGTCTCCCAAGGTTTCTTTTAGAAAGCCAAAAAGATCAAAGATGCATGTTTCATGAGGCAAAGCGCGATAAAAGAGGATACATCTAGCAATACATCCAAGAAACAATATAACCAATATATAAAGTTACAAGAAGCTTAAATTTTCAAGGAGAGAACATCCTCGTGTCAATACATTGGTTGCCTTCGAAGAAACCCTTTCGAAACTTCTATTAGAAAATAGAGAAGTGAAGGGTAAGAAATCCAAAGCTTCTAATCCAAAATGCAAAATGCAAAATATAAGCTCTGAAGCATACATAGGTTGACTTCAAAGAAAACCCTTATAAAACTTCTAAGCCAAAAATGCAAAAGTGAAAGGTAAAAAGATCTAAAGAAGCACTGCATAGTCACTTCCTTTCTCAACGGCAACAGGAACTATTATTTATGAACAATCATTCTCGCACAAGCCAACCATGCATAATTTTGAGACACCTACTCTCTCTTATTTTACGGATAGGCTCACTAGCCACAGCTCTCGCGCCTGTGTGTGAGTGAGGGTTGGGGGGTTCAACATTTACCAAACCGCATTGGTGTGTGAGTGCGAGAAACATTACCAAAGAAAAAAAAGTGTGTGTGTGTGTGTGTGTGTGTGTGAGAGAGAGAGAGAGAGAGAGAGAGAGAGAGATTTTGGAAACTCCTATGTCCATACCCGGTCTCTCCTGACATCAAATAAAATTAGAGAGCGTGCAGAACAACATGATCTCCTTATCGCCATTAATCCTACAGCAAAATCATGAAATAGTAGATCGTTTGCCGGAGATATCGTTGGCCAACCGGTCAAGACTGCACTGTGAAGAACCGCCAGGGCCTACTGCTTCTCTCAAAGCTGCTTTCAGCCGGGCACAATTCTGCTTAACCCGAGCTCCCCCTGAGCCATGCATCAACTCCTTGATTCCCTCTTCAATGGAGTGTCTCAGAGGCTGCACGCCCTTTCCATCCACATCGCAGTCCCCTTGCACCAATGGCATTGCAACGCCCCAGCCATCTGTAATGAGCTTGAAATTTGTGTTTTGATCTGATATTTTGTAGAAGCCCCCGAGCATCGGAACCCCTGTCCACAAAGCTTCCAGAATTGAGCCATATCCACAATGACACAGGAAGCAACCCACAGACGGATGAGAGAGCACGGCCGTCTGTGGCGCCCATGATATTATGCATCCCCGCCCCTTATTCCGCTCCTCAAAACCCGTCGGTAGTGCCGACTTCGGATCGATGCCATTCGCTGCGCTCCGTATGACCCACAAGAATGGTTGCCCACTTGCTTCCAATCCCAATGCTAGTTCCTGAATGTCTTCCTCTGTTAAGGAGATTATACTGCCAAAGGATGCATACACAACCGACCCTGTGGGCTGACCGTCTAGCCAACGCAAGCACTCCTCATCCTCACTGTAGAGTGAAGAATCACGATGGACGGTGTTGCTTGCCCAATCTATGGTGAACATGGGGCCCACTGGATAGATGCGAAGGCCTTGTGCAGCAAGGGCATCCAGGGTTTCCATCTCAAGCGCATGTGATGTGTTGATGACCAAACCACCTCCTTTCTTGCTGTTATGTAGGGTACCTATTATCTCCAATTCTTTGGCAGTACGAGCAAGAAAGTCCATGGGAATGTCACCGACCCGAAAGCCCTTTAACAAACCTGGGATAGAATCTATTACTACCTCCTTCATATCTGCAGAGACAATGAGATTTGTCGCGTAGCAAACTGGCAAATAATAGAAGCATAAAGACAGTGCACAATGCACATTAGAAAACTTTGTGTCACTGCCTAAGACATTTGGCTTCTTAAAACCACCATAGCAAGACAGACAAAGTAGAAATCAGACAAGAAGTACCTGGTTTATAAGGAAGGAGGTCCTTCTGCACAAGATGAGGCAGATTGCAACCCACCATGTAGCTGGTGGCAGGGTAGGGGCTGAACTGGAAGCGGGGAATGGAGAGGCGGTCTGCAAGCTCCTGCGACCAAGGATAGAGCAGATCGGAGACGAGGCATGTCGGCGCGGGCTGCAAGCTGCGTAAGAGCTGCTCCAGCCCCTCTTCCACCTTCTTGCTCAGCATGTGGAAATCCATATGCATGTCATTCATCATGGTCTCCACCTCTGCCACCACCTCCACTCGGAACAGGGCACGCTCATCCTTGTTCGCTGCGCTTCTGCTGTATGATGCGTAGCGGCTGGCGGGCAGCGCACAAGTTACTTGCAGCCCACGGCTTGCCAATGCTCTCGCTAGGGCGAAGATGGGAGTAACATGGCTCTGCTCGTGGTAAGGGAACAGAACAACATGATGCGTCTGCAGCTCATCTTGCCCCATTCTTCGCGCTCCTCTCTCTCTCTCTCTGCCTGCTCCCGAGCGATCGATGCTGTCTCCCTCTCACCCCTTCGTGCCACATATCTATCTCAACGTACACGCGATACACGGACCTGTCCCTTTAAGGCTTCACCCAATAGGCCTAGCATGGGAAGTGCATGTAAAGAACAACTTAACCGCTAAGAGGGCACCCCCGTACAGTGTTAGAAAAAACCGGAGTCTAATGTATTTTAGCCGGCTGAAATTATAAAATCCCGGTTAGATTTTGAGCTTGCCTTTAAGCAAAACCGGCAAATTTACACAAGTTTTAGAGAAATTACCAGCAAATGCTTCAAATTTTGACCTAAAAACTGGGAGGATTTCAAGTTTCCCCTTATTTTGATCAGTTAGAAAAAATGTATTTTTCTAGCCCTGCCCCCATAGGCTCTCCAGGCTTCCAGCATACGAATGAGCCGGAAGAGTTTCAACGACACCCATCCTAGCCTAGCGTGCATTTGAAAATCTACGTAAAGTTGCCTATGAATAGAGCTAAACCAGTGATAAAGGCTACACAAGAACTCCGAGCACCCTTAAACCAAAATACAAGCTTTGCTCCCAGATTCATGCAACGGCACCATTAGAAAAGTGAATACCTCTGTGGGCCTACAACTTCAATAGTTGAGGACCCTCTATTTGCACGCTCAGTCGGCCTATTGGTTAGCCCTCTAAGTGCTCTTTAATATTTAAAAGATATTGTGATTAAAAGGCCGTTCATCGCTTGCAAGGCCCAACAGAAGAGGAAGAGAGCACCATACTAGCCAAAGATATTCTATTGAATCCATGATATGAAGGTGAAGCTCAATGCACACCTATAGAACATGCTCATGGAGTGTAAATTAACTTGAAGTAGCCAGTTTAGAAGGCGCTTCCAAATTGTAGAGGGTGCCTTAGCACCCCTCAATGAAAAAGTAGATGTCAGTTCTTGATTACCAGAGATGTCGGTTGTTCTCCTAATTGCAAGAAAATGTAGATCATGGGGCTGTCGTCATCAAGTTTAAGGGCCCTCCTATCATGCCTCTAGAGGGATTATGGGGGTGCCCCTAAGATCGCCTTCCCATAGCACAATTATAAGCCCCTTTGACCCTTATCACGCGCTTTGCGCACATCAAAAGAGGAGGTGCTGCCAGCCACACATATAGCCCATAACAAGGCATCTCGAAACAAATGATGTCAATCCATATAAAATTAAAGAATATTTTGCTTCATATACATTGCACATATATGAAAGAGAATGGCGAGCAAAACAAATGGGGACTAAAGATTATTGAAGTGAAATAAAGCTTATGGATATTTCCTCTTTGATGTTCATCCGAGAGAGAGAGAGAGTATAGCTCAACAACGAATATTCCACAGGATATCGCTTGCATAAAACTCCTCACCTTATAACACCCTCACAAAGCTCTTTCCCAACTCGCTACCAATAAAAATAAATAAATGTGATTTATTTAATGAGAGAGAGAGAGAGAGAACCATTAGGACCAAAAACGACTCAAAAAGGACTATGTAAGAAATTGGTTAACTTGCTAATTAGCAGAGCTGTTGACGGTTAAAACGGCTCCAAATTTGGCTATTTTGGTTATTTAAAGCATATCTATGCTATTTAAAGCGTATCTAGGTACATATCTCTAAATATTAAAAAATATATCATTTTCAAACCATTCCTTTGCAGCTCACCGCGAACTTTGTCTTACTCACTTGACTTGGCGGAAAATTGTTGTTTCCACTTTTGAATGACTCAATCCCTCCTTTTTCTCGCTTACTTTCACGAGCTTTCTCTCTTCTCTTCTAATGCTAACATCTCTGTTACTACATTATCTCCATTATACTTTCTGTGTGCTCTTCGCTACTTACAATGAGTAATACATCTTCCATAGGTGATAATCGCAAATTTCACCTGAACATTAAGCTCAGCCAAGAAGATGCTGCTACGCGGAGTGTCTATCAAAGGCCAATTACAAATGCAAATGAAGCACAACAAGTTTGCAAGGATAGAAAGAAGCACGTTGACCTATGGACAGATAGAAACTTGCATCCAGCGGATCCGAGTACTAAAAGGTATCCATCTTTTCACAGACCTCATGATTTGATGAAATTTGTTGGAGGTCGGGTTGATGACTTACTAGGATATAGTTCTAAGCTATCTCATTTACACATTAATCATACACATTACATTCAATATCTCCAAACTTCTTTGTCTTCGAATGGAACAAGAATTTTAGAACTTGAAAACCAAATAACTTCTTTAAAACAAGAAAATCATCAGCTTTAGACCTTAAAAGAAACCCCAATAGGATTAAGAGCACGAGTAAAACGAATAAGAGATGTAGTAAACTTAACAGAAGGATGTGGACAAAGAAAAAAAAAGGTTGAAAATTACTAGAGAACATGTGGCCAGCCTCTTAGGATTTGATATGTCCAATCCTCAAGAAAGGGTGAGATTCTTGAATGAGGTAATGAACAAGAGTGGCATTTTGAAAATTTTCAAAAATAGAACCCAAAAGAAATTGGTATTTCAAAATTTACTAAAAGATATGGATTTGTTGGTCCAACCTTCTCAAACACAAGAAGTTTTGACACACTGGGAAGTGAGTAGAAAGGGTTATAGGGCCATCTCTAAAACCTCGTTCTAGGTCCTTAAGTATTACAAGATTAAAGCTTTTGACCTGTCTAGGCCTCACAATGTTGAAAAAGTAAGGACTTTGTTAAATGAAGAAATACCCGAACATTTTGGAGAATACTATCATGTAGAGGGAATGATGCATACGAAAAATAGAAGAGGAAATCTTCTTTTGTGTAGAATGTTTTTAATAGCATTTGGATGAGTATAAAAAAATTTCAATCTGCTATGGTGAGACACTATAAAATACGAGAAATAGATTGTAAAGGAAAACTTATATTTGTTATGAATTTGGATGAGGCTCAAATTTAAAAATGTCAAAAAATGGAAAGAGTATCTATATCCCTAATGAATAGAGCATTGAACTATAGCCAGGGTAAGCTAGATTCCCCACACCACAAAACTCGACCAGAAATGGAGCTATGGTGGATTGGAGCAGCTTAAGAAAACCACGACACATTGAAATGGCTCTTTTTGCAAATCGACACCCCTTCTGTTATACAGGACCAAAAATGCAGGTGAACAACTCCATGTAGATAGCGTGTGTGACTTCATTGTAGAATGATACTTGAGTGTTGACCTTAGATCATTGAAGTGCATGTTTGTTGTATGTGGAGGTGCTTATACCGAGTATCCATGTCTGTACTATATGGCAAACACTGGAACGAAAGGATGGCTTACAAAACATGAGGTTAGAAAACCACCATCGAGGCATAATGTGAACGCCATTGACTACCCATCGTCTTTTGTTATTTGGGATCCAATTCTAGCAATAGATTTTAAAAAATGCACGTATATGTTCAATGCATGCAAAGATTAGAATCTTGGACAAATTGCTTCGACTTCATCTTGATTATGCTTATTCCATTAAGCCGAGTACACTTGCAAACGAGTGCATAGAAAAATGTGAGGCTTTGCTCTCTCAAATGGGTTTCCATGGTGGTCAAGTGCATCTTAAAAAAGATCTTACTCTTTTTAAAGGGACAGGTGATGTTTTGCAAGATGTTTCAACGAAAGGAGAGAAAGCCAAAAGATTTTTGAGCAACCATGACAGCAACCAAGTCGACACTATGTGGAACTGCTGGAAGGATCTTTTTGTCATAATAACCAATGTTAAAAGTAGACCATATGTAGCCAACAAATGTATGGAAGTATGGAAGAAGCCCGAAAATTTTTTTAAAGTCTTGAGACAACAAGCTAGCTCAACTACTTATGCAAATGACTTTAAGAAGGCAATAAAGCTTTTAATAACTGCTATCACAGATGCTCAGAGAGAAAAAGACATCACATTTTACTTGGTGAGTATTCAATTACTTCTTAAAGTCTGGATAGTTTTTCACATTGCATCTTATGAGTCAACTAACAAATTTTATTTGTTTTAGAGTATTCTCTACTTGCATGGACCATATTTTGCAAAACAAGGACCCCTTGCAACATGGAATACTCAAGGAATGGAAAAATCTCACTATCAAGTGAAGACTTCATTTTTTAGATGTACGAGAAAGGGAGTGGGGCAAAGAAGAAGCAATGCACTAAAGGAATTATTCAATTGGTTCTCTAGGAGGCAATTACAAAGGATGAGATCAAACAACCATGTTGCTCAACCACAAATGGAGACTTATGCTTCACCTTGAAACTTTGTACCTCTTTAAAAAAAGATCCAACTTCAAAAAAATTATAGATCTTTACGCAAAATATTGTTGATTTTACATCAGTTTTTGATTCTTTTGGTATCTCTGCGCATGTCACCCGTATATCTCAAAACCTTTCTTTTTCTATAGTCCCAAGGAGGTTAGCATTTGACTCCTGAGCTGCAACTGCATAACTAGAGTAGCAGAGAAAGTATCCCGCTCTTGATGCATTGAATCCTTCAACATACCCAAATATTCTAAGTGATGCATGTCTCGCAAGTAGCATGACCTTGTTTGCATTGATTTGAAGGGGAATAAACCCCATAAACCGTGGCAATATCTTCAGAGCAAATATTGGCAACCCAAGATCTTCAGAATAATTCATGTGAAAGCACAAAAGGTGGCACTATCCAACGTAGGCAAGTAGTGCATGAGGGAGGAGGCATTCCTTCTAGAAGTTCCCTCTGTTGCTTTCTCTCTGGAGCCTTTAGCTCTCCCAAGAAAATTGTCCTTGTCAGTGAGTTTAATCTACAAAACAAGAAGTAGGACATAATGATAAAAACTTTAAAACAAAAGAAGATTGTAGAAAGGGAGACCAAGGTGAACCTGAGTATACCTTTTGCAACTCATCCTCGGCAGAGACTTTTTCTTGAAGGATATTACATGATCCAATCATCTCTCTTTTGTCAACGTCCTTTTCTACCTCTTTTAACTGAATTTTCAGCCAAAATATTGGATACCAAGTTCAACAAGCTTCTTGTCAAAATCCTCCTTTAAGAGAATCTTTCTCCTCTTCCATTCTTTTCATGCATAGAGCAAGTGCATCAGGAGCCGGAAGAAATAAATTATCAGATGTCTGCAAATCAAGTGCCAAAACTCCATTTTTTACTCTTATTTTATATCAATGAAGTCTTTGGCCACGTCAAAAACTTCAGAAATGGTTGCAATACAATAGTCCTCCCTGATATGAAGCTAGCATTGAATATGGTGGAGAGGGATATAGTCTTTTCCATTAATATAAAAGAAGGAAAGTCTTGGAATAATAAGAGAGGCCTCAGATAACTCTACCTCCTTTGTGGGCTCATCAATGACAATATTAGGTGGTCCACTCAAAACCTGTGACTGTGGCCTCACATTTTGTACAACCACATCATCTTTTACATCAGCCCCAATAGTGCCATGTGCATTACTGTACCAACTGCTCATCTCATCAAAGACTACATCTCTGCTCACTCGTAATTCTCATGTAGTAGGATTGTAGCACCTGTACCCCTTTTGTTCAAGGGAATATCCCACAAGAATACATTTCTCTGCTTTAGGATCCAATTTCCCACACAAATCATCTGGTACATGCACGTAAGCTATGCAGCCAAACACTTTCAAGTGTTCCAAATCAGGCTTTGTACCTGTAAACTTTTCCTCAGGCGTTACATCATGCACCGCAGCTGTAGGTGTCCTGTTCATAATGTACACAGCTGTATTTACAGCTTCAGCCCAGAAATGATGAGGCATGTTCTTCTCATTCATCAATGCACGTGCAACCTCTGCAATGTGCCTGTTTTTCCTTTCTGCGACCCCATTCTGTTGTGGAGTATATGTGCGTGTAAACTGCCTGCGTATACCATGCATTCGCAGAAAATTTGAAAAATCATTGGAGAAGTACTCTCCCCCTCCATCTGACCTCAATGTCTTGATTTGCATATTTGTCTCCTTCTCAATCATGACTTTGAAGTTTTGAAAGTGACCAAACACTTCACTTTTGTTACGCATGAAGTAGACCCATACTTTACTTGTATGGTCATCAATGAAAGAGACATAATACTTGCAACCATGTATACTTGCAGTATCGGTTGGACCCCAAACATCTGTGTGCACCACCTCAAGTGGCTTTTTACATACATTGCGCTCATGTGGAAATGAGCCCTTTGACTGTTTTCCAAACTGGCATGCTGCACACACTTTATGCATACCATCAACCTTGAATTTGGACAAACCTTTTACAATCTGTTTTGATTGCATGCTGCGCAATCTTTGCTCATTGACATGGCCAATGCATTTGTGCCAAATGTCAACATCAGCCACAACACCTGTGCCCTGTGCAAATAATGCAGCTTTTACCTCAGGCATGTCTACATTCAGCGTAAACATTCTGCCCACACATTTTCCCTCTATGATCAGCTTACAGCCATTCTGGAAATCTTCTACATAACAGCCATTGGGATTGAAGCGAACCTGCAAACCCTGCTCAACCATTTGTCCAACAGAAACAAGATTCTTTGTAATGTTTGGGACATGAAGTACATCTGCTAAGTACTTTGATTTGCCACTCTTCGTATTTAGAGGTATGTCCCCTACATGAGCAATGGGGTGAGTTGTGTCATCTCCTGTCTGCACATAGCCTGACACATCTGGTTTGCGCATATCTCTAAACCACTCTCCACGAGACGTCATGTGATTAGAGGCACCTGAATCCACATACCAAACATCATCTTGGGTGGAATTCTCTGCAGTCATTGTATTCATTACATGCTGCATAACAAACATGCGCTCGTTTTTGCTGTCATCTGCATCTTTGCTAGTAGATGCATAGTTGCCCTGTTCTCTCTTTCTACTTGCTTTTCCCTTTGGACAGTCACGTGACATGTGACCTCTTTCACCACAAGTCCAACATTCTCTGCTATCTGCAGTATGTTGCTGCCTGCTTGATCCTGCACCACAACCTCTTTGACTCCCCATGCCTTGAGACTAGTTTCCCCTGCCACCTGTATTGTTTTGATTTGATTGACCTTCTTGAAATTGGCCCCTGCAACCCCTTGGGCCTCGACCACGACCTCTACCTCTACCTCTCTTGGAGTTAGAATAGAAGGCCTGTTCAGAATTATTTCTGCCATGAGAAGAAGATGTGTCAAGGTTCTTCTCCTCAAGAATAAGCATAGAAATCAAATCTTAGAACATGGGGATGTCGTCTCTTGTATTCATGGAAGACTTGAAATGTACATACTCATCTCCTAGACCATCCAAGCATGCACGGACAATGTCATCGTCTTCCACTGAGACTTTAATAGATCCAAGAGCCTCAATGATACTCTTGATCTTCAAAGCATAATCATTGATGGAGAGGTTGTTCCTCTTAACCTGATTTAGCTCCGACTTTAGTTGAAGCTTCCTGGCCTTGGTGTTCACCTCGAACACTCTGCCTAAGTTTTTCCATGCAATGGCGGGGGTTTCAGCATCCTGTAGATAGCCCATCATGCCATCTGTGATGCTCATAGAAAGCCAATACATCACTTTGCTCTGGCCTTGTTGCCAGTCCCTCAAAGCTTTCCTTTGTTCTTCTGTAGCATTTGCCTCGGGAATCTCTGGTTCCTTTTCATTGTCTCCTTCTCCATAGTCCCAATAACCTTTTCCTTTTAGGAAATTTGTTATTCTAAACTTCCATGCAGGGTAGTTATTTTTCTCAAGCTTCTCAGTAACAATCTGACTGAAACGATATATCTGGTCGTGGATTGCGAACGAAGGGATTGTGATGCTCTTGCTCTCTTAGCCTCTCTTTCCTGCACCAGGCTCTGATACCATGTAAAGAAAGAGGATGCAAGAGAGCTACACAAGACAAGCACAAAGCACACAGAGATGGAAAGCTTCTTCTTCTTCACACAGAAAAGAGAGTACAAAATGACTAAGTGCTAAAACTGAAAAGTAGCACATATGTACATGCTGTCACTAAGTGTGAACTCGCTAGAAGCGTACTAGGCTGGCACTATAAGTGTAGTCCAGCTGTAGAATCACTGGCAGAGATCCTCCGTGTCGGTCACCTAATGCGCCAGTGAGTAAATGTCGTAAGCGGCCAAGACCCGTAGTGGATGCCAGCTTAAGATGTAGAGCTTGACATCTCAACAGTTTACTGCCTGCAACCACGTCGATGCCATGTTGCACAGATTGTGTCAGCGGTAACCTGATGGCAAATCACTAGGAAAAACATTGTGAAATTCCTTTGATAAATTTTTTAATTTACTAGCAACCTTTGCTTGTTGAGAAGTAGCCATTGCTAGAAGAGATGGAATAGAAGCATGCTGTGTTGAGAATGTTCAATAAATTTAACAATGGAAAGAAATTGACACAATGAGTAACAAAAAAAATAAAAATCATCTATTTCATTATAAAAGATGAGCTTCATAAGCTCTGCTGTACATATTAATGGGTGAGGAAGGCACATCCTTCTCTCCTAACAACAACACATGTGTGCCATGGGATTCAAACATTAGGCATTGTGCTCGTAGCTATGCTTCACAGCGATGGTCCTAGGCTATGCAACCATTCCCTGTCAAGTACCACATCTGCCCTCTCCATATTCATAACCTGGAAATCCAAGGATGTGGAATAGCCTTGTATTTCCAATTGTACAACTCTAACTTGAGTATCCCATATTTCAGCATCATAACCATTTATCATTGCTACCTTGTAGCGGTGGGAACTCGAAGTTTGGGGCAATTTGAGTTTCTTCACTAATCCATAGTTAATGAAACTATGAGTAGCACTGTCATCTACCAAGATACGTACCTTGTGCCCTTGAAGAGATCCATGCATACACACTAACGCATGTAGACCAAAGGTGTGTTGGCACATGGAAGCTGTAATACAACATTCACACACCACCTCGGTGTGTGTTACCTCCACCGTGGAGAAACGTGAGGAAGACTCAAGAGGCAACAACTGCACCGTGTGCACTGCTTTCTCCTTGCTATGAGCAACAGATTTCCCCTTGGGACAATCCTTTTTTCCATGGCCACTTCCCAAGCATTGAAATCATAACTTCTCTTTTTTAGCCTTCTCAAATTCCTCAGGAGAGAGAGGACCATGAGACCCCTTGGGTTTTTTAGTTGCTTCAGGATTGGCTACTAGAAATTTCCTTTTATTGTTTCCATACTATGTGCGTGCATTACCATGTGTATTAGTAGGCAAGTGATTATTATGTGATTTCTTTTCATCTGGATCATCATGAATATGTGCTTTCACTATGGCCGCCTCAAGTGTTTTAAGGTCCTAAGTCTTGACATGCTTCTTAAGCTCTGGCGTTAGACCATGAATAAACCCACAAAATTGTTGAAAGGTGTCTAGCCCTTCCAACTTGAGGATAACATCCCGATAATGAGAGATATATTCAAGCAATGATGGGTGTTGGAGCATGGAACACGTGTCCCAAGACGTCCAATTTCTATCTGCCTCATTCGTGGGTAGAAACTCTTTTTGAAACATAGCCTTAAAGGCTGCCCAACTTCGTGGTATGATATTCTTCTCCTTGAGAGACATCCATCATTTGTAGGCCTTGCCTTCTAGAGTTAGACTTGTCTGCAGTGCTCTGACCGCATTCGGAGTACGTCGTAAGGCGTGAATTCCATCCCACTTGTTGAGAATTATATTCACTGCACCCTTATTGCGATCTCAGTCCTCTCCCTTAAAAGTTGGTGGCTTGGTGTTTTTCAACAACTCGTCCACCTCCTTTGCAGTGAGAGAGCGCAAAGAATCGAGAGATGGACCTTGTCCATGACCAGAAGGGTGATGCCCTTGATCGGCAACGTTGGAGAGGGGGAATGGGGGAACACGCCCGGCACAAACAAAAGGGCCTCTCTATAGCTCAGGGTATCCACATCACCCCTATCCTCTCAGAAAACACCTTTGAAAACACAACTTCACACTAGCAGACCACCACCTGCCCAATTTCCACTGCTCATACACTCCACAAATCCACCACACAAAGCACACCTACTGCCACGGTTTGTCTCCACCCTTACACATGCACACAGCCTCTCATCTCACTCTCTCACACAAAATACCATCGGTCCGGGGGGGCACACACATCCACCTGCCGGCACCGAGGGGAAACACCAGAGCAGGAGAAAGAGAAGGGGCGAAGGGGAAACAACAACAAGACGTGGCAATAGTGGCTTGATTGCACTTCACCAAACATGTACACAGGCTTACATTGCCATCACCATGGCCATTTTCACAAGAAAATACAAAGGGCTTTCACAGGCACATTCCTCTGTCAAAGAGCTCCACTTTGCATGCTTCAAATGGCACAAAAAATCCTAAAAAAGGCCCCTAATTTGATGAAAATTTGACTTTTATGGGGGGGGGGGGGGGTCTTCAATTTTGGAAATTGCCTCTTTATTGGTCCATTTGGCATCTCAACTTCGCATATTTGGAAGGAGGTAACCGCCTTGCTTCATCTGCTTGATTACTCTCTCTTTCACTTGGGGGGGGGGGGCATTAGTAAGGTCGCTATTGCCCCCTAGGCTCCTTATTATTTTTTTATTTTTTTCTTACTTTTTTACCTCTGCTGGGGAGCTTAGCTTTGCACTGCACCATTGGCTTAACTTTGACCCTCTCTATCCGACTTCTCCTGCCACTTCTCTCTTATTTTCTCTCCCCTCATTTGCATTTTTTTGGCCCGGCTCTTACCTTGACCTTTCCCTTGGCTTGGCCGGTCTTGAAATGGCCTCTTTGCACTTGTTAGGGAGTAAGTTTGTTGTTTTTTTTTCAACCCCAACCCAATTGAGCAGCACGGGAGCCTAGAAGAGTGCTTAGAGGCCACTCTTCTAGTTGCCCGCCCCGGACCGCCTCAAATTGGTGCCCCCACGGAGGAATGACTTTGTGCTTATTGTTATTGTATTGCATGAATGCTTGAATTTTAGCATAATCAAGTAGATTATATGAATCATGAAAACTTGTATGACCGAGTTTAATTTCAAGGCAAAAAAAATTGATCTAGAATATGGTTTGGATTAGCATAACATAAGAAAGGAAAAAACATTTTCACATAAGAATCTAGAATTCATGTTGAAAGACCTTTCAAAACTTTGTGCAGTTAGTTGATGTCATGAGAGAAAATGATTGTTTGGAGCTAATCTTTGTGTGGTTCTAGCATTGAGAGACTATGGCACGCTATACCTTTGATGATATCCCAATCTTCTTCAAAAATCTAGAAGAAGATGTTGATGATTTTCTTGCTGATTTTAGAATGGTTTGTCGTATCCTTGGTAAAAGGGATGACATTGAAAAAGGGGATTTTCTATTGCTATGCCTTAGAGGCAACACTGAGCAATGGTTTTGGAGTATGTCTTCTCAGATTGAAGATGGATATACCCAGATTTCCAAAGCTTTGAAGACCAGATTCTCTAAATTTCCAACAACAGAGAAAGCATGGGTTTCATTAGGAAGACTTCAACAACATGGTGAAGACTACTATGCTTATGAAGATATTTTTTCTCGTCAATGGGGAGGATGTGGGTTTAGTTCTACATTTCCAGATTATGTAAAAATGGAGCAATTTATTTCGGGTTTGTCTCCTTTCCTAAAGACTAAGGTTACTTGTAGTGGACCCTCTACCTTTGAAGAAGCGGTCACTATTGCCCGAAGGAAGTTTCACAAGTACTTCTACATCAAAAATGGTTTCCATCATGCTGGAAGAACCAACCATCATGAAAGTGTTTCTATCAAGGAGTCATCTCCTTTGCCATACTTGTCTCCTTCTACTTCGACAAATGTTGAAGAAGTTACTTACATGCCAAGTTGATTATTGAAAACAGACACCGTTTGTGCTACTTACAAGCAAAACAAGCTCGACGAAGAATCGATCGGGATCAACTCGAAACGGCGAATGCGTGGCGTGGGCGTGTAGCTCTCGGAGAGACTACCGCGATGGTGTGGTTGCGTCGTGAATCCGGTGAGGGAGAAGCGCGTAGCGAAGAGGATAAGACACACTCACTCTCTCTCTCTCCCTCTCAGACTCGTACGACACAGGATTAATATTCAAAAAATGTTTTCCAAAAAATGGTTCTAAGGTGAGTTTTATACTTTAGTCACCTTAGCTCAAAAATGTACATGGGGTTCTCTTGCTCATGATTACAAAGTGGGAATAAATCTGAGTCCTGACTAACTAACTAATATTTACAAAATCCAGACGAATGGATCAAAATGATAAGACGTCTTTGACATAAAAAATGGAATTTGATATGCTTTACAAGATGGGCTCATTACAACAGTTGGACCAATGGGGCTCCAACACTCCCCCCCTCCTAATTCATGTCTACCACGACATGATCGTCTTTGTCTTCATTGTCGTTGTCGCCTTTCTTGGGTCATTTGATGTAGAAAGGCATCATAGCGCATAGACTCACTTGCCATTAATGGGCCAAATTTTTTTGACTTGTACATGAAGAAGCCCGTGTAAAATGCTTCTTCAAAGGTTTGGAGATGGTAGCTTGGCAAAAACATCAGCCGTTTGAAATAGGCATACAATACTGGCTCTATTGGTGGCCCACTTAGATCATATGACAACTCTGAGATGCTTCTTTCAGTATTCATATACTCTGATGTCCAGCTTTCTGAGAAGAGTGTGAGACAGGCCAAAAATGTTCGAGCTATCTTACATAGCATCTTGCAGGATAGGTCAGGAGAGCCTCCAAATTCTGCTATGGCGCCCTGCAGGGTTTTCACCATGTAAGAACCGGATATTCTCTCTCCCTCTGCTGGCCCTGGCATTACTAGATAATTCAGCCATGTCAGATTTCTGCTCTGTAGTGCTTTATGTTGGCTGTAGGTGTATGTTCGGGGAGTGGGGCAAAACGTTCTATCATTCCTCAGCTCAGGCGGTGCGTTGACTAAGTGGATCAGGTTATTAGGGTGATCCAATAGCCATTGACGCCTCCACTTTGGCTGGCTGTCCACTATTCTGTTTTGTTGTTCCCTATCCTGTACTTCTCCTTCAAACACTGGCACTTGTTCTTCTTTTTCGAGCTGCCGTTGATGTGTTAGAGTTTTGTACTTCAACAGAGCATAGGGTAACATAGGTGCATTCCATTCCTTCCGTAGCTCTGCTGTTGTTTTGCCCGATCTGGAAAGACCTTGTAGCAACTCCTTTTTTATTTGCATAGCCTTGTACCATATCATTTCGGTTTGCTTTTCCATCTGCTCGGCCAGCCTCTGCTCTTCCAATTTCGTGACTGAATCTTCTTCTGTCTCTTGGTCTTTGGAGCCGGTTTGATCCGTCTGTGTATCTGGTGCCTCCTGTTCATCTGAATCATCCTCGTACTCATCTTGACCTTCATATACTTTGGCGAGTCCAACCAAATTCGTTGTTGCTGGCTCCATATGCACTCGTACCTGTCCTTGGTGCTTCCCTGCACTTTGTAGACTTGCGATTTGTGCGGCCATTGTTCTCGTATTGATTTGTAGAGCTTGAAATTCTATTTCTTTTTTAGCGGCAGATTCCTCTAACTGTTTTAACCTGATGTGCAAGTTTTCATTTTCTTCTCTGAGTGATTTGTAAACAATGCTTTCCATTTCACTGTCAGGAGATGGTCCTTGTTGTTGTTCACTTTGCAAGTCTGAAATTTGTCTTTGTAGTTGATCTTCTGCTCTAAGCGCACTTTCAGCAATCATTAATCGCTGTTTTCTTTCCAACTCCAGCTCCCTCTTTAGTGCAACCACTTCTTCTTCTGGGTGGACTACTGGTGTTGTTGGTAGCGACGTTTTTTGCTTCTTAGCGCGTTCGATTTCTCTTGCTTGGATATCTGTTACTGCTCTCAAATCTTTGACTTCAATTTGTAAGTCATCGATGAAGACTTGCAAACTTTTGATGGTCTCCAACGCATCTTGCTTTTCCTTTTCCAACGTTTGGATGTGTTCGTCTCTGTCACTGACATCTTCAAGGAATACATTTATTGTATCTTCACATATGGCATTGAAGTCTTCCGACTCCTGTAAATTGTCTTTGAGAAGATTTACTGTGCCTTTGAGCCCCAATATTTCAACATCTCTGATGCTGATCAGCTTTAGAGTGTCCTCCCTTTGCTCTTGCAGTCTCAGAACTTCCTCATCAGTTTTTTGTAGCTTCTTTTTGTTGGACCGGTTCTGATCAGCTAACCATTGACTATGCAGTCTTGTTCGGTTTAGTATTGTCGCCATTGACTGCAAATCTTCATCTATAGTAGCTTCCAACTCAATTTCTTGAGAGGAAGAAGCTTTATCTTTAGTCTGATCCACCTCCTTTTGCTTGCCTTTATCACTTTGTGATATGGCTCCAGTGTTTGGGTGTCTATCTGTTCCTTCTTCTTCTTCTTCCTCTTCTTCCTGTTCACTGGGCGGTGTGTGAACTCTGTCATCACGATGTGAGTTTTCTGAATGCGAAGTAGATTCAACAGATGGGCTAGATTTCCTTTCACTTGTATCTAGCCTTGGAGATGGCGGTGGTGTTTCCTGATCATGCGAAGTTGGCCTCCTCTTCTAGTAGCAATTCTGGTTCATCCCTAACATTTCTTTCTTGGATGTACCTCTCGAACCAGTCCAGCTCAAAAGCTGGGTTGTTTCTATTCTTCGTTCTCAGTGTGAAAGTTCTACTAGAAGGTTTCCAAGTGGCGCCTACATCGCCTCGTAGAGATCTTTCTAGAGCAAACCCTTCTAGCATCCTTTCCATTTTTGCTATCTTCTGCAACCTGGTGTTGTTTTCCATTTCCGCTTTCCGCTTCTTTAGTCGGGCATCTTCCTCTTCAGTTCTTTTTTCTTCTTCCATCTTTTCTTGTGTACTTCTTGTCACTCTTTCTAGCTTGTGTCCTCCAATGGTGTTAATAGATGCCGGTACTTTCCTTTGTGATCTGTCTTCGCTATTTTCCCTTAATACCAGCCAATCGTTCTGATGAGGGGCAGGTGGCAAATGATCTGCCGTGCCTATGGCATGGTATATTACTCTGGTTAGGACTTCTCCTCCTGCAATGTAATTGGGTCTGTCCTGCCTTAGCTTTGTCATTTATTCAAACAGATATGACGCGTGATCTATATGGAACTCACGAGTCATTCCCATAGCCCATGTCAGTGTGGTTGAGATGCTCCCGTGCGGTGTAGTGTATCTTGGCGGCCTTTTGCTGTAGCTCAACAAACACTGACTGTAGATCTGTGTCAGTTCTCTTACTTCCGGGTTTGCTATGAGTTCGAAAGAAGGTAGTTTGGACTTTTGCAAGTAAACTGTGAGGTTTTTCCTTCTTTCTCTCATGTTTGCTCCTTGATCTGACAATTTCAATGCCTCTTTGATGATCTCTTTGGTGATTTGGATCTCCATCACTTCATTATCCATGCCTGCCACTCTACAAGTTCCATCTTCTTGGATAGTCTCTAATAGATGCTGTACCCTCTTGAAATCTATCCCTACTGGTGGTAGTGATACGAAGTTCCACAAGCCGACTTTTTTGAGCCATGACCTTTGCGGTGATCTTTTCAAGTAATTCTCTGCCTCCTTGGGAATCATCACTGTATCCACTAAGTTTCTTTTGTCATCCACATATGAAACTTGATATATCTGAAAGGTTGCTGCCTGCTACACATCTGCAGGTATCCAAGTGGTTGCAGGATTTAAAGAATTGGGTAGAAGTGCATAGGGTACTGCCCCTTCCGTTGCCAGGTTCTTGCCTTTTCTTTTTCCCGGAGAAGCCTCCATTGATCGTGTCATCACAATTATTAGTTAGTGCACAAACATAGTACTACTCTCCTAAATTGATTACCACTTAATCATGCATCTAGATGAGCCTTCTTAATCCCAAGATTAGTTAAGATAAAATGTTAGCAGATAGACAAGCTCTTCCATTGTGTGACTTTGGCGGCTTCAAATTGATGTTGTTGGTGAAGGAGAACAAGTCCAAATGCCTTGAAATTTTGTGTGGTGTATGCTCTCATGGCATGTAAGGTCACTCCATAAGCCAAAGCTCAAAATCTGTCCATTTGCTACTTTTTCTCAGTTTATCGCGATAGACTAGCATTTTTTTTATCTGGGTCCTTTTTTGTAGTTGTGACTCCACCAATTCGTTTCCCATACCTTGCACATGATCTGACCCCATTTCTACCTCAAATGAATGTCAAGTGACCCCTTTTTGGATCAACTCCCATTTTTCCAGATTCCCTTCAAGGAGATGTTGGTCTATCTCCTTCATTTTGTGTTGTTTTGGGCTCAAACTTAGTGGGTGGTCATCTTGCATCATGTTGAAGACAACTGCTAATTCAAATTTTTGATAAGATGGTCCAGTATCCCTCTGCTTGGTCTATCGCGATAGACTGGGACTTAGTGCCAGTTTGTCATTTTTTGGCTTTGTGACCATCTGTCTGCCTTCTCCCAGTTGATGCAAAGTTTCTTGACCCCTCACATGTAAATTTTACCTGTCTGCCCTTGAGATGTCCTGTTCTGACTCTGAGTTGTCTGTATGTCTTTCTCAGCTTGCCATATGAGTCCATCTTGGCACCAAATTTGGTGTACTGCCTTCATTTTCTTCCCCAAGTCTAGCTTGTAAAAATTTGAAAAGTCTTTCCCCCCAATAATTGTTGTAGCAAGTCTATCGCGATAGACTGAGTGTTTGGCCAAAAAAGCTTTTTCTTGCACTTTGACTTGATATTGGTGGTTAACATTCCTTGTTAGCACCCCTCATGAAGCCAAAGTCAAAGTTTCCCTTGTCTAAGTGTAAGTTCAAGTCTATCGCGATAGACTGGGCACTTTGTCATTTTTACCAGTTTTTTGATGTTAGTTGACAATCATGGTTTTAATAGGCCCTCCTAGACACACACATCAAGTTTTAATCAATTTAGCAGAATGTACTCCCTGTTTGCAGCACTTAGCTGGTCTTGAAGTCAAAGTAGACCACTTAGGTGATGGTCGCGGTTCCTTTTGGTCTTTGTATGATTCCGGCTATCTTTTACTTCCTTTTGACCTTCCATCCAAGCAGTCAGTTGTTGTTTTGGTGTTTGAAACACCAAGAACGACCATTTGGACGTCTTTCTGGCCTGTTGCTGGCATTTGCCCTAGTGGAAGAAATTTTTTCCTGAGTGGACACATTCCATCTCGTAGTTGACCTCCTTTGGATGTTCCTTGTTGAATTTTGTGTAATTTTGTCACTTGGTCGGCCCGTTAGAGTATCGTGACGCTTTGTGTGATTTTCGTCAGATAGGGACTTTAGGCTCCGTTTTGATGAACTTTTTCATAGTCTAACCCTTCAGTCGGTTTGTTGAGGTTATTGGCTTGCTGTCTATGAATTTTGGCTCATTTTCGATCACCTTGGTTTTGTCGCCCTTTTGCAGGTCCTGCTAAATTAGGGTTTTCTGAGCGGCTTCTTTCACGCTTTCCGAGGTCATAGGCTTGATCCCTAAGCTATAAGCATTGTGCCTTTCACTTTTGGTCCCATTTGGTGGCCTCTAGGTCTCCCTAACAACCATTCTACCGTATGTGTGCACAGGTTGTGATTGTGATGCCAGCGAGGTTTTGCGACTAACTGAAGTAAACAACACTTAGAATCAGTGTTGACGAGCATACCTCTCATATCTGATGTCGATATGGTGACCGTGCGTGATGGATGAGCTCCTGGAAGTCTCAACTGCTGTAGGGAGCTCTCTCTCTCTCACTATGGAAAATGACTCAAATGAGGGATTTCTAGCCTAGCCTCTCTATATGTAATCGAGACTCCGACACCAAATTTTCCCATCTTTTACCTGTGGCCATAACTTTTTACGAGATGCGGTTTAGGCTCGAAAATTTCCTGATTTGGATTTCGGTTGCTTCAATTTTACCACTTTTGCAGATTTCTCGAGTTGGAGGGCCCTTCATGACGGTGGTCATTTTGCCCTGTCACCTTTGCAGTCCTTATTCTTTCCGTGTCTTCTTTACCTTTCTCTGATCAGGCGTCTCTTCTTTTGTGTTTCCATCTGGATTACAGAATTTTTTCTATAATTTTTGCTAGAAAATGGTTAAAATAAAGCAAATAAATCCCAAAATAACCCGAAAATAGCAATTCTAACCTAGAAAAATACCAATGAAAAGCAAAACACTTTGTAGCTCACGTTTCTCTCGTTTATGTACAATCTCGCTCATTATCGTCAACCTTGGCCTATTTTTTTCTGTTTTTAGACAGCTTTTGGCCAGATTTGACTCTCTTTATAGTCTATACGCATCCCTAGGGGCTCATGAATGATGATTTGGTCCCCAATTCTGATTAATTATGAGGGAATATTCTTTTTCCCAAAATCACACAATAAAACGCAAAAATGGTTGAAAATTTGCTCACAAAAATTGCCCTCTAATATATGACATGAGTCCGCATTGGAATGCCTCCCCCCCTCCTAATTGGAGTCCTCACGGACGACAGGGTATCGTCAAGGGTATGTATTGTGCATAGGTTTGAACTCGTGCTAATGTAGGCCATGTAATATAGCCCTATATGCATGTGCAGTCAATGCATGTAGAAAGAATTTATGCGGTGCAGGAGGAAGGTATAAGCGATGCGCTTATTGGCATTTGTGGTATCTTGAATTGGCTGGCATATTTTCTTTGCAAGTAGTAGTTGTAACTCTGCCGTTCGTTGTTTGATTGTTTTCCACTAGTTTTGAATTGGCGTATGTGGTTCCTTTGAAGTCGATATTGTCGTATCTAGTGGAACATTCTTTCTTTCTACCTTGATGACTTGTGTCTGATACATCCTTGTAGTTTTTGTTGTGGATTCTGTTTGTTTCCTCGTGCTGTTTGCATGATGTTGCTTGACCTTGACAGTTGTAGATAGCTGCACGATTGTCATCTTTGTCCGCCCTTCTTGTGTTGTTGGCTCGTTTTGAATTGGCAATTTTGGACGCCATACCAATATAGTCCGTTGCGTATTTGACAGATTGACTATGTTTCTTTGAAGTTGGGCTTGTTTTCGGTGTTTTTTCTGTTCTTCTGACTCTTTTTTTATAGGAATTAGGCTGTCGTGCCTTATCCAAAATTTTTATTTCCGCTTTTGATGTAATTGTGCCTCGGTCAGCTCTATACGCCGTACCCAAACTTGCCTGGTTCCCTGCATGGTTGCTGATTTTTGATAAGACATTGCTGGACTTGTAAACTTTGTTTGTTGTTGGGCGGATTTTTGCGATTGTATTAACTTTTGTTTCCTCCTTGACATGAATTGGTTATATGATAAGAAGGGTTTTGAAAAGTTTTCCTTTCTGAACAGTGCCTCATTCATATCCAAATCAATGAATACCCTGTTAGCTTTCATCCATGACACTGCTAAGATACACGGAGTTGCTGACCTACTTGGTGGCAGTACATGGAATTTTGCAGTATACGGGTGTGCCTGCACTGTGATTGGTATTATAATAGACCACAACGTGGTCACCTCATCACCTGATGCTACTTTCAATCTGTGTGTCTCTGGGATCGTCTTCATTGGTCCAAGTTTCTGAAAGAGTTCAAAGCTGATGACACTCATTTTTGCCCCAGTGTCAAGTAATGCATAGATTTCAACTTGTTTTGTGCCTGCATAAGCTTTTATGTAAGGACTGCACCATGTATCTTCCAAGTCGTCGATGATGCTATCATCCTGAGCCCTAAGGTCTGCCATGGTCTTTTCTAATTCGTCGCTTTGTATATCCGCTTCAATTGTTTGGGATGTTGAAAGAGGATATTCGTCAGTCATCATTGGGGTGACCATGTTTATTGTCCTGAGAAACTGCTTTCGTTTAGCAATCCGTTCCTTTGCTTCTTGTTGTGCCTGGTCCTGAATTCTTTGTTGTTTCTATCTATAGGTTTTTCCATAATGCAGTTGAAACAACATTTCCGATGTTGAAGGTAGATGATATTTTTTTAAATGACACCCACTAATCTAGTTCGGCATTTCTTTTCCATCTAGTGTCGACAGTTTTATTGCTCCGCTGGACGATATTTCTTGGATCAAATAAGGCCCCATGCCCCTTTTCTTTAGCTCTTTTTAAAGACATAATCGCCCGTTTTAAAGTTCTTGTTCTTGACATGTTTGTCAAAAAACTCTTTCTGTTGTCTTTTTTTTTCATAGATGGCCGCTACAGCATTAAATCGTAACTCATCTAATTTTTCAAGGTCCTCTAACCGTTCTGAAAGTTCATGCCCCGTCTAGTCCAATTGTTTTGCTACCCTTAGTGTGGGGATTAAAAAGTCAATAGGCAATATTGCATTTAACCCATATACCATATTAAATGGTGTAGCATTGAGTGTTGTTTTATATGAAACTCGATAGGCCCACAATGCCGAATAGAGTATCTGATCCCAATCTATTCTTGTTTCACTAACCAGTTTCATAAGAACCGTGCACAATATTTTGTTGGTCGCTTCCGCTTGGCCATTGGCTTGTGGATGATAGGGTGCAGATTTGCGATGAATTACCATAAACTCATTTAAGAGATGTTGGATAACTTCATTTACAAAGTGTGTCCCTCTATCACTCACCAGCTCGATTGGAAGGCCATAACGTGTAAACACATATTCATATAAGAATTGTGTTTTGGTTCTAGCGTCTACTTTCGTTGTGGCTTTTGCTTCCACCCATTTGGTCATGTAGTCCGTGGCCACTATGATATATTGTGCTTGTGAACGATACGCTGGTGGAGTGATAGGACCAACAAAGTCCAATCCCCATTTGGCAAATGCTCGAGCACTCATCATTGGTCTTAAAGGAATTTCTTCTCTTTTAACTGGTACCTTAGTGCGTTGACATTCATCACACCTTTTCACGAATTCTGCTGCATCTTGAATCATGGTTGGCCACCATATACCTGCAACCATAATGATTTTTACGGTTCTCTCTGTTGAAAAATGACCACCTGCTATGCCTGCATAAGCCTGTTCCAATAATGGAAAGTAGTCATTTTCATGAGGAACTAACCTCAGCTGGTCATCAGTTCCTCTTTTGTACAATTGGTCACTAATGAGGGTATACCTATTCACTTTGATTTGTAAAGCCTTTTGTCTGGCTTTAGACCAATCTCCTGGTAGCTCCTTATTAGTCAAATAATCCACAATAGCATGACTCCATGCGGGTGCTACTGTTACTTGGTATAATGTGGCATAATCCACAGTGGTATTGGATGTGCAAAAGTCGCATTTCTTGATGTAATTTGCTACATCGCTTGCCATTCCTGGCCAATACACTCCAAGTCTTCTTAATTGTTCATACATCATTTGATTTCCTCTATGGAATCCCCCTGTTTGTGTGTGGGTCTCCTCTAGATACGCTTCGTACTCCTCTGGGCCTATACACAACCTTAGAATCCCATCGTTTCCATGATGGTACATTCTTCCCGCAAGCATTGTGTAATTTTGTGCTTGTCTAATGTCTTCTACCGTGTGTTTGTCGTCAAGATTCATTCCATATGTCAGCAACGGAATAATTTGCTCTGACCATTTCGGTACCATCTCTATATTAAACAGGTATGCGTCTGGGAGATCACCATCTACTCCGGTAGCTTTTTCACCATGTAGTAATCGAGAAAGGTGGTCTGCTCTTTGATGAGTTTTTCCTCTCTTAACTACTACCGTAAAATCAAACTCCAGCAACACAATGAACCATCTTACAATTCGTCCCGTGTTGCAAGGTTTGTTTACTAAGTACAAGAGTGCCTGATGATCCACAAAGAATGTGAATTTGTTTGCGAGTAAGTAATGCCAAAGTTTCTTTACAACATATATCATACCCAATCCTTCTCTTTCAGTGGTAGTATAATTCTTTTCTGCACTGTTGAGTTGTCTAATAGCATAACTGATTGGAAAATCCGTCTTTCCCTCATCTGGTTGTGCTAATATACAACCTATTGCAAATGCCGAAGCATCTACATGTACATGGAAGATCTTTGACCAATCTGGTTCTTTTAGAATTGGTGCAGATACCAGTGCATCTTTTAGTTTCCGAAATGACTCCTCACATTCATTTGTCCAAATGAAGAGCGTGATTAGACTATACAAGGGTTTTGCGATTACCGCGTACATGTAGATAAAACGTCGGTAGTATCCACAATGTCCCATAAATGATTGTACCTCTCGTACATTGTTTGGTCTTGGCAATTCTATGATCACCTTTACCTTGTCTTCATCAGTGGTAATTCCATTAGCCGACACTATGTGGCCTAAGATTTTACCTTGTCGTACCATGAATACGCATTTTTCTGGGTTGAGGCAAATCCTATACGTTCTGCGTTTTTCGAATACCTTTCTCAGATGATCTATATGGTCTTCTCTCAATAGAGAATAGACACACAAGTCGTCCATGTAAATATCCAAGAATTTTCGCAAGTATTCTTTAAAAGCGTGTGTCATTAATCTTTGAAATGTGGCTGGAGCATTGGTCAAGCCAAATGGAATTACCCTAAAAGCATATATGCCCCATTCTGTTGCAAATGCTGTTTTGTATTGATCTTCTAGTTTGACCCCCAATTGGTTATAACCAGAGAATCCGTCCATAAAGCTATAGGCTTGCTTGCCTGCCACTCGTTCTAGGACGTGTTCAGTGATAGGAAGAGGGTAGTTGTCTCTTATTGTTGCTGGGTTTACCTTCTTGAGATTCACACACACTTGTAATTTCCCATTTTTCTTGGGTACCACCACTATCGGGGACACCCAGTCCGTGTGTTCTATCTCATAAATAAATTTAGCCTCCATAAGTTTGTCTATCTCCTCTTTTATCCTTTTGGCGAATGTCTCATTATACGTGTAGGGGCGTTGTTTGCTTGGCTTTGCATCAGACTTCAGAGGGATTGAATGTTCACAAATGTTAGGATCCACTCCCTTCAAATCTTTGTACGACCATCCAAATATATCTCGAAATTCCTTAAGTGTTTTGATCAGTAAGTCCTCTTCTTCTCGACCTAGATCTGTGGCAATGTAAGCAGGTCGAGGATTTTCTTCTGGCTCTGCTAAGTCTATTTTCTTCGCGTTCTCTCGCCCATCGTAGGACTCGTTTGATTTAGGCTCCCTCATTGGTTGCTGAACCACCAATCTTCTTTCCTGAATGGTGTACTTACAATAGTGAGGAGGTACATCTATCTTTTTACTCCCATCACTAGCGTTTGTTCCATCGCTACTTTCCATTTCAGTTGTCCATACATTTTTAATTTTTTGTTTCAACTCATTGTATCTCATTTTCCGTTCAATTTTCGTCATAATCGGACTACCACAGACATTCATTTTTTCTGTTGCAACTCTTTTTTTTGGTTTGCTGGTTTTCTTAGGTTTCAACAGTCTGGACTTAAATCCTGAGTCTTCAGCAACCTTAAGAAATCTTCCTGACACTTTATCCTTAGCACAATCAACAACATGAATGTTCATAAGGAAATGTGTCTTACCCTTAAACTCTGGCATGGGTCTCAACCTGGTTGGTGTACTGATGTGGTGTCGTTTACTCTTGTATCTTTTTTGGCGTCTCTCACTTTGGTTTGGGAAATTGTAGAAGACGTCATTGTCTTGATCTTGATTGTCGTCTCCCTCTGTATTTTCTGACTTCTCGTCATCCGCGTTATCCTTGTTTTCACTTTGATCAGAAGAATCATAAAATTCTTCTCCTTCCTGCTTGATTTCTTTAGTGGGGATGTCCACATAGCCCAGTATCTTAATCTCAAGTTTCGTTTTTGTTTTATGGATCCTCATATTCTCAGTATCTACCTCGTCCTCGTCCTCCTCCACAATTTTGCTCAACATGTAGTATGGTATGATATCGTAGCCATTCTCATCACAAAATTTGGTGAGAGTGACTTCATTGACGCATACATCCAATGTAGCCAAAATTTGAGACCATTCTAGGGGTTCGAGCTTCTCTTCAGGAAAAGGTTCTCGTATATAGGCATCGTCTTTCAAGACCCTCTCTAGTGTCCTTTCATCGTGGTCAAATTCACTACATTGAGATGCTCCACACATCCATATCTCTTTTTTCTTACAAAGCCACGTTGGGACTTCTGATCCACTAATGGTGGCTGAGTCAAATTCTTCCACAGGGGTTCTCGTGACATCATGGTAGCTATGATTTTTCATGTTTACGCGTGTAGTAGTTTCAGCATGTCTTAGATACAAATAATCATACCCCCAATCCTGCACCATTTCATTTTCGCTCTTCGTTCTTTCCAAGGATTATCACGACTGACGCTAGACTTGTCAGTCTTGATTTCTTCTTGATTTTGATCGTTACTCTTGGGTTGATTGTCATTTTTCCTTGCTTGGGCTCTCGTCAAGACCTTAACAGGAATCCGAGTTTCGTTTTCTGACCCTCCACTGGATGGTAGCGCTCCCAATATATTTAAGGTAGTTTTTGCTCCTTTGCTCGAGTTTTTAGGGCAATCAGGGATCAAGTGAGTAATTCCACACTCCGTGCAATATGCATTGACCCTAATGATTTCGTTATGAGGGCAGCCCCTCAGCCAATGGTCTCCTCCACACTTGTAGCATGGTCCTTTCGGCTGTTGAGGTGATCATGGGGCTCCTCTTTGTTGGTGTGCAAGTCTTTGCCCGCTCATGCCTCCGTTGGCTATGAACAACAGTGTTCTTTCATCCAGGCTATATCGTCCTTCTCCCGCTTCCTGTGCAGCAGTTGGTGGTCCTGTATTTCCTATCATGCTCCATGGTTCTGGTGTAGGTGGTTCGTCCGGTGGATAATAGACAGAGTTCGCTGCATATCCATTGGGCTTGTCGTAGTATGCATGCATAGGTACCAAAGCCTTCTCGTCCGACTCAGTTATCGTGGGTGCGTATCTTATGCTGACTGGTCGTAATCCTGGTAGAGGTGGTTGTTGTCCCAACACTGGTTGTGGTCTTTCTATGCCTACAGGTCCTGGTAGGTTTCCTGTTTGATATCTAGGCATCGGTGGGACTTGAGGAGATGTCACCTGAGCTTGCGGAGCATATGGTCGTTCTCTCACATACCCCTTGTTATAATAACACTCCTCCGTCCCATGGTTTGTCCATTTTTGTTCAATCGCACACCATTTTGGTTGTTTAGCTTGTGGTTTGGAATACTAGTTAATCTTTTTAAGCACTTCCTCTACAAGTTGCTCTTGGCTTACCGCTACTTCCCCCTTCAGTGTTGTCTTAGTAGACTTGCCTCCGCTTTGTTGTGAGGAAGAATCATCGTCAAGATCCTTGAACTCACCCTCTTTGTAGACCGCACAATTGTCCACAAGGTATAGAGCTTCCTTGGTTAAATCATTCAACGTAGTGCTCCTTTTCATATGTAAGTCCTTTTGAAGATCTGCATTCCTTAGTCCTTGGATAAATATAAGCATAAGTCTGGACTGAGTTGGCAGTTCTTCCACGGGATAGAACTTAACATATCTTTTTAATTGGAGGGTGGCCTTCTGCACGGACTCTCCATCTTTCTGTTTGAATTTATAGATTTGCGAGACTGTATTATGAGCTATCCCCCTTTGTGAAAATTCCTCGATAAACTCGTCAAACACTTCCTCCATAGACTCAAAGTCTCTTCGCTCCACCGAGTCAAACCATGTAGCCGCATCATCCTCTAAGGTTAAACCGAATCCTGCAAATTGGGTAGGAAAGTCTAGCACCTCTTCAGCTCTAATTACACACACAAAGGTTGCTACATGATCTCTTGGATCCCTGCTTCTCGTATATTTCTTGTTTACCCATTTTTGCACTTGAGAAGGTCTAATTCTACGATGGTCTCCAAATCTCATCATGGGATCTCCCCGTCCTAATCGATATACCTCCTTTGGTCTCCTGTAGTGGCCAGGTTCCTCTCCCAATGGTGCTCCTAATCCACAATGGTGCTCCTAATCCCCGTCCTAGTCGATATACCTCCTTTGGTCTCCTGTAGTGACCAGGTTCCTCTCCCAATGGTGCTCCTAATCCTAGTCGATATACCTCCTTTGGTCTCCTGTAGTGGCCAGGTTCCTCTCCCAATGGTGCTCCTAATCCATAATTTCTAGCAGTTCTCGTGAGAGATGGTTCATCTCTCCGAACTCATTCTCGGGGTGTTCTTCCAAGCTCAGTTGACCCCTGAGTCTTTGGCTTACTCTCTCCTTGATACTGTGCATAGAGTGGTGGTTCTTGTAAATCCCTTAACCCTCGTGCGGTTTAATAACCCAATCGGGTTCGGTCTTGTTCTAATGTAGCACTCTGTCAAAGCCATGCCTGTAGTGATGGCTGAGTAGCTGGTTGGTCCTGGTAGTTGGACGTCGGTGGTCGGGTAGAATGTGAGGTAACATCATACTCTTCTGAAAAGGGATTAGTCAACTTGCTAGGGGTGTAGGTGGCTCTTGGTACCTCGTTGGGGCCATAGGTTGATGCTCCCGGAACTGTTGCCTTTTCAACCTCTTCTGGGAGAATACGTTTGTATTCTCGTCCGTATCTGTCAACAAAAACAATATCCTTCCCCATAGCAGTTTCATAAGAAAATAAGTAAAGAACCTTGTCTTTGCTTAATTCATTTGGGTAGGGTTACTTGCATCGAAAGTAAGAGAATATTCCCTCGCTTTCGTGCTTGTAAATCCCTACATTATCATTATAGGTTGGGACCCTGGTTGTTTTCTTATCATACATAAAAAGCGCTCCAGGTCGATCAATGTTAGGAGGCGGTTCTTGGGTTTCTGAAACCATTTTCCCTTTTGCCACGTTATCCCCATATCTGTTGTAATCGTCAGGGTTACTCACTATCAGATAGTGGTTTCCCTTTTCGTCTCTAAATCTGTCTCCATCATCGTAGACTCGAATTATCTCTAGTCTCTGAGCCGGTCTTTCTTCAATACAAATACACTTGCGTCCCCGATAGTCAGAATAGACTACGGCTCTCCTCGAGTTAGTTCCTTCCAAGAAGATTATAGTGAATTGGGTTTCGTTTAAAGGATGTATGGAGGTGCTCCCTCCTGGAATTGGTCCTTCACCGTTGAAACCTACTAGCTGTTGACTCCCCATCATGAAGAAGGACTTTTCCAACGAAGTGTCAGTATCACTACCCTCTTCAATGATTGGTGCCAATGGGTCTAGTCTCGTCTGAGTTACACTCTCTTCTGTGGATGTGGTGCTAATTTGACTTTTGACACTTTTAGCTCCCGACTTAACAAAGGCTCCTAACCTTAAATACATAAGAATGAAAGTTTTGTTGCAAACTTAAAGCTTACCTGGACTCCTTCTTCCTGTATAGCTTTGTGATGACCTCCTTCTGGGATCTACACAAGGATGGTTAGTCTGTTCACAAGTGTTTTCCCTGAATTACCAAAAAATCTTTCAAGTATATACAGCAACCACTTGGTCAGTCTTCTGGTGGTCCAATTTCAATTATGAAATGACGGCTAGGATCTATATAGAGAGTATGTCCTAGCAGTATAGTCACAAATTGCAAAGAGTGTCTGATTCACTACTTCCTTAGTCTATCGCGATAGACTGACAGTTTGCTCTGGCACAAGTCAATTCAAAATTGTGACTTTACCCTTGAGTTCCAGTTACCCTCTATAGCCTATCCCCCAAGTTTTGTGAAGTTTGGACACTTGGGTTGGGTTTTGGTCCCATTTTAGTATTTCACTCGGAGCTTGATTCTCTATTTGACCCTCAGCTTGACCTTCAGTGATCTAAATGCCTTGAATTTTGGTGTGTCTGCTATTTAGGCCCTGATAAAGCTCTCCCTAGGGAAAATTTGAAAGAAAACTTCACCAGCATAAATTTCCTTGGTCTATCGCGATAGACTGAGCACTTTCTCCATTTTCAGCTTTTTTTCCAAAGTTTTCTCCACCGTTGGTTTAGCCTCCCCTTGTGTAGATCATTGACCAATTTTGGCACTGTTTGGACATTTGGTCCAAGACTTCTTGCCCTTGTCTCTGAATTCAGACTCCAAACACCAGTTTTGAAGTTTTGGGATCAAAATTGGTGTTCAAATTCACTCAATTTTTGTGAGTACCCTTGTATTGATGTGTTAAGCTTGTGGTATAAGGGTTTTTTGCTTGTTGCTAGACAAACACCACCTTCACCAGTCTATCGCGATAGACCAGGCAGTGAGCAATGGGGACTTAATTTTTGTCTGTTTTTGCATAGTCTTGTTCCCTGTGTCCATATAAGTCTATCCCCCAAGTTTTGTGAAGTTTGGACTTATTTTGACCTCAAACTCAATCACTTCACAAATTTCACTTTTCTCTGACAATTCACAACTCCATTGCACTTGAAGTGATGCAAATTTGATGACACTGCATCTTAAACTTGTGCACATCAGTCATACCTCATGACACAGCCAGTTTACCCTTGGCTAATGGTTATATCTCATCTTGGCCTCTTTAGGTTCACTTAGTGTTTCCATATGACAATCACTTGTTTCTTTTTTTTGTTTGTTTTTTGCGGTTTTATAGCGTGTTTCTACTCTATTTCTTCACAAATATAACAAGCACTCAAAACCAAAAACCATAACTCCACATTATCCTATTTAACTAAATCTAACTAGTCACAGACCTTCGACAAGACACAAGCTTCCTAGCTATCCACTAGACCTCAGGATACTCTATCTTGGATCTTGTTCTAAAAGTTTAAGCTCTCTCTAGTCAAAACTAAAATAAGCTAACCATCACACGAGTGATGTAGATCTCCCTACTTAAGGTCTTGTGTCCCTGGTAGCGGCGCCAATGTTTTAGGGCAAAACTACTCCCCTGTTCATACTCACAAGCACGACACAGGCAACATACTTATCATCCGATGACACGACTAACCCGTAGGTGCACGTAGGCAATCTCGTTAGCTTGCCAGGCTGAGACCAATCTACACATACGCACTTTTATGATGCATCAATCACTAACCCTGGTAGAATGCAACCCACTCTATCCCTAAACGCTCACAACACCGTTTACACGTCCAATGAACTCGGAATCGCATCAAACTTACTAGGCATCATCCTCTCACTAGGACATACTTACCTATAAGTCTAATCTCACCAGATTTGAACCCTAGCTATCTCGAATACTGTCGCGATAGACCAACATGTCATAATCCAAAAGTGGGCGAAACTTAAGTTTATCAATATATATGTGTAGCTAATCTCTTTCTCATTCCATGAAGCAATTGATTATTGAAAACAGACACCGTTTGTGCTACTTACAAGCAAAACAAGCTCGAGGAAGAATCGATCGCGATCAACTCGAAACGGCGAATGAGTGGCGTGGGCGCGTAGCTCTCGGAGAGACTACCGCGATGGTGTGGTCGCGTCATGAATCCGGTGAGGGAGAAGTGCGTAGCGAAGAGGATAAGACACACTCACTCTCTCCCTCTCCCTCTCAGACTCGTACAACACAGGTTTAATATTCAAAAAATGTTTTCCAAAAAATGGTTCTAAGGTGACTTTTATACTTTAGTCACCTTAGCTCAAAAATGTACATGGGGTTCTCTTGCTCATGATTACAAAGTGGGAATAAATTTGAGTCCTAACTAACTGACTAATATTTACATAATCTAGACGAATGGATCAAAACGATAAGACGTCTTTGACATAAAAAATGGAATTTGATATGCTTTACAAGATGGGCTCATTACAATAGTTGGACCAATGGGGCTCCAACACCATCATGCTGGAAGAACCAACCATCATGAAAGCGTTTCTATCAAAGAGTCATCTCCTTTGCCATACTTGTCTCCTTCTACTCTGACAAATGTTGAAAAAGTTACTTACATGCCAACTGATTATTCAAGTGCTAAAGTGTGTGGCCAAGATTCAAATGTAGAATCTCTTTCTTCTACCTTTATCACAAGCATGCAAAAATCGACACAAGATATCTCAAATGGCATTGATGATTCAATAATGGATACATCCAACCTTTTGGAGGAGGATCAATTTCTAGTCCGAGCAGACGAAGCTTTTGTGCAACATGACTCTATGGAGAATGAAGACCTTGAAGGTAACCTTGATCTTATGGAATGTTCTGAGAGTGTATCTTGTTTAAAAGAAGAGGGTGAAGAAGAAGATGAAATCATAGGTGGGGAGATCATAGAGCACATTTATCATAAAGAGAGGATTGTGTACATGGAATGATTGTGTACATGGAATGCCAACTCCAAAACAAAGTAGAAGAGTGTGAGTTGAATCCATGTGAGGATAATCTTCAAGAAGTATTTGAGGATGTTGAAAAGCATTGGTATGACCCATGTATATTAAGCATGGAGGAACCTATCATGCAAGAAGCCAAAGTTTTCACAAAATCAGACAGTAATCCATCAACCTTTGAGGTGGTACAATGTGATGAGTTACAACCTTGCCAAAGGGGGGGGCTTAGAAGGGGATGAAGAACATGGGAGAGTAGTAAAAAATAAAATCAGAAAAGGAAACTATCAGAAGGGTATCATTCTCTCCAATGGTGTTTTAGTGGGTGGCTCTTCATTCATGGGACAATCTCTTAGCAAGAAAATACAAACTTTGGAAGCCCCAATCATCTTCACATTGGGTTTCACCTCTTCAAAGTCAACTTCTCCTCTCTTCACATATACCTTTCATCGGGGGCACCATACCCTCGTAAGTGGAAGAGGACATGAATACTTGGTGATGAACGGATGTTTCCAAACCTTCTTCATTTGGTTCTTTGGTGTATGGAGGTCGCACATTGTGATGCTTCTGGTCTTCATCATAGATGAAAAACTTGTTGATTGCTACATGTGGATATTTCATCAATCAGTACCAAAATCTATTCTCTTCCAATGTGTTGGAAGCAATAGAAACCCTCGTCTATTATCTACTTATGTAGTGGTAAACTATTTTCAATATCTTCCAATAGCAGTTGGAAGCATGGATCAAGCTTTCCTAAATCATAAAGGTCATAGAATTTTTGACTTGATGAGCCTACTCAGGTTGAATGAATTTTATGAGCTATAGTTCAGGAATATGCTCATACAAGATCTTGAAGATCGTAGCAGATACATCAACTTTACATAAGAGGAAGAGCAACCAATCTTTTATATCACATTCATAGTGATAGATGCAATAATGGACAACAATAAAATCTACAAGTTTCTTCAACAGAAATCAGTAAGTGATTCCATACCATACATCTGTCTTTGGGAAAGATATTTCAAGATCTTTGATCCTGGGAGGTGCTTATGGAAACTTTCTCAATGGAGGAGGTTTACTCAGCCACTTCATTACATCCTGCTATTGGCTGTGAGAACCTTTCATATCACACAAGGTTTTTTAATCATACAACAAAGGTTCTTCAAAGATGAGAGCAGACAAAGACAGACGTTACACAATCTACATGTTGTATGGTTGGATAAATGGTACATGAATGTACCATTATCTAAGGGGGGGGGCTAATGATAGCCATTTTTTGGCTTTCCATAATTGCCATAGTAAATTTACTTCCTCACCCTATCAAATCACCGAAACACTGTGGCTATCCCTACCATTTCACTGTACATAGGCGTGTGTGAGTTAGGGGACTTTCCCCATATTTTCTTAAAAAACCTCCATTAGCTAGTCACTGGGCTAGTTGAATCAAAAAAAAAATAAAAATAAAAAATAAAAAAATTATAAGTATATTATGGCCCATTTGTGTGTAAATATTTTATTGTATATAGGGCCTAAATAAAAGGATTTTTCATAATTATTTTGGTATTTATTTAAATATTTCTACCTAGGGTGGGTTATTTATGCTATGTACATTGACTCACCATTACCATATTTTTTCTTACCATTTTGCATACTCTTTATTCCATATAAACATAATTTCATGCAAGCTTCTCTTATTTTTGGTGTAACTTCATCCCAACAAAAATCCAAAAAAACTAGTTCTATTTATGTGTATATTTTTTCACTATTGTGATTTTTTCCTTCCTACATCTATTCCCTATTACTCTCATAAATTAGACCACCAAAAATACTCATCTTTTTATGGTAGACTTATAATGAGAGAGATTTATTTTGACCCCTTTATATTTTTCCACCTATATTATTTATATTTGACATGTACATATTTTTTGAGACCCCTCAATATTTGATTTTCTTAGTTGTACTCTTCACTTATATCATGATCTCAATAATATCTTCAATTATAGACCTACCAAATAAGGTCAAGGGTATGTGGAATGCATGCATGCACCATGGGGGGCTCACTCTTGGAGGTATTCAAAAGAATCATCCAAAGAAGGACCTCACAAGGACTTTGTGCAGTGGAAAAAACAGTCGGTTTTGTTGAATTTTAAAAGATCACATGCTCTCCGAATTTGAAAAGGTGATACAAACAAACGTTGTAGCTCATGGGCTGAACTTTCACCTCAAATGTTTTCATATTTTTTTGAGCTACGAGCTGTGAGCTATGATTTTATTGGTGGACGCCAGTTTGCCCATGCTATGCAGCCACACTCCCTCTTCCACTTTATCATTTTCCTCTTTCACACACACTTCTCCACTCACCATCCCCACCTCTCTCACCACTCCTCTCTGCACCCTACTCACCTTCTTCTCAACCTTGAAGAATAAGAGAAACCATGGTGAGCTCATGTCTCCTACACACACTTCCATTCCAAAATTGACCACCTAGTATCATTTTTCCTCATCCATATTACCCATATCTATCAAAAAACCACAAAATTTAGCCTCTTCTCTTGAAAGACAGCATCATGGTGATTGATTACTCATGTTCACTTACCTTGGCTCCCAAGGAAGGTCAAGAGTGGAGAAAAAACGTACCATCAAAGCTAGTGGACCGTCAACAAGCGTCAAAATTGACCCTACTCAAGACACTTGGAGCATCAACATTGTAAGAAATCCATATTTTCTTACCTATTAAGAGTTTTTTCTTCCTTATTTGTATCCTACTTGGATACTCCCATTGTAAATATCCAATTCCATTTGTAAATCAATAAAAATACTAACTCTACTAATTTACTAACACCAACCTACTATGAAAAGTCATATCATCTCCACTTCTCTCCTCTCTCTCTTCTTCATCTATCCACACCAACTTCTTGATAATTCCAAGCAAAATAAATTAGATAAGTGCTGAAAATCTAACCCAACCATGGTTAGAGGAGTAACCCTAGCCCTCAAAATTGCTATAAAAGGAGGGTGTAGCTAGCACAAAAGGGGGGGAGTCATAAGCAAGAGCACTATGCTATAGCTTGAGCAGCCAAGCTCAACCTCTCTAGAAGGAGCTCTTGAGTGGAAGCTCATTGTCTTATGTATATGCATGTGTTGTATTAGGGGTGATTAGTAAGGGAGCTCTATGACATTGTAAGAGAGAGTGATCATTCAATTGAGAGTAGGAAATCTATCATTTCTTTTACTAGTGTAACCCCAACAATTGAGGGTGGATTTGGACTAAGCTTGGATAGTTTGTCTCTCTTCCAACATGAAGTATTGGACAACAATGATGTGTAAGTGTCTTGGTGTTTTCATTAAGTTCTTGATAGCTTGTCTTTGGGTGTTGTCATCAATTTAGCCATAAATCCCACATATTGTAAGAGGGAGACAGGGTGGAGAGGACTCCCCTGGCCTTAAGACAGTGATTGGGGTGGCTTTTCTTGTGATGTGTTGTGGTGTCATTTACTCAAGCTATGTTGAAGAAATACTAATTTCACTTTGATTGGTCATGACAGATTTGTAAGAAGGTATTAATGCAACAAGCACCCCTCCCCCTTCTCTCTCTTTCTTACATATAAAATTGTGTTTGCTTGATCATTGCCGATACATTTCAAAGCAGCCCGAGCACTCTCTCTCTCTCTCTCTCTCTCTCTCTCTCTCTCTCTCTCTACGCGTCCTAGTTCGCATCCAAAACTAGGTGGTGCCCCAAATTGGTGTAGGGTTAGGGAGTGTGATTGTTGTTTTTTTTTCTACCCCAACCCAATTGAGTAGCACGAGAGCCTAGAAGAGTGCTTAGAGGCCACTCTTCTTGTTGCCCGCCCCGGACCGCCTCACTATTCTACATACCCTAGACACATGGAAGCACTATCTCTTGGAGGCTCCATTCATCCTAGGCATGGATCACAAAGCCTCCAGAACTTCATGACGCAAACCAAGCTTTCCGAAAAACAAATGAGGTGGATAAATTTTCTTTCGCAATTTAAATTTCATATTGCTCACATTGCTGGCAAGCTTAATCAACTTTCACAATGAGCAAGGGTAAGTGTGGTGTCTATTGCAGCTCACAATGACCTAGCTTTTATGATAAATGAGTATGCTACTGACCAAGACTTTAAGTACGTAACTACAGCCTTTGCATTAGGGAAGAAAAAAAAAGAGCCATTCACCTTGAAGGATGGTTATCTTTGAAACGGCAATAGGCTATGTGTTACTCACCAATACAATAAGAAATTCATGTATGAATCACTACAAGACGTGCTTAATAGTAGCGACGCTTATAGTGCGACGCTCAAAAATAAAAAAGCACGGCGTCGCTATAGGCGTCGCTATGAGCGTTCCTATATTACAAGTAACATAGCGACGCTCATAGCGACACATATAGCGACGCCGTCAGGGTTAAAAAAAAATGATCGAGAGCGTCCGAAAACTCAGATCTCAGATCTGAGTTTTCAACGCGTGCTCAAGCAAGAAGGTAACGCTCTCCCTCTCTCTCTCTCTTTCTTCTCCACACACACACACACACACACACACACACACACACACACGAGGAGAGGAAGGAGAGCCAAGTATGCTCCTTCCCTCTCCTCACTCTCATGTTTCCTTCCCCTCTTTCTCTCTCCTTCTCTCTCTCTCTCTCACACACACACACACACACACACACACACACGAGGAGAGGAAGGAGAGCTAGGTATGCTCCTTCCCTCTTCGCACTCTCATGGTCCCTTCCCCTCTTTCTCTCTCCTTCTGTCTCTCTCTCTCTCTCTCTCTCTCACACACACACACACACACACACACACATTGTGTTTGAGAGAGAGAGAGAGAGAGAGAGAGAGAGAGAGAGAGAGAGAGAGAGAGAGAGAGAGAGAGAGAGATAGAACAAGAGAGACAGAGAGAGAGCACAAGCATAAACAAAAAACGCACACACACATGCATAAACAAAGAAATCACACACACATTAAGAAAGGAAAAGAGAGAGAGAGAGAGCATGCATAAACCAAAAACGCGCACACACACATGCATAATCAAAGAATGCACACACACATTGAGAGAGAAAGAGAGAGAGAGAGAGAGAGAGAGAGAGAGAGAGAGAGAGAGAAGAAGAAGAAGAAGAAGAAGAAGAAGAAGAAGAAGAATAAGAGAGTCTTAACATCGTAGGAAACTATCCCAAGAGATCTTAAATTTCTAGTCAACAGGAGTTGAACTCAAGACATGTTATTCATAAGGGAAATGGCATAACCAATCCATCACACTTTGGTGATAGAAAAGTTATAAGTTATACCATTTTCTCCTTTTTTTATTGGCATGCACACACACCCACACACACACACCCGAGAAGAAGAGAGTTTAATTTAACGTCATAGGAAACTAATTAAAGAGACCTAAAAATCTAGCCGACGAAGAGTTGAACTCAAGACTTTTTATTCAAGAGGAAAATGGCATAACCAATCTACCACACTTGGGTGATAGAAAGGTTATACCATTTTTCTCTTTTTATTGGCACACACACACCCACACACACACCCACAAGAAGAAGAGAGTTTTAACATTGTAGGAAACTATCCCAAAAGACGTTAAAGATTAGGTTAGATATAGACTTACGTTAAATTAGATTTAGGTTTATTTAAGTTAAATTAGATTAGATTTAGGTTTATTTTTAGTGAGATTTATGTTTGATTAGATTTAGGTTTATTTACATTAGATTTAGATTTACGTTATATTAGATTAGATTAAGGTTTATTAATTTAGGTTTATTTATGTTATATTAGATTAGATTTAGGTTATTTAAGGTTAGAAGAAATGGCGAGAAAATTTCCTTCGCTCACAGCCTCAACAGTCCATGTGGACCAACAATTCCACCTGCATGTTCGACTGCTGCTACCATACAATAAGCCATCATGTTCAGCTGATGGAAGAGCAAATTGAGCCTACACAGAAATTAGTGATGCAAGATGACGATTCCAAGGGTTACACACACACACACACACACCACATCTCGTCAAATCTAGATTAAGAATTAAGTGCCTTGATCAGACATCAGCTACATTGCAAGAATGGCCTACCTGCATGCTACAAACAAAGATCTAGTGTAAGATGTTAAGATGCTGTGAAATGCTATAGCTAGAGAAGAGGCAAAGGGGTTTTTTCCACTACATGCAGTATCATGTAGACGTGGGTGTGTAGATTTCTTGTACCCACAAATATAGGCATTGATCAATAAAGACGAGATTATAACCCGGTGGTTTTGATCTCCGTGCACCTCTAGACTGAGGTGTGTGGGGATTGGACATGACTAGAGAATGTGAGGTAGTTTACAGTGTGAACAAAGAGAGAGAGAGAGAGAGAGAGAGAGAGAGAGAGAGAGAGAGAGAGAGAGAGAGAGAGAGAGAGAGAGAGAGAGAGATAAAAGACGAAGAAAGCCAAAAAAGGATTAAATTTGTTGTCCAAGTTATAATATTTTTACCCTCATTATGAGTAGTGATGAGGATGTGGAGCCGTCCAACCGAAACACCTATCTCTCAACGAGGATTTTATATCCTTGTAACCATTGCAAGTATGCTGTGTGACGGACGAGAGGCGTTTCTTTTCAGCATGTCGCGAATTTGGCGAGTTCGATCCATCTATTATAGATCGAGTTGTTGCCAATTATAACTCGTCGAACTCTGACGCTGGCCAACATGTAGCAATCTTGCAACCCAATAGACGTGTTCACAGGCGCTTTGTTCAAGCAGCATATGTGAGGCCACAAAATGTAGCCTCTGACAGCTCGGGGAATGATCATGCATACCACATTCCCAACGAGGCAATGTTTGAGCCCGAGATTGATGAAATGATCGAGACGATCATGGATTCAGAAAGGCTTTTCTATGATGATATGAAAAGTGAAGCCGATACGCCATTGTATAATGGAGCACGTGTGTCTAGATTGAAAGCGCTCCTGGTTCTTCTTAACATGCAGACAAAGTTTGGATGGAGTGACACTAGCGTCACAACGCTTTTCAGGTGATCTATTACAATTAGTTTACTTTAACAAAACTCTAAATGTATAATGATCTGATAGATTTTTACACAATTGTACCGTATTTTTATGTTGTGTAGATTGCTCAAAGAGCACATACTACCAGCCTACTGCTGATAATGTGATGCCAGATTCTCGAGAGGAAGCAAGAAAGATTTTGCGAAACTTGGGGATGGATTACAATTCAATCCATGCTTGTCCTAATGACTGCATTCTTTTTAGAGGGGAATACATAGACATGGAGAAGTGTCCGAAATGTGATTCCGAAAGATATCGAGTAGATCTCCACGGAACAAAAATTCCGCAAAAGGTTTTGCTACATTTTCCTCTGCTTCCTCGCATCAAGCATTTCTTCGAATGTAAGTCCATGGCTGCCCTAGCATCATGGCATGAGGAGAATAAATCTTTGGATGGTGTGATACGGATTCCTGCAGATTGTGCAGCCTGGAAATATATAGATGGAACATGGTCGGATTTTGCCAGGGAAGCTTGAAATTTGCGCTTAGGCCTGGCTATGGATGGCGTAAATCCATTTGGTCAAAGATCAACATCTTACAGTGTATGGCCCGTTGTCATCGTCAACTACAATATTCCCCCATGGTTGACTACGAAGAAGGGGCACCTGTGGCTAAGCTTGATTGTGCCGGGGCGATATAAAGTGAAGAATATGGATGTGTATCTTTGTCCACTATTGGAAGAGCTACAACAATTGTGGATTGGCATAGAGGTGGTGGATATGAGCCGACACACAGGTCGACGGAATGCTTTGATCAGAGGCATTCTAATGTGGACCATGCATGACTATCCCGGACTAACAGAATGCTCAGAATGCTCAGGTGAGGAGTTTCTTTCTTCTTTGTCACTTCAGCCCCCAACAGAGACAGTGGTACGTGGAGCGTCATCGCTCTGGCGCACCATCACGCGTTCCTACTCCATCTGCATCTCCCTCTGTTTCAGAGTCCTCAGTGCGCTCCGAAGGTTCGGTGTCGACGAGATGATCTTCACACTCGTCTAGGAACCAGCGCTTTAGTGGTGGCGGTGGTGGTTGTTTTGGGGGTGGCGCCACCGATGCCTCGACACCGCCTCGTGTTCGATGAGGCTCTTTACCCTCCCCTTCTTTGCCCGTCCCGACACCACCCACGGCATCGCCATCGACACCAGGTTTTGCGCGGCTGACTCCCGTTCCCCGTAGCTACACACCACTAGCTACTCCTCCAGGAGTCACTCCAGTGGACACTTGTCGCTTCGAGGCTCAGACTCCACTGGAGACACCTGGCGTCCGTACCCCTGTTGACACGCCGCTAGCGACCCATGCTGAGACACCCAGGTTCACGCGTCAGCGGCAAGAGGTCTTGTCATACTCCGTCGACTTCAATGGCGGCATCATCTTGGATGATGACGGCAAGAAGGTGATTTCGCACATGCGCGGTCTTTGCTCTTAGGTGTTTAGACACTACATACTAAACACTGACGGGAGCAAAGCGAACCCGAACCCCCGACGGCCTCTAAAACATCGGGGACCGAATGGCGCGCCTCTAGCCTGTCACGGTAAAGCGAACAGGGGGCACCACCTAGCTTGAGCGGCTAGGACGCAAAAAACACACCACCATAACAAAGTTTTCATCCAAGAGAGATGGATGCTTGGGAGTAATGATAAAGAGGAAAGGGAATGAGATCGAGAGAGAGAGAGAGAGAGAGAGAGAGAGAGAGAGAGAGAGAGAGAGAGAGAGAGAGAAAAAGAGAGAGAGAGTGAGGGAGGGGGTATAGCGGCTTAGTACTTAGGCACCACAAAAGGATGGCGAATCCGCACACCCTTCACACATACACAAGCTCACTCCAAACACAAGACTAGGTGGCGATTCCGCACACCTCACATGGGCAAAACATTGCAAGAAAACATACTCACAAAACCTCAAGCTTTATTTAGAGAATAAGGCGATGAAATGGGGAGCATAGGGTAGGGGAATGAGAATGGAGAGCGTGGTAGAGCACATGGCGGATAGGTGGGAGTTGATGGCAAAGACTCGCACGAGGGTTATGGACATCATCCTTCATTTAGTTTCCCTTCATCTTCCATAGCCCAAGGGTGTAGAGGTCATGCTCAAGACGAGCATGGTGATTGCGGTGATGGTGATGGTGTGGGTGTGTGTGTGTGCACTAGGCACACACAGTGCATAGTGTACTCTTTGGTGATGGTGTGTGTGTGTGTTTAGTGTGATGGTGACCCCTCTTTATATAGGGGAGGATGGGGGAGAAATTCTAGAATTTAGAAATGAAGAAATCATTATCTACATAGGCCATGTGACTGTGGGCTCCACTTGTCTGGCTGTGTGTATATGTGCCAGAACAGCAGTCTCATGAGAGAGAGATTAAGGGAGAGAGATGGGTTGATGAAAAAAAGTGAGAGGTGACATGGAGAATAAAGTAATTACAAGAGGGGAGAGAGGGGAGTGGTGTTCAGAGGTGAATCTGTGTGCAGATGTGTGTGGACACAAGAAAAATCAGGTAACCACCGGGTGGGGATGGGTCTGTGGGCACCTTTTTCAGTGAAATTGAGTGTGTGTGAGTGTGGGGGAGGTTATTTAGCTACAAGACAAGAGACATGGCGCCCTTTAGAGAGAGAGGGGGGTATTTGGGTCATGGGATATGATAAGAGAGAGAAAGGGGGGGTGGGGTATACTATTTTGGAAGATAGCATAAGTTGCATGTGAGTTAGGGTGCATTATTGGTGAGTTAGAATGCATTATTGGTGAGAGGTGGGGTAGCTTGAGGGGAGAGAGAAAGGAGAAAGGACAAGGGGAAGAAAGAGGGGGTTGACCTTTTGAGTGGAGGAGAGGAAAAGGGACACACGGCGGGGCAACAGTGAAGAAAAAGGAGGCAAGGTGGGGATGGGCTGCCCTGCAGGCATGAGGTGGCCAATTTTACCTTTCTCATATATTTACATAATCATACTTTATTTTTTTCTTACTTTTTCCAATGCCTTTTATCACTCCCTTCCTAAGAGGGGGTTTTCATGGGGTGGGGACGAGAGAAGAGGGGTATGGGAGCTTGGCTTGTGAAAAGCCCCCATCATTAGCCCTCCCCTTTTGGATAGAGGCATTCATGTCTCTAGCTCATCTGTTTCTTCTTCCGCTTAGCTGTAGGATCCGATATCGAGTTGCCTTCTGAACTAGCCATTCCATTTGGCCATTGGTGAGATTTCTGGGATATTCATGAATCTGTAACAGGTCCGAGTGATAACTTGTTCCTTGGAATAGTGTCGGTTGATTAAAGGGGAAGCCCATGGCTTCCAGAACTTTGTGCCAATGTCCTCGTGGATCCCAAGTGAAAAATAGGATCATTGTTTGCAGTGTCCGAACAATAAAATTTGCATGCCAAATTGGATCAAATTTGTAACCACCAGTAGCGAGAGGGGAAATGAGCATCTTGGCTCCTGCAAAGACAGAACTGAAAATTATGATTCCCAAGAGTGTACCAAGAATCCACCATATATGGCCGCCTTGTTGGTGTGGTGAGCTCAAGTTGTCTTCAAAGTCCTGCTTACTGCCATTAGAAAAAACTGCAAGCATATCATGCTGCTTTTGGGTGTGCTCAAACATGTCAGCTTCCTTTACTGATGCTAATAGCAAGCCACCTACCTTGCGGCTTAAATACAAGCATAATCCACTTACCTTTCTCCAAAGAGAGGATGCACTATTTGTAAAAAATTGTACCAAATTGCAAATGAGGTCTTTATTCTTGCATTCTATCAGACTTTTGTCTATCCATGGCTCCTTTGCTCTTATCTCCATGCTGATCTTCTCTCTATATGTTAGAGCAGCTAGCCATAGCCATAGGTCTGATGCATCCCATGGAAACACAATGCTGTGTTGTGGAGGAGTTTGGAACATCCTTAAAAGGTTGGCAACATATTGATCATCAAACTTACTCTGAACACCCTCACATAAACTGGAGGCATTACCCATATCCAAGTTTATAACACCCTTCAGTAGACTAGAGGCATTACCCATCTCCAAGTCTATAACACTACACAATAAAGTCTTGCTCGACTACCAAGCCTGTGGAGCAATAGCCAACTCCAAACCTTCAGTCATACTTACCTCTTCGTTATGGTCCTCAAGTGAAACTGCCTTGATGCAAGATTCCTTTAGCTTGCTACACTGTCCTGGGTCCATGCTGGTGCACAGGCTTCCGTTTTCAAAGCCCTCCCCTTTGCTTGATATGTTGTCCATCTTCTGCAAAGCCTTGCTAACAGGCTGGTTTTCCTCTTCTCTTGTATCTTTCATGACCTTTGCATTCCTCTTACTCTGACGAGGCCTAATCAACACTTTACACCTTCTTATCCTTACTGCCCAATGCTGTCGATTGATCGCTTTGGTGCCTATTTCATTCAAGGTTAAAGATGTACTCACATTTGTAACACAACTTTCTTGACTTACCTCCCCCACCTGGGTAGCATCTTTTGATTCTTTAACCTCTTGTTCTATTGCTTGAGTTCTTTGAATAGTCTTCTTACTTGATCCTTCTTCTGTTACACTCATTTTGACCTCTTCTGCAAGACTGATGATACTTGTTGTGCGGGTACCGATTGATGGTGGGCGTAGGATGATTGTAAGTGGTGATTGTGGTGGTGGTTGCATTGGTGATTGGCGTCGAATTGGTGTGGCCAGCTGTGGTTGCACCGCTGGTGGTGTGATTTGAACATGTGGGATTGGTTGCCTGAGTGGCGGAGGTCTTGCTCTTGGTGGAGAGATCGGATTCTGTCTCCCCCCTCTATTGAAATTCTGCCTCCTCGGGTGTGGGTAGTAGTACATTTTATGGCCATCTTCCCCGTAGTTGTAATAGTGGTACTCTGGGTTCTGCCTTCGTTGTCCTCTTCCTTGTTCTGGGTTCCTACCAGGTGTATGCCCTTGCTGCACCAGATGCACATATAAACTCTCTAGTTGGGTGGTGATGCGACTCAGCAGGTCTTGCTCTTCTGATGCCTCCTGTGGTTGGACTCTATGATTGGCTGTTGCAGTCACTGGGGTTGGTTGGGCCGAGCTTGTTTCCTCTGACTCGTTTACTCTTGCTTACATGCGTAGCTTCTTGTCTTTAAGGCGGGCTACTTCGACTGCCAACTCATATGTTGCAGGAAACCTTCCCTTTACCTTCTCTCTAAGCGACGACCATAGACCAGCAATGAAACGGTCCTTCTTTAGGAAATTAGGCGCTCCTTCACCTTCCTCCAGTGAGGCAACCCATCTCTCCCATAAGTCCACAAATTTAGACTCGTAGGTGGCATACTCCAGCAGTCCTCCTTGCTTTAATTCTGTCAGTAACTACCATAGCCTCTCCGAGGTTGTGCCTCTACCAAACCTCTTTACAAAAGCAGCCATTAACACATCCCATGCATTCTTGGTGGCCTGGGGCAATGCATTATACCAGGACTTGGCCTCTACTTTCATCAGTAGAGGAAAAATTCTAAGTCGTGAAGCGTCGTCATCTTTGTTGGAGACGATACAAACAATGTCGAAATCATCCAAAAAGTCGGTGGTGAGATCCTCTCCCTTCTTTCCACTGAACGTGGGGAAAGAAACACTTGCCATGGTAGTGACTTAGGAAATTAAAAACCTCTTTTTTTTTTTTACATTACATTAACAGTAGCGGCTCATAGCAGCTTTTTTACAGGGATGGGTGGATAGGTTAAAACAAGATAAAGATATAAACATTAAAGGAATGATGGTAATCTAATATGGGGAGAATGATAGGGTTCAGGGAATTGAGGATTTCTCCTAGTACCGTCGCACCGAATAGGTGTACGATCTGCTGTTGGTAGAAGACTTTCCTATCTACATAGATATTCACATGCATATGCTGCAAAAATCTGAACGGGAATGCCGTTGGCCCGTTTTCAATCATGCACAGAGGAGGAAATACTTACTTATACTCTTATCGTGCCAGTGTTGATGAGTCGGCACATCCACAAGAGGTCGTCGCCTTTCATGGGCTCTACCTTTCCTTCGTTGCTCAGCACGTACGGGGTGATGGCGACGCGTCTGACCACTCCCAGCCTCTTTGCTAACAACAACTGCAGGTAATTTCCATAGTCGGCGTGTTGCATGAATTCTACTCCATTCAGTTGCAACTCGTCCCCAGCCCACTGGGTTTCTCCCGTGGTAGAGAGCTTCTTCAGGATAAGTTGTACAGGGAGAGGAGGAAGATCCTCCACTCTCTTTCCAAAATAGCGAGAGCAGTAGCCGAACCACTCTTCTCTAGGACATGGGAATCTTCTTACCACTTCTTCTTCCCGATTGTCGAAGTGGATTGGTAGCACTCGCATGCGTCGTGAAAATCCGTAGGCGACCTTTCGCCGCTTAGCTTCGGATGACTTCCTCTTTGGAAAACTGAGTACAACCCGGCTTTCTGAGCTTGAAGCACTTGCTTGGCCAGATGCTTCTCCCTTCGGGGTCATGTGTTTCCAGACTGGCTTATCTTCTCCTTGCCTTTGTCTCGAGCAGCCCCTTTAGGCCACTTTGGAGTTATAACTTTGACTGTAGTTTTTTTAGGGAAAAGAGGTCTCACCGTTTGCTTGCCTTCCTTGATGTGAATGACTTCTTTGCGATGAATGTCGATGTAGATGACTTCAGCCCTTTCGCTGCCTTCATTGCTGGCACTCATTGACAGTGTGCCTTGGTTGACAACAGTGATGGCACTTCACCGACCTCCCACCTGATGCTCTCAATTTATACTTAGAACGAGCGACACGAGATGGAGAATTTACCTCTTGAATGCTGACGACACTGCAGCCTGGTAGTAGCACCTCAATGAAGGTGGCTAGTGCCTCCTTCGTCTCCTCTTCTTCCGTCCTCCAGTTAAAAAATTCCTTCAGCCATTCGTCCATGATTGATAGTGGGCGTCACTTTCAGCATTGTAAACTAAAGGGTCTTAGAAAGCCCTCCTCCGTGGGGGCACCAAATGACGGGAGCAAAGCGAACCCCGAACCCCCGACGGCCTCTAAAACATCGGGGACCGAATGGCGCGCCTCGAGCCTGTCACGGTAAAGCGAACAGGGGGCACCACCTAGCTTGACCGGCTAGGACGCAAACAACACACCACCATAACAAAGTTTTCATCCAAGAGAGATGGATGCTTGGGAGTAATGATGAAGAGGAAAGGGAATGAGATCAAGTGAGAGAGAGAGACAGAGAGAGAGAGAGAGAGAGAGAGAGAGAGAGAGAGAGAGAGAGAGAGTGAGGGAGGGGGTATAGCGGCTTAGTACTTAGGCACCACAAAAGGATGGCGAATCCGCACACCCTTCACACATACACAAGCTCACTCCAAACACAAGACTAGGTGGCGATTTCGCACACCTCACATGGGCAAAACATTGCAAGAAAACATACTCACAAAACCTCAAGCTTTATTTAGAGAATAAGGCGATGAAATGGGGAGCATAGGGTAGGGGAATGAGAATGGAGAGCGTGGTAGAGAACATGGCGGATAGGTGGGAGTTGATGGCGAAGACTCGCACGAGGGTTATGGACATCATCCTTCATTTAGTTTCCCTTCATCTTCCATAGCCCAAGGGTGTAGAGGTCATGCTCAAGATGAGCATGGTGATTGCGGTGATGGTGATGGTGTGGGTGTGTGTGTGTGCACTAGGCACACACAGTGCATAGTGTACTCTTTGGTGATCGTGTGTGTGTGTTTAGTGTAATGGTGACCCCTCTTTATATAGGGGAGGAGGGGGGAGAAATTCTAGAATTTAGAAATGAAGAAATCATTATCTACATAGGCCATGTGACTGTGGGCCCCACTTGTCTGGCTGTTTGTATATGTGCCAGAACAGCAGTCTCATGAGAGAGAGATTAAGGGAGAGACATGGATTGATAAAAAAAAGTGAGAGGTGACATGGAGAATAAAGTAATTACAAGAGGGGAGAGAGGGGAGTGTGTTTAGAGGTGAATCTATGTGCAGATGTGTGTGGACATAAGAAAAATCAGGTAACCAGCGGGTGGGGATGGGTCTGTGGGCACCTTTTTTCAGTGAAACTGAGTGGGTGTGAGTGTGGGGGAGGTTATTTAGCTACAAGACAAGAGACATGGTGCCCTTTAGAGAGAGAGGGGGGTATTTGGGTCATGGGATATGATAGGAGAGAGAAAGGGGGGGTGGGGTATACTATTTTGGAAGATAGCATAAGTTGCATGTGAGTTAGGGTGCATTATTGGTGAGTTAGAATACATTATTGGTGAGAGGTGGGGTAGCTTGAGGGGAGAGAGAAAGGAGAAAGGACAAGGGGAAGAGAGAGGGGGTTGACCTTTTGAGTGGAGGAGAGGAAAAGGGACACACGGCGGGACAAAAGTGAAGAAAAAGGAGGCAAGGTGGGGATGGGCTGCCCCGGAGGCATGAGGTGGCCAATTTTACCTTTCTCATATATTTACATAATCATACTTTATTTTTTTATTACTTTTTCCAATGCCTTTTATCACTCCCTTCCTAAGAGGGGGTTTTCATGGGGTGGGGACGAGAGAAGAGGGGTATGGGAGCTTGGCTTGTGAAAAGCCCCCATCAACACCTGTAATGAAGTATCGAATGAATTAAAAGACAGAGTCATCAGCATGCTTCATATGATGAGTTTCCCGTTCCAACACGGGATGACCGCTTCAATGAATATGTGATGAAGGTTCGAATGCGCGAATACTGCAAGCATAAGCGTTCCAAAGTGCAAAAAGCAATCAAGCTTGGGTAGAGCAGACCAAATTGGCTGGCCAAAGAAGATTGGAACCATGCAAAGAAAGAAGCGCGCGAGAATCCTGACAAGTGAAAGGAACAAAAGGAGGCAGCCAGAGCAAAAGTAGAGGCAGGGAGCTTGCACCACTTTGGGAGTGGCGGGTGGGCATCATTTGAGGTCAATTTTGTAAGTGTTTTTGTATCTATGTTCGATAGTTTAGGGTTTATGGGATTTGAAATTCTAACATAATGGATTCTTTGTATGTTTTGACAGTGGTCGTTTACAGGACGTGATCCCATACCGTACGAGCGTGAGTACGCAGGCAGGAAGGGCTTAAACGCCCTTATAGACATCCTGACTTCTCGTGGTGGCATGGTTAGTATTAGGCTTTATTCTTTTCGATTTATTGTATTATTTTATAAACGTCGCTATATGTTTATACTTACAAAAAGCTATCTTATTGTTTTTTTTTTGCAGAATCCGACAGATACGACGCTTCGACGCAATGAGATGTCTGATTAGACGATGTCAGTTTAGCCTAGCATTATTTTCTTTCTGTCATAGATTATGTATAATGAGACGACTTTTATACGTCTTTTTGAAAACCATGTATATTTTTTAAATAATGACAATGGTTTGTAACTATTACATTTGCAATGATTAACAATCACGTGATTTTGTTGCTGTGTACAATTGTCATTGAGTTTACTTTCATCAATTCACGCTTGTCATTTTTATATCTTTATTTTGCAAAAAATACGTACTATGGATGATGGAGTTAATGATTATATTGTCTTGTGGGTGACTATTTTGGGCCTATATACCTTTGCACTTTTTTTCAAAGGTAAATAGACAAATGAAACATTCAATCTGGTTGATGGGTGGCAGGGCATTCAATGCCCTGCCACCAAATTTTTTTCATCTCAGGCGTTGCTATGAGCGTCGCTATATTAGGCTCTGCAGCGCTATAAGCGTCGCTGTTGATGGCCCTACAGCATCGCTATAAACGTCACTATATAGCGATGCCTATAGCAACGCTTATAGCGACGTATATAGCGACATTTCCTTATCGATGCTAATAGCGACACTCTTAGCGACGCCGGGGGTTATAAAAACCCAGTGTATTTCCATCGCTAAAAGCGTCACAAGAGCACAAAACCTCTTGTGGTGAATCCCATGCTTCTCCTTATGTGGGGCAAAGAGGGATTCCATAATCTACTCTTCGAGGAGTAGAAATGTATTTGTGTTGATCTACCATGAAAAGTAAACATACAAGAGTATGTTTCAAAATGCGTGGTATACCAAAAATTAAAATTTGATCGAGGAAAGAAACTTGGATTGTTTTAGTTAACATGCTTAGCAAGAAAACACACTCTATGCCTATCAAACAAACTATTAAAGGACATCAAATGGCAACCCTCATTAAATCTCAAATTTTCAAGTATCATGGCTTGCCATCATCCATAGTGTAGGAGAAAGATCCTAGAATGACCAGTAACTTCTAGAAGGGTCTCTTTGAGAATCTAGGAAGTAGATTAAACTTCTCTTTTGGCCTATCATCCACAAACGGATGACCAAAGTGAAATAAATAATCTAACGATTCTTGAGTCTACTAAAAGCCTATGTCATGAACGTAGATCAACGTCCCAATGAGAGAAGTATCTACCTCTTATAGAGTATGCATACAATGACATTGTACATACTTCTATGGGGAAAGCAATTTTCAAAGTTAAAGATGGAAGATCTAAAAGTCCCTTACTACTTAAAGTACATGGGAAGATCTTTGCTGCTGTGATGAATATAGCCGAGACTCACAAGAATCTTTCCAAAGATTAAAGAGATTATATCCATCTCAAAGCAAAGGGAAAAAGGGCTTCTGCTAATAAGCACAAAAGACCCTTCTCCTTTAAGAAAAATGATTGGGTCGTGCTAAAGTTTCTCAAGGCTTATAAGACATACTACGGACAAGAATCCTATGAGCCACCAAGAGTATTATGCTAAACTAGCAAAAAGATACTATGGTCCTTTCTTTTAAAATTCTTAAGCCAATCAATGAGATGGCTTATGAGTTAAAGTTGCCCTGCCATTGGCTCATTCACAATGCTAACCATGTGAACCTACTAAATCCTTATAAAGGAGAGCCACCAAAAGAACCAATAACGAAGGACCCGCCAGAGATTGAAGATGAAGAAGAGGTGTTGCAACCCAAATCAATTCTTCGACATAAAGACAAGGTACTAAGAAACGGTAATATTATCCAATGATATCTTGTTAAGTTTTAAGAATTATCCTTTTAAAGATGCTAGATGGATGCAATGAACCTAGCTTAAGGATAAATGAACCTTGTCAATGCTTACAATGCTACACTAGAGTAAGCAAATGAAAATGAATTTTAAATGAACAATGTTTTTGTCTTATAAGCCTCACTCTCTTTCTTTTATGGTGCACAAAATTTAATAAGTATGCATGCTTAGGATCATGTTTGTGGTGACGAGGTCTCCCAAACACTAAGTAGAACTTGTTACTCTACTTTGGAAGCATGATATGGACTAAAGGGCAGACATGCTTGTGGCAGCTAAGTCTCTCGAGCACCAAATAGATTAGTCATCCATTCTGGAATGATGTCATAGGGTAAAAAGGGATCCTCTACCCGCTACGAAACATGGACTAATAACTAGGCTTTATCTTCTCTACCTCATAGTCAAGGACGACTATGATTTCAAGAGAGAGGTAATGTCATAAAATATAATATATAACTTTACCAAATGATTTTCTCATATTAAACTGATCATTTAATATGGAAAGATGAACGGGAACAAGAGTTAGGATATAGATAAGTGTTTCTAGACCTATCTCAATAGGGGATTAAAAGGAGAAATGGTAGCATCTCAATAGGGGTCCAAAAGGAGACGGTCTACCAAAGAGCAATGTGCAATAAGTGCTTCTAGGTTTACCTCAGAAAGGGATCAAGAGGAGAGATGGTTACATCTCAATAGGGGTCCAAAAGGAGGTAGTCTATCAAAGAGGTAGTCTAAAAGGGGTCCAAAAGAAGGTAGTCTATCAAAGAGCAACGTGCATCTAATGGAGATTTAAGGATCGTAGGGTTAGCTTCATTAAAGATCTCCAAAATTTAGTGTTAAAAAGTACTTTGACCTTAGGCAAGCTAGGGGCGACCTTGAGGTGGGAATCCTACCCAAGCATGAGGTGCTTCTCAACTTGCTAACTAAAGTGCTTAAAGTGTTTGTGGGAACATTTCCCAAATCTTGAGGTGATTTTTATGCTCAAAAGGACTAAGGTTCTTGAAGTGTTCAAGTCAAATATAGACTCTCAAGAGGCATCAACGGTTTCCATGCTCACTAGGAAGAGAATGGGGTCTAGGAGGGCCTCTTTATTTGGCAGTTTAAGGAAGTTAAACCTTTAGTATTAAGAAATTAGTCAAAGCATAGCTTTTGAATTCAAATAGACAAACCGGCTAGTTTATTTGAATTCAAATTTCCCTCCAAAATGAAATTTTAAATCTAGCGAGTAAAACCATATCATGTAGCATGTCCATAGAAAGAGCTCGATGTGTAGATTGCAAATCTATGATCTCAGCTCAAATCAAAGATTATATGTGGAAGTTATGGAAAGCCAAAAAATCATAAAATTTTCCACCTCCTTTTGTGGGGTAAAGTGCATCCTTTGACCACTCTTACAGATCTCTTACACACCCACCATTCTTGCACACATGGCGTCCACCGTTTTGTCAAAATGTTAATCACCTCCATAAGTGCTTGGAAAATAAAGAGGCCCTCCTAGACCCCATTCTCTTCCTAAAGTTTATTGACTAAGTGCTTGAAGTATTCAATTCAAACCGAATGATTTAAGAAGCATAAAAGAAATATGTTCAAATGTGTAAAGAAAGAGGATGAAAGAGAGCTACACAAGACAAGCACACACCACACAGAGATGGAAAGCTTCTTCTTCTTCTCATAGAAAAGAGAGTACCAAATGACTAAGTGCTAAAGCTGAAAAGTGGCACATATGTACATGCGGTCACTAAGTGTGAACACGCTAGAAGCGTACTAGGCTGGCACTATAAGTGTAGTCCAGCTGTAGAATCACTGGCAGAGATTCTCCGTGTCGGTCACCTAACGCGCCAGTGAGTAAATGTCGTAAGCGGCCAAGACCCGTAGTGGATGCCAGCTCAAGATGTAGAGCTCGACATCTCAACACTTCCCCTCGAGCTCTGCATGTCGCAGAGTCCAAGCATAGTCCGGAAACGTCGAAGCTTCTCAGCTCCGAGGGCCTTGGTAAAGATATCCGCTATCTGCTCCTCTGTGCTGACGTAGACCAAGTCGATGTCGCCCGCCAACACTCCCTCTTGAACGTAGTGGTAATGGACCTCTATGTGCTTGGTCCTGGCATGGAACACTGGGTTCCTAGCCAACTGCATGCTGCTGAGGTTGTCACAATGGATGACAATCTACTGGTCCACCTGCACTCCCAAGTACTCAAGTAATGTACGTAGCCAAGCTACCTCGCACGCTGCACCTGTTACACCTCTGTACTCGGCCTCTGTGCTCGATAAAGCAACCGTAGGATGCTTTCTGCTACTACAAGTAACAACAACACTCCCAAAAGAGAACATGAAGCCACTTGTAGATCTCCTATCAACAATGCTACCTGCCCAATCTGCATCTGTATACCCATACAATGCTAATGGCACATATGCTGCATAGAACAATGCGTAGTCAAGAGTCCCTTGCACATACCAAAGTGCGCGTCATACTCCATCCAAATGTGGCTTCCTCGGAAGCTGCATGAACTGACTCTCCAAGCCTACTGTGTAGCTCAAGTCTGGCCTCGTGATAGTCTAGTAGATTAGACTACCCACAATCTTCCTGTACATCTTGACATCCTCAACAACATCGCCCTTCTCTGCACTCAGCTTTGCATTCACATCCAAGGGAATAGAAATTGGCTTACAATCAGCCATACCATACTTTGACAACATGTCCAAAGCATATTGTCTCTGTGACAGCCATACACCCTCCGGAGTCCTGATCACCTCAATGCCAAGAAAGTAGCACAACTCGCCCAAATCTTTCATTTCAAACTCCTGTTTGATAAGACCCTTCACATGGTCAATCTCCATAGCATTGTCACCCACAATAATAAGGTCATCTACATATATGGTAATGACCACAATCCCCACATCACTCTCACGTACATAGAGTGAATGATCAGCATGAGATCTCCTAAAACCAATACTGACAAGATACTTGGCAATCCTATCATACCATGCTCTAGAGCCCTGCTTCAAACCATACAAAGATTTGAGAAGCCTGCATACATAATCTGGGTAACCTGGATGGACATAACCAGGTGGCTGATCCATATACACTTCCTCTTGCAACTCACCATTCAAGAAGGCTTTCTTTACATCCATTTGATGCATAATCCATCCTCTAGATGCAGCCACTGCTATGACAGCTCTCACAGTCGTCATCTTTGCCACTGGAGCAAAGGTCTCCTCATAGTCTATGCCATACGTCTGTGCATAACCCTTTGTAACAAGCCTTGCCTTGTGACGCTCAATGTTACCATTAGCCTTATGCTTAGTTTTATACACCCATTTACAACCAATAGCTTTCTTGCCACTTGGCAATGGCACCAACTCCCATGTGTCGTTGCTTCCAATGCAGCCATCTCTTCATTCATTGCATCATCCCAATGCACATTTCCAACCGCATCCTCAAAACATGTGGGATCCACATCCTGTATCACCTTAGCCATGTAGGCTTGGTGATGCGCTAGATAACCATCATAAGTCAATTTTTGAACTGGATTTATGACTCTGTTAGATCTGCGCGGTCTTGGGTCACTCCTTTGCCCTCTAGCATCTTCTTGTACTTTCCTTACACCAGGTGTCTTGACAGCCGGAATTCCAAATTCCTCATCAAGACTTTGTTCAAAACCATCTGAATCCATGTCTACATGTGAAAAACCTGATGATGCATCAGCCATAAAGGGAGGTTCATCAACCTTTTCCTTTCCTTTTCATGATACATTCCCTGTACCTGCTGGTGGAGTAACCTGCGTACGTAGTCTACCATTCCATGGCTTCTCAACAGAGCCACGAGAAGACGACTCTTGTGGTCCACTCAAAACCTGTGACTGTGGCCTCACATTTTGTATAACCACATCATCTTTTACATCAGTCCCAATAGTGCCATGTGCATTACTGTACCAACTGCTCATCTCATCAAAGACTACATCTCTGCTCACTCGTAATTCTCGTGTAGTAGGACTGTAGCACCTATACCCCTTTTGTTCCAGGGAATATCCCACAAGAATGCATTTGTCTGCTTTAGGATCCAATTTCCTACGCAACTCATCTGGTACATGCACGTAAGCTATGCAGCCAAACACTTTCAAGTGTGCCAAATCAGGCTTTGTACCTGTAAACTTTTCCTCAGGCGTTACATCATGCACCACAGCTGTAGGTGTCCTATTCATAATGTACACAGTTTTATTTATAGCTTCAGCCCAGAAATGATGAGGCATGTTCTTCTCATTCATCAATGCACGTGCAACCTCTACAATGTGCCTATTTTTCCTTTCTGCGACCCCATTCTGCTGTGGAGTATATCTGCATGTAAACTGCCTGCGTATACCATGCATTCGCAAAAAATCTGAAAAATCATTGGAGAAGTACTCTCCCCCTCCATCTGACCTCAATGTCTTGATTTGCATATCTGTCTCCTTCTCAATCATGACTTTGAATTCTTAAAAGTGACCAAACACTTCACTTTTGTTACGCATCAATGAAAGAGACATAATACTTGCAACCATATATACTTGCAGTATCGGTTGGACCCCAAATATCTGTGTGCACCACCTCAAGTGGATTTTTACATACATTGCGCTCATGTGGAAATGAGCCCTTTGACTGTTTTCCAAACTGGCATGCGGCACACACTTTATGCATACCATCCACCTTGAATTTGGGCAAACCTTTTACAATCTGTTTTGATTGCATGCTGCGCAATCTCTGCTCATTGACATGGCCAATGCGTTTTTGCCAAATGTCAACATCAGCCACAACACCTGTGCCCTGTGCAAATAATACAGCTTTTACCTCAGGCATGCCTACATTCAGCGTAAACATTCTGCCCACACATTTGCCCTCTATGATCAGCTTACAACCATTCTGGAAATCTTCTACATAACAGCCATTGGGATTGAAGCGAACCTGCAAACCCTGCTCAACCATTTGTCCAACAGAAACAAGATTCTTTGTAATGTTTGGGACATGAAGTACATCTGCTAAGTACTTTGATTTGCCACTCTTCGTATTTAGAGGTATGTCCCCTACATGAGCAATGGGGTGAGTTGTGTCATCTCCTGTCTGCACATAGCCTGACACATCTGGTTTGCGCATATCTCTAAACCACTCTCCACGAGACGTCATGTGATTAGAGGCACCTGAATCCACATACCAAACATCATCTTGGGTGGAATTTTCTGCAGTCATTGTATTCAATACATGCTGCATAACAAACATGCGCTCATTTTCACTGTCATCTGCATCTCTGCTAGTAGATGCATAGTTGCCCTGTTCTCTCTTTCCACTTGCTTTTCCCTTTGGACAGTCACGTGACATGTGACCTCTTTCACCACAAGTCCAACATTCTCTGCTATCTGCAGTATGTTGCTGCCTGCTTGATCCTGCACCACGACCTCTTTGACTCCCCCTGCCTTGAGACTAGTTTCCCTTGCCATCTATATTATTTTGATTTGATTGACCTTCTCGAAATTGGCCCCTGCAACCACTTGGGCCTCGACCACGACCTCTACCTCTACCTCTGTTGGAGTTAGAATAGAAGGCCTGTTCAAAATTATTTCTGCCATGAGAAGAAGATGTGTCAAGGTTCTTCTCCTCAAGAATAAGCATAGAAATCAAATCTTGGAACACGGGGATGTCGTCTCTTGTATTCATGGAAGACCTAAAATGTACATACTCATCTCCTAGGCCATCCAAGCATACACGGACAATGTCATCGTCTTCCACTGAGACTTTAATAGATCCAAGAGCCTCAATGATACTCTTGATCTTCAAGGCATAATCATTGATGGAGAAGTTGTTCCTCTTAACCTGATTTAGCTCCGATTTTAGTTGAATCTTCCTGGCCTTGGTGTTCACCTCGATCACTCTGCCTAAGTCTTTCCATGCAATGGCGGGGGTTTCAGCATCCTTTAGATAGCCCATCATGCCATCTGTGATGCTCATATAAAGCCAATACATCACTTTGCTCTGGCCTTGTTGCCAGTCCCTCAAACCTTTTCTTTGTTCTGTTGTAGCATTTGCCTCATGAATCTCTGGTTCCTTTTCATTGTCTCTTTCTACATAGTCCCAATAACCTTTTCCTTTTAGGAAATTTGTTATTCTGAACTTCCATGCAGGGTAGTTATTTTTCTCAAGCTTCTCAGTAACAATTTGACTTAAATCGTCAGACATCTGGAAGCACTAAGACAAAATAGCTGCAATCTGCAAAAACCTGCAAATCTGCTAAACCTGCTATCGTGGTACCTGTAACGCTTTCTACACTCAACGAGTGTCCACAATCAAGCATACATACAACCACTGTACTTGCACAGTAAATCTCTGTGTACTGCACTTTGGAGACCTGTTCAGAAACTTGTACGAAAAACCCCTAAAAGTTTTTCCACTGCGCGGGGCGCCTTCGGCTCTTTCTCTCTTAGCCTCTCTTGCCTGCACCAGGCTCTGATACCATGTAAAGAAAGAGGATGCAAGAGAGCTAAACAAGACAAGAACACGCCACACAGAGATGGAAATCTTCGTCTTCTTCTCATAGAAAAGAGAGTACAAAATGACTAAGTGCTAACGCTGAAAAGTAGCACATATGTACATGCGGTCACTAAGTGTGAACATGCTAGAAGCGTACTAGGCTGGCACTATAAGTGTAGTCCAGCTGTAGAATCACTAGCAGAGATTCTCCGTGTCGGTCACCTAACGCGCCAGTGAGTAAATGCCGTAAGCGGCCAAGACCCACAGTGGATGCTAGCTCAAGATGTAGAGCTCGACATCTCAACAAAATGATCCTCCACATGTGGCCCTCATGATGTGCTTGGATCCTATTGGATAGGATTTAAAGGGGTCCAATGAGAATTTAGATGCATAAAAATAAATAATTAAGCTTTTTCTCTCAAAGAGGAAAAAGAGGACACATATCAAAATGATATAATTAAATAATACGAGAGAGAGAGAGAGAGAGAGAGAGAGAGAGAGGAGAGAGAGAGAGAGAGAGAGGTGGACCAAGCTTGAGAGGGGGTATACTCTCCCACACACACACATTCTCTCATTGTGTGGAGTGCAACGTGCAAGAGCTCCATCTCCTTCTCTAAGCTTGTCGAGAAGTGGAGAGCCTACACCAACACTCTTGGCCATGGAATGCAAATCTAACCAAGAGCCATGCTTCAATGCTTAAGCTTTCCATCTTCTTCATTTTCATTCCTACGCTATTATGCTATGCTAACCAAGAAGAGTGATGATAAGTGAGGAACTATTTCTTTCTCCTATGAATGATTCTTCTTCCTCTTCCCTACCCTCATTCCCCGCTAGCTCTCTCCACCTTCAAAGGTGTTTGAGGCCTTGGGACTGAGGCTTGTGATAGTTAATGCTTTTTGCAAAGTTTATGTTAAGCTCATTATGTATGAATCTTTCCATCTTCATAGCATCACCAAGGTCTCAAGGAACACAAAGATTGTATTGTACCAAGTCTCTCTCTTGATGGGAGAATCTATAATACAAATTCCTTTTGGAGGGAGAACCGCAACTACTGTCATGTTCTCTAATACTCTCTCTCTTGCAAAAGTATTTTTCATGCCAAGTTAAGTAAGTACTACGTTTATTTTGCTACCATCAATCAAGTTCACCCTGAGTCTATGTTCTCAAAGTAATCTCACAAAAATGCTCACTCTAATTCCCTTAATTTCGCTATTCTCAAAGTTCATAGGCCATTTCCATTACAGCTTGTTTCTGGTACAATATTGTTTCGATGTTAAGTAGCATATGCTCTATTACGATCTGTGTCAAATCAACGCTTATAGCACTGAGGCGGTCCGGGGCGGGCAACAAGAGAGGCGACCTCTAAACACCCCTCAAGGCTCCCGTGCTGCTCAATTGGGGCTGGGGCAACCACAAGCACAACAAAACAGCAAACCCACAGCCAAACCCAAACAAGATAGGGGACCACCTAGTTATGGTATGCGAACTAGGACGCAAGAGAGATTTTGGCCCAACCAAGAAGATGCACCACAAAACACACACAAGCAACCTCACACCAAGACACACACAAAATGGACCAGAGAGACCTAGAGAAAAGGGAAGAGAGAGAGAAAAGGATCTTGCGTAATACCTTATTTGTGACTTGCAAATGGAGATGGTTTGTTATGATGCTATCGTAGAGCTTGTACAAAACTCACTCAATGCTTAGTGATTGCTAAACATTGCCAAAACACATACACACAGTGTCTTAGGGTGTGGGAGACCTCTCACCACAATACCCTCTTACAATGGACAAAAAACTGGCAATGAAAAACACACTAAAACAATTTTTAAAATCAAGATCAACCGATAAAAACTCAAAATACACAAGTCACCTTGAATTCACCAAACCGTATTGCACAAATGGAAGGACGAAGATTTGAACGTCGAATCACGCCTTTGATGCACCAAACCTCAATTTATTGATGATGAAGGAGAATATACAATAGTGGTTTTGAGATTTGAGGAACTCACGCTCTCTCACTTGCAATGTGTAGCTTGAAGGCTTCTCTCACATCAAGAGTGAAGCTCACAAGTGGTTGCTACACCTAAGTCTCTCCTCACGCATAAAGTGTTGGGGTGCTATGTGAGATGTTGGAGGTTGTTTTACAAGAAGGAGAGGGGCCTATTTATAGGTTGGAGACCCCTCATTAAGATTATTGGAAATCCTAATTTACAAGCTAACAAATCAGGATTATGATTTTTTTGAATATCAAAACATTGCGGGCCTTCTTTGTATGCTTGAGTCATGGGTGTGGGCTCAAAAGAGAGCATTATTGATGGTAGATAAGGTGAAAGTAAGTAAGGAGAGAGAGAGAGAGAGAGAGAGAGAGAGAGAGAGAGAGAGAGAGAGAGAGAGAGAGAGAGTTACTATACACATGTCTTGAGGTGAGGTGTCTTTTATGGTTAGGTCAATGCTATTTTGTGTTAGTATGTTAGTCGTTAGTAATCACTAGAAAGTTAATGATATATTTACAATGGGTAGAATGGGGTGGATGGTTGAATGAAGTGAGCAAATCCTTGTGATGGTGAAGCTTGAAGAAGTTTTGGACTTACTTGTGTAGGTTCTCAAAAAGACTATTGATCTTCTTCTTCGTCTTCTCTTCTTTACACCACCGTCGCCAAGGTTGATTATCACGATGAAAATGGTAATTCCATTGATGAGATCTCTTGATTTTCAGAGGTTAAGCATGGTACACATGTTGAATTTATGTATATATATAAGGGTTAAGATGGAATTGTACTTTGGAGATAATAGAGAGAGGCATAGAGATGGTGTATGTACATGGAGAGCTCATATGAGAGCTATGGAAGTAAGAGGGGAAGTTAATGGTGAAGAAGGTGGGAGAAACCATTGAAGGTGCAGGTTTGAGTGAGGGATTGAGAGGAGTGTGTGTGTGTGTGTGTGTAGAAGTGTGGAAAGAGGTGAGAGAAGACTATGGGCTACTTGTGAGAAAAGTGGGCAGACTGGGGTCGACTCAAAAAATCATATCTCACCGCTGGTAGCTCCAAAAATCATGAAAAAATTTGAGGTGATTATTCAGAGCGTGCGATACATTTTCTCTTTTGACCACTGCTCCAACCTCAGAGTGGAGATAGATGCCAAAATTCTCACCAAAAAGCCTTTTTTTTATGCCTGCAAAAGTCTTTTAGTGGCCCCCTCCTTTGTTGAATTTGTACAATGCATCCAAGAGTGAGCCCCTCCTTTGTCATATTATAATACAAAGCATCTAAGTTGCCCTTGACCCATGCATGGAGGAGGATTATTGGTGAATAAAGAAATATATACATGGTGGGACTAGTGATGGACTATTCATGGACTTTAGCTCAATGAGCACATGGTGTTAGAATAATGAGTAAAAATAATAATAAAAATATGGAGGAGTTATGGATATGGAAAGATATTGGAATCATATGATCTGGTCCCTCCTTGAATTATTTTGGGGGAAAGAGGAAAAGGTATGCAAGTAAATAATATAATAAAAGTAACCAATGTGTAGAAATCAATTTTTTGTTTTCACGAGGGTAAGGGTTAAAATGTGGGAGTGATTTGAATAAAGGAAAAATATGAGGCTAGAGTATGTACATATTGGCAACAAATATAATTATGGTGTAAGAGGATGAAAGAAGGTGTACATAGGTTTAATACAACACACACCTAAGTAGAAATATTTAAATAAAATACCAAAATAATTATAAAAAATCCCTATATTTAGGCCATATATACAATGAAATATTTACACACAAAGAGGCCATAATATACTTTTATTTTTTTTATTTTTTTGGCTCAACTAGCCCAGTGACTAGCTAGCTGAGGGTTTTTAAGAAGATATGGGAAAAGCCCCCTAACTCACACACGCCTATGTACAGTGAAATGGTAGGGATAGCCATAGCGTTTGGGTGAATTTGGTAGGGTGGAGTAACTTACTATGGAAATTATGGAGAGCCGAAAAACGGCTTTCATTAGCCTCCCCCCTTAGATAATGGTACATTCATGTACCATTTATCCGATCATACAACATGTATATTATGTAACGTGTGTCTTTGTCTGCTGTTATCTTTGAAGAACCTTTGTTGTATGATTAAAAAACCTTGTGTGATATGGAAGGTTCTCCGAGCCAATAGTAAGAATAAATGAAGTGACGGAGTAAACCTCCTCCATTGAGAAAGTTTCCATAAGCACCCCCCAGGATCAAAGATCTTGAAATATCTTTCCCAAAGCGAGATGTATGGTATGGAATCACTTACTGATTTCGGTTGAAGAAACTTGTAGATTTTATTGTTGTCCATCATTGCATCTATCACTATGAATGTGATATAAAAGATTGGTTGCTCTTCCTCCTGTGTAAAGTTGATGTATCTGCTACGATCTTCAAGAGCTTGTATGAGAAAATTCCTGAACTGTAGCTCATAAAATTCATTCAACCTGGGTAGGCTCATCAACAAGTAAAAAATTCTATGACCTTCATGATTTAGGAAAGCTTGATCCATGCTTCCAGCTGCTATTGGAAGGTATTGCAAATAGTTTACCACATAGGTAGATAACAGAGGAAGGTTTCTATTGCCTCCAACACATTGGAAGAGAATAGATTTTGGTACTGATTGATGCAATGTCCACATGTAGCAATCAACAAGTTTTTCATCTATGATGAAGACCAGAAGCATCACAACGTGCGACCTCCATACACCAAAGAACCAAATGAAGAAGATTTGGAAACATCCGTTTATCACCAAGTATTCATGTCCTCTTCCGCTTAAGAAGGTATGGTGTCTCCGATGAAAGGTATATGTGAAGAGAGGAGAAGTTGACCTTGTAGAGGTGAAACCCAATATGAAGATGATTGGGGCTTCAAAAGCTTGGATTTCCTTGCTAAGAGATTGTCCCATGAATGAAGAGCCACCCACTAAAACACCATTGGAGAGAATGATACCCTTCTGATAGTTTCCTTTTATGATTTTATCTTTTACTACTCTCCCATGTTCTTCATCCCATTCTAAGCCCCCCCTTTGGCAAGGTTGTAACTCCTCACATCGTACCACTTCAAAGGTTGATGGATTACTGTTTGATTTTGTGAAACATTTGGCTTCTTGCATGATAGGTTCCTCCATGCTTAACATACATGGGTCATACCAATGCTTTTCAACATCCTCAAACACTTCTTCAAGATTATCCTCACATGGATTCAACTCACACTCTTCTACTTTGTTTTGGAGTTGGCATTCCATGTACACAATCATCTCTTTATGATCAATGTGGTCTATGATCTCTCCACCTATGATTTCATCTTCTTCTTCACTCTCTTCTTTTAGACAAGATACACTCTCAGAACATTCCATAAGATCAAGGTTACCTTCAAGGTCTTCATTCTCCATAGAGTCATGTTGCACAAAAGCTTCGTCTGCTCGGACTAGAAATTGATCCTCCACCAAAGGTTGGATATATCCATTATTGAATCATCAATTCCATTTGAGATATCTTGTGTCGATTTTCGCATGCTTGTGATAAAGGTAGAAGAAAGAGATTCCACATTTGAATCTTGGCCACACACTTTAGCACTTGAATAATCAGCTAGCATGTAAGTAACTTCTTGAACATTTGTCGGAGTAGAAGGAGACAAGTATGGCAAAGGAGATGACTCCTTGATAGAAACACTTTCATGATGGTTGGTTCTTCCAGCATGATGGAAACCATTTTTGATGTAGAAGTACTTGTGAAACTTCCTTCGGGCAATAGTGACCGCTTCTTCAAAGGTAGAGGGTCCACTACAAGTAACCTTAGTCTTTAGGAAAGGAGACAAACCCGAAATAAATTGATCCATTTTTACATACTCTGGAAATGTAGAACTAAATCCACATCCTTCCCATTGACGAGAAAAAATATCCTCATAAGCATAGTAGTCTTCACCATGTTGTTGAAGTCTCCGTAGTGAAGCCCATGCTTTCTCCGTTGTTGGAACTTTAGAGAATCTGGCCTTCAAAGCTTTGGAAATTTGGATATATCCATCTTCAATCTGAGAAGACATACTCCAAAACCATTTCTCAGCATTGCCTCTAAGGCATAGCAATAGAAAATCCCCTTTTTCAATGTCATCCCTTTTACCAAGGATACGACAAACCATTCTAAAATCAGCAAGAAAATCATCAACATCTTCTTCTAGATTTCCGAAGAAGATTGGGATATCATCAAAGGTATAGCGTGTCATAGTCTCTCAATGCTAGAACCACACAAAGATTAGTTTCAAACAATCATTTTCTCTCATGACATCAACTAAATACACAAGGTTTTGAAAGGTCTTTCAACATGAATTTTAGATTCTGATGTGAAAATGTTTTTTTCCTTTCTTATGTTATGCTAATCCAAACCATATTCTAGATCAATTTTTGTTGCCTTGAAATTAAACTCGGTCATACACGTTTTCATGATTCATATAATCTACTTGATTATGCTAAAATTCAAGCATTCATGCAATACAAAAACAATAAGCACAAAGTCAGTCCTCAGTGGGGGCACCAAAATTGAGGCGGTCCGGGGCGGGCAACAAGAGAGGCGACCTCTAAACACCCCTCAAGGCTCCCGTGCTGCTCAATTGGGGCTGGGGCAACCACAAGCACAACAAAACAACAAACCCACAGTCAAACCCAAACAAGATAGGGGCACCACCTAGTTATGGTATGCGAACTAGGACGCAAGAGAGATTTTGGCACAACCAAGAAGATGCACCACACAACACACACAAGCAACCTCACACCAAGACACACACAAAATGGACCAGAGAGACCTAGAGAACAGGGAAGAGAGAGAGAAAAGGATCTTGCGTAATACCTTATTTGTGACTTGCAAATGGAGATGGTTTGTTATGATGCTATCGTAGAGCTTGTACAAAACTCACTCAATGCTTAGTGATTGCTAAACATTGCCAAAACACATACACACACTGTCTTAGGGTGTGGGAGACCTCTCACCACAATACCCTCTTACAATGGACAAAAAACTGGCAATGAAAAACACACTAAAACAATTTCTAAAATCAAGATCAACCGATAAAAACTCAAAATACACAAGTCACCTTGAATTCACCAAACCGTATTGCACAAATGGAAGGACGAAGATTTGAACGTCGAATCACGCCTTTGATGCACCAAACCTCAATTTATTGATGATGAAGGAGCATATACAATAGTGGTTTTGAGATTTGAGGAACTCACGCTCTCTCACTTGCAATGTTTAGCTTGAAGGCTTCTCTCACACCAAGAGTGAAGCTCACAAGTGGTTGCTACACCTAAGTCTCTCCTCACGCATAGAGTGTTGGGGTGCTATGTGAGATGTTGGAGGTTGTTTTACAAGAAGGAGAGGGGCCTATTTATAGGTTGGAGACCCCTCATTAAGATTATTGGAAATCCTAATTTACAAGCTAACAAATCAGGATTATGATTTTTTTGAATATCAAAACATTGCGGGCCTTCTTTGTATGCTTGAGTCATGGGTGTGGACTCAAAAGAGATTATTATTGATGGTAGATAAGGTGAAAGTAAGTAAGAGAGAGAGAGAGAGAGAGAGAGAGAGAGAGAGAGAGAGAGAGAGAGAGAGAGTTACTATACACATGTCTTGAGGTGAGGTGTCTTTTATGGTTAGGTCAATGCTATTTTGTGTTAGTATGTTAGTCGTTAGTAATCACTAGAAAGTTAATGATATATTTACAATGGGTAGAATGGGGCGGATGGTTGAATGAAGTGAGCAAATCCTTGTGATGGTGAAGCTTGAAGAAGTTTTGGACTTACTTGTGTAGGTTCTGAAAATGACTATCGATCTTCTTCTTCGTCTTCTCTTCTTTATGCCACCGCCGCCAAGGTTGATTATCACGATGAAAATGATAATTCCATTGATGAGATCTCTTGATTTGCAGAGGTTAAGCATGGTACACATGTTGAATTTATGTATATATATAAGGGTTAAGATGGAATTGTACTTTGGAGATAATAGAGAGAGGCATAGAGATGGTGTATGTATATGGAGAGCTTATATGAGAGCTATGGAAGTAAGAGGGGAGGTTAATGGTGAGGAAGGTGGGAGAAACCATTGAAGGTGCAGGGTTGAGTGAGGGATTGAGAGGAATGTGTGTGTGTGTGTGTGTGTGTGTAGACGTGTGGAAAGAGGTGAGAGAAGACTATGGGCTACTTGTGAGAAAAGTGGGCAGACTGGGGTCCACTCAAAAAATCATATCTCACCGCTGGTAGCTCCAAAAATCATGAAAAAATTTGAGGTGATTATTCAGAGCGTGGGCTACATTTCTTTATTGACCACCGCTCTAAATTCAGAGTGGAGATAGGTACGAAAATTCTCACCAAAAAGACTTTTTTAATGCCTGCAAAAGTCTTTTAGTGGCCCCCTCCTTTGTTGAATTTGTACAATGCATCCAAGAGTGAGTCCCTCCTTTGTCATATTATAATACAAAGCATCCAAGTTGCCCTTGACCCATGCATGGAGGAGGATTATTGGTGAATAAAGAAATATATACATGGTGGGACTAGTGTGTGGACTATTCATGGACTATAGCTCAATGAGCACATGGTGTTAGAATAATGAGTAAAAATAATAATAAAAATATGGAGGAGTTATGGATATGGAAAGATATTGGAATCATATGATATGGTCCCTCCTTGAATTATTTTGGGTGAAAGAGGAAAAGATATGCAAGTAAATAATATAATAAAAGTAACCAATGAGTAGAAATCAATTTTTTGTTTTCACGAGGGTGAGGGTAAAATGTGGGAGTGATTTGTATAAAGGAAAAATATGAGGTTAGAGTATGTACATATTGGCAAAAAATATAATTATGGTGTAAGAGGATGAAAGAAGGTGTACATAGGTTTAATAAAACACACACCTAAGTAGAAATATTTAAATAAAATACCAAAATAATTATAAAAAATCCCTATATTTAGGCCATATATACAATGAAATATTTACACACAAAGAGGCCATAATATACTTTTATTTTTTTTATTTTTTTGGCTCAACTAGCCCAATGACTAGCTAGCTGAGGGTTTTTAAGAAGATATGGAAAAAGCCCCCTAACTCACATACGCCTATGTACAGTGAAATGGTAGGGATAGCCATAGCGTTTGGGTGAATTTGGTAGGGTGGAGTAACTTACTATGGCAATTATGGAGAGCCGAAAAACGACTATCAGCACATATGAGTGGTATGATCAAATCGTCTACAATATTCACAAGGAGAAGAAGAGTCTCTAGATAAACGTGGTTGTTTAGTGGTAATATTTTGTTCTTCATCATACTGACGTGCCCAACAATAATCTTAAATATGGCCATTTCTGTTGCAGTAAGAACAGTTCTTATTAAGAAATTTAGGACGAGAAAAAAATTACCGCCATGGCCGCCTCTACGGTTTCCTCGTGAAAATGGATACCTTCGATAATAGAAATCACGTTCAATCTACTGCGACTTAGTCTCCTCTTGTGAAATCATAGCTGCATCATGAACCGCATTACGTCGTTCTTCATGTTGAATGTATTCAATTAAATACATGTAGGCTTTGTCGAAATCAAGACCATCTTTATTATAAAGAATGGTAGCAATGTTATCATAAGAAGAGTCCTTCATCAAGTCAAGGAGAAATGTAATCAGTTGTTTTTGTGGAACAGGATCATCGGCACAACAGCAAATTAATTAATAATGGAATAGAAAGACTCAATATGTCCCATCATGGAAGTACCAACTTCATGTTGTAACTTGCTAAGCAAACCTATCAAATAAAGTATTTCTGTAATAGATATCTTCTAAAATTTTACAGTAAGGTACTTCCCTACGTCGTGGGAAGTAGGCATTCCATACACATCAAGCAAAAGGGAATCAGTAAGAAAAAAAATAATATACCGATGAGCTATTTTATGACGTCGTTGCCAATCCGTAAATGCAACATGCCACTCTTCAAATACAAGCCCTTCAGTGATAAGCACGTTGTCATGATCCGTATCAATAGGCTGAGGTAGACATGTACGATTTCCAAGGACATTATCAGAATTTTCATCACCTTCATGAATTAACAACATCTTTAATTTTCAACCTGGATATCATTGGCCTTGGAAAGGAGGAACAAAACGCTGGCCAGAAGTAAAATTGTTGACGAGAATAGTCATAGCCATATCTGGTGAAGGCTGCAATTTAGAACGAGAGAAATATGACGATTGTGTTCTGCCAATGATGTGAGGGATGTCACCCCAAAAAGCAAGAAAAAGGAGATGTGAGACTCAAGATTGACAATCGCATATGGATAGCAAAAAGCTAAATTTTCTCAAAAAATTTGATGCCAATATTAAAAAAACAATCATGGACGCTTTACGAAGGTGCACAAGGAAAAAACCTATGTCAAGTTGGATTGCACTTAAAACAACATAACTTTGTGTTGCAAACTCCGTTTGCTACAAACCTATCGAAGAGCTTGAGGAGACTAACAAGTTTTGGTTGAAAAGTGTTGCTACGCTCCATGGCCCTTTTCTCGTTTCTCCAAATTTTGAGCAGAAGACCCCCAAAAATTGAGACGAAGTTCAGGGTGTCAAAAGACAAATCAACCAAACAATATAATCAATGATTCACCATATCAATTAGCAACAAACGCCACCAAAAACACTAATTATATTCTTCTTAACACAAAACAACCACAATTAACAAGAGTCAATCCTCAATGATAAAATTTGTAGCAATTCTAAATCTTACATGCAAATCGCATACACATACTCTGTTTTGTCACCATGAATTGAATCGTCACGAGATTGTTACCGCTCTGATACCATGTTGAGATGTAGAGAGAAAGAGAGAGAGCCGAGACAAGAGACACACCATGTATGCTCCCAAATACTGATTCATATTGAGAATAAGATACAAATATATAGATCAGACCAAGTTGGGTAGAGTGAGCCATATATAGCTTCATCATTTTTCCCATTATCACACCATTTTTTGACTTTTCTAGGCCCAATTTTGGCCAATTTTGACCCTGTACGGGCATGTTTCGCAAAAAAAAAACCAAATGGATTCCAAAATCCACCAAATTTTTAAAGCTTGGTCCTTGATACACTAATCTCATTTTCACATGCTCACATACCATTTTTGACCACTTCTAGGGTGGATCGTGCATTGCTACATATCAGGCACCTCAAAGAGGTAGTTACCGCACTTCTTAGGTGGGATGAGAGTGATGCTTTTATTATTACATTCTAAAAAGCTAAAAAACATTCCCTATAGCCAACAGAAGCCACTTGACACCACATACAAGGCTTCAATACCATGTCCAAGCATGTGTGTGTGTCTGACAACCGACACACAACATGATTATTTGCCATATATACATTGTTCACCATACTTGAAACCAAATATCACATTAGAAAATCTTCAAAATGAATGTAAACACCTATCTATATACACATTTCCATGCATATAACCACTATTTTGTACAAACCAAAAGTGGTTTATCAACGTGTGCAAGGCGGCGGCATTAAAAATAATATTGGGTACCCGAGGTTACTTTGGACACCTTCTGTTATCCCTCACTGTAGATCCTACCCTCCCATGTCTGTGTCACTTAGACCTAATGAGGGCAGTGCCCTCTTGGTCCTACCCTTGTCGTTTACTTGGGGGGGGGGGGGGGGGGGGGGCGGGGGAGGGGTTCTCAAACCAATTGCCTACGATAATCTACTCTTGCATTGGAATCTGTGTGGACACCCTAGTGACCGCGACAACTCCAAATCTCGTATCATCCCATGTCAATAGATGCTACCATCACGAGCTAGGAGTCTATAAGAGTAGTTATTGCCTACATCTATATTGGCTACCATTGTTATTGAGTCTCATATTTATTAAAGGATGTGGCCTCCAACGAGAGTAAGCCTTTGCAAAATTCCTAGTTTGATAACATTGAAAACACTAATTGGGCAGTTTTGAGTAGTAAACTCGTTATTAAACCCAACCACTACCCACTTGGGAGAAGAATATCCTTCAAGACAACATGGGGGCCCATGCATCGATCAACGCTTTTTTGGAGGGAATTACACTTGCCTTTGAACCACTTAAGCATGAGGAAAGAAGAGGAGGTTCTCACGATGCAATTCAAGGAAGTAGATAATGTGCCTCCCTTGATTGTTGTAACAATTGCAAAGTGGGTGACCATGGCACCATCGATCAAAGTAGTCTATAGGGAAACTGAGGCAATTAGGCCCTTTAAAGGCTAGGGGGAACTCTTGTGAGCATAGGAAGTCTCGTGAAAGTCATACTATTTTTTGGCATAAGAAGGACCTTGAATGCTTTCTCTATGGAAGAAGGGTCACATTGAGAAAACTCATGTAAGGTCCTCCATTCAACATTGTTGTTATTGTTGTGAGTGAAAAAGTATGCAGAAGAACACATCATGTGAGAGTAAGAGAGGGAAAGTTAGGCATGTAAGGGAAATAGGGAGGGGGCGGAGGGGTGATGGTAGGTTGGGTGCAAAAGTATGCAGAAGAGCACAAGGTGTGAGAGTAAGAGAGGGAAAGTGAGGCATGTAAGGAAAATAGGAGAGAGGTAAAGGGTGATGGTAGGTTGGGCCAATCATCAACAAGTTCCTTGTAAGACAAATGAATGAGAGGAGCAAGAACGCCCGGGTAGGTCACCTAATAAAAATGTAACCTATCACGTGAGTTCAACAGAAGGGTATTTAAAGTTCTTGAAACTTACAGATATATAGATACAAAAGGGTATTATTTTTTCAAATTTGAAAAAAACTTACAGATTTTAAAAGAAAAGGGTACATTATATTCTTAACAAAATTCACAGATAAGGGGTTTACAAACATGTCTTGAACGCACGTGATATGGTAGTTTTACACATAGTGAACCCCCCGAGCAAGAACGGGCTAAGCGGGGCTAGGGGAATGGGTAAAGAAGAGAATTGTGAGGAGCTAAGTGGACGATGAGGCAAGGGAGGTTATCATTAATGAGGGTAAGGAAAGGGGTAGAAGGGAAGTGAAGCGACAAGATCTAATGAGGGGAGGAAGGCGAGAGATTGCATAGTAATGAGGGTATTTTGAGCTCAAAGTTGAAGCCCAATGCTTTTTTTCCATCAAAACTTTGGGAGTTCTATTAGAGAGAAAAAAAAGGTGTATAAAGAATATGAACTAGATTTCTATTGAAAGGGCAAGTGGGGATAGCCTTGTAAGCTCCCCATGGTTAAATATCCTTGTAAGCCATGCTCTGTCTCCCTTGCATCTGATTGCAACTTCACTGGTTTGTGAAAGAAGCCCAATGATTTTGTCAACAAGTTACACAATTTGTGCCCTTAAATTTAAGAAAAGAAAGTGATAGGAAAATCGCGAATAGATGCCACAAAATAAAAGAAAATCGTGATGATGGTGTTCATTGATTGTAGGGGAAATAATATTGGATGTCAAGGCATGCGAGGAGCAACCAACAAGGTGGCCTTAGGTTGGCAGCAGTAGGGCAACATGCACCTAAGCAGCAAGGAGCAGCTGTAGGTGGACGTTTTGGACCACACAAGTAGTCCTTAGTAAAGGGTTGGATTTTGGGTGCATCTCTAGACCATTGGATGAAACTTACAGATTGGTACCACATGGCAATATAATGATAAAAAAATTTGTCTATTTCTTTTTTAGCCTCTTGTGAGTGGGTGTTGCATTAGTCTACCTCTATCTTTGAAGAGGGACATTGAGTATTGTTTCAAGCATTAATTTTTATGCCTTTGAAATATATTGTAATCTAAATAGTTCATTCTTGCATTTTTTTTTCAAAAAACATAATATTTTATTGTGATACCACATGTTTTAAAATATTGGTGTCCCTTTCTGTTTTTCTCTCTCACAAAGATGCCTTCTTTTATGAAATTCTTTTCAATAGCCGTTGGAGAGGGGGAATAGGGAACACACCCAGCACACAAAATATTTTCCTCTCTATAGCCCAGGGATTCCACAACACCCCTAACCTCTCAAATAACACCTTCAAATTGGCTAATTTGCACTAACAACTCCGCTTAGCATACAAAACAACTACCTCATACCTTGCAAAAAATACTCACAACACAAATGCACCCACACTACTCAACTCACCCTTTCCGACTCACAAAACACTCCTAATCTGCCCTCTTTGTAGCACCTTTCAAGCTGCAGGCAAACCCTCTATAAGCAATGGCCAATACACGAAGAGTGAGAGAAGAGGAGGGGAGTGGGGAGAAGCAACACAAGGGATTGGGGCAAATGAGTGGTATTACTGCATAGGGAGTAGTACAATCAATTTATGCAACTTCAATGGCAAGCTTAACAACACACAAGCTTCAAGCTTCCCCTCACAGACACAGGCAAAAAAGCCACCTGGTCCAAAGACCCTAAAAAATGAACATAAACCTCCTTTTATAAGGGGGTGCCTAGGAGACCCAAAAAAAAAAAAGAATCTCTCCTCTCGTAGCCTTGACCTAGAGCTTCTTTTAGCATTTTGATTGCATTGCCAACACTTGGCATAGTTTTTCTTTGGAAAGAATCCCATGGTGTGCACATTTGTCCTTGTCCTGTCCATTTGGCGCCCGATTTCCCTTTGGCCTCTCTTGCCTTGACTTGCTCTTCAACTGCCCTTGTCGGCATCTTCTTTGCAGCGGGACCCCTCCCTTGTCGAGGCAATAGCGATGTCGCTATTGGGGGGGGGGGGGGCTTCTCCTCAAAAATATTTGCCCCTTTGCGTTCGCGGGCACCGCCCCTTACCGCCTGCCATGTCATCACCAAAACCAACCACGCGGGCGCCCCTCGAGCGCGCCACTTCTTTGTGCCGCCGGCTCATGCCAAAACTGCCACCAAGTCCGCCACTGCAGCGCCCAGCGCTCGCGCGCCATAGCCATGGGAGGGAGAGCTCCCCTCTCACCTCTTGGATACCAATAGAGACCTCACGGCCCTGCCAATATTCTGCGCCCTTGGCCTGTCCCCTTGTGCATGTGGGTTTTACCCCCGGCCACGTGGCATCACCATAAGCCTCAAGCTGCAAGGCCTTGAAAAATAAGCAAAACCACCCTTTTTATAAAAAAAAACCCTTTGTCTTCCCCCATCCTTCCTGCTTGCCAACAACTGGCCCGTGATGGCCCATTTGTAGAGCTGTCGAACCCGGCAAAACCCTCATTGAATCGACTCCACCTTCCTCCAACCTTTCCTCACTTCATGACTCTCCTAGCCCCCAAACCGAGGCCACGAAAACCCGATCATATCATCTGTGCAATCAACTTCGGATAAAGACACCCAGTTTTTTTACTTTCATATCTTTCCGCTCCGGACTTCGTTTGGCATGCAATCACTTTCTGCTAGCTTCGTATGATGCACACCTTGCTCTAGAACTTCATCGAGGCTCAAAAGATTCCAAATGGCACATTCTCCAATGCGGCCAAGTGGGCTCAGACCCGACCCCGGAAGAAACTTCAAATGATCATATCTTGCAAACCATGGCTCCGATCCGCAATCCAAAAAGACGGGTAGACTCCATAAATTGAGCTCTACACATCTATACCTCAACTCCCACTTGGACCACTTGTCCCCAGCTGCCCTGTTTGGTAAGAATCTGCAAACCACTAAAGCTTCAACCTTCAATAACTTGGGGTCCATAGCTCGGTTTGATGAGCCGTCTGGACCTGCTCCTTCAACACTTGAAGCTCTTCATTCCTAGTCCCAAAGGATGCACTTTGCATCTCCTTCACCTGCTACCCCAATCAGCCCCTTATGGAGCCTTCCCTGGCATATAAGCCGCATCATGCATACTCTTCCGCTACTACCTGCCATCCCATGATTCTATTAGCTGCTCCATTCCTCTGTCATGCCTCTGCTTGCCTATACATATCTGCCCATGCCATCTTCTAGAATCGACACACTTTGGCTGCACCACTGTATGTAGGCCATAGTGAATCTTCACCTTGTTTTAACATGATATAAGGAATAAATTGGATGTAGCAAAAACAGTCGGCTAAGCATTGAGGCGGTTAGTAAAGGGACTTTGAAAGGATTGAGCCAAGAGTTTGAATCTACTCTGTCCATGTTTTTTCCTTCTATGCGCAATTACCAACAAGAAACAAACAAATCTTGTAGAACATAACTGCCAGTATGGCACCATGATGTAATATGATTATAGCTTCACATTTTGAGTTTACACTTGATGTGTTGTATTACATACCAAGGAACTAAGATTGAAACTTGCAAAGTCTTGAAACAAATCCTGTTGTACCTTAACCACTCCCCCGTCTGCATGCTACCATGGAGCCCATCCTTTGAATCTCTAGAGGCCTTTAAGGACATGTGCATAGTGTGGGTTGAATTTTTCAATCTACCAATCTAGCCACTGTGAGATAATCTCAAAGACCTTGCAAGCACCCTGTGTATTCCTCTATTTGTCCCATTGCACAAAAAGTTGGGGACCGTGGATAAGAAAGTGTGCATCTATTTGGATGTACATAAACCTCTTCCGGAAAGCATTGTAATTAATGTAGGGGTAGGTTTGAAATTAATTCCTCTTAGATTTGGCATGTTCTTTGGATCATGTTTCAAGTGCAATGGGTTTGGAAACTTTGCAAGAGACTGGAAACAAGTCTTGGTAATTAAGTTCAAGATGTAAAGTATGGAGCCTGATGTACCCTTGTAATTTTTTGTGGTAAAAGCGCACATTTGTAAGGCCCCCATTATGAGGAGAAGCCATCGTGCGTGAAGGTAAATCACTCACCGGAAACCAAAATTTTCACAGTCAAAAACTAGGGGCAACTTTAGGGGAATATTCCTTTTCGCCGGAATATTATGGCCGGACGGCGGCCGGAAAGTGGTTGGAAAACAACCCTCAGTTGGCCGGTGGCCGGTAGTCAATGGCCGGTGGCCGGTGGTCGGAAGTCAATGGCCGGTGGCTGGTGGCCAAATTCAATGGCCGGTGGCCGAATTCAAAAGCGGACTTGTCTTATCAAGGGTGGCCACACATGGGCGGATTGGAGGGTCCGATTTGGACTTATTCACACAAGGGCGGCTACACATGGATGCCTCTCATAAGAGAGGGCAGCGCTTTTGGCCTATAAAAGGAGGCCATTTCTACACACATTTCATAGTGTAAAGTTGATGCAACAAGGTGAGCGTGAGGTGGTGAGAGTGAAGCAAGGCGGGAGCTCCATTAAGGGTATAATCCCTTTGTAAACTACTTCTTGTTTTGAAGTACTAAAGCCATTGAGTGGCTGATTTCCCGTGGACGTAGCCCACATTGGGTGAACCACGTATATCATGTGTACTCTCTCTCTCTCTCTACTCTATAATCTCGTGTATGTAAATCTGTCTCTCTCCATTAAGTAATCTACTCAATTATCTATTTAGCTACGTTTTATTTCCTAACACAAGAATGTTTAAACATTGGCACATAGAAACTTCCAGTGCAAGGAGAATCCACCTAATTGTCAGGAGCCCCCCATTAAGTTGGGAAACTTCTTTGAGGCTTTATAGGCCAAAAATCGAAGGGACCTTTTCACCTTAGAGTTGTCTACTTACAGGCTATTTGTGGAGGACGAGGGTAGCTCTAGTCACAAGGGTAGTCTTGAGGGTGAAATAGAGGAGGATAATGAAAGAGTTCTAGCTATGAACAACTCACCAGATGTGGAGGAGTATGTCCCACTCTAAGGCTCTCCTTGATGGACGACCTGATAGTTCATCCTTGGAATGTGAATGGCATAAACTCGACACACAAGAGCGCGTTGTTTTGCAAAGAGGTAAGAAAAAATACTACGAATTGTTGGTTTGATACTTTGAGTTGACAGAAGCAAGCATTAGGGAGTAAGCTAGCGTTCTACAACAATGTCTCTCTTGGGTTTAGTGGGGTGCTCTCCATTATTGACAAGGATCTAGAGCCACAATTTTCTAGACCATGCCTTAGGGAGAGTCCTCGAGGTAAGAGTGAAATGGGAAGGGTAGTTCTTGACCCTTATTAACATGTATGCATCGTGTGATGCTAAGGGGAGAGCCAAACTCTAGGTGGATCTAAGGGATTAGCCAAGAGACTGGTGCAACATAGGGGATTTCAAGTTGGTGGAGGCTCAAAAGGACAAATCAAGCTTGGGTAGACTTCCAATGTCAACCCAGATCCGTCGTATTGAGTCTGGAAATTTGCATTTTCTTCAGCTCTCAATACTTGTTTGAAGACTGAGACATGAGCATATGGATCCCCTGACCCATTGTATTTTGTCTTTACGCATTGTGCCACTTGAAATGGTCTTAGTCATTGTGGTCTAGTCACCAACCTAACAAATTTTTGGTCTTTGGGAAAGACATCTCTCGCTCTCTCTTCTCGTCTTAGAGAAAATCCTAGTGGAATCTTCTGTCATATGTGTTCTGGCATCATTTTTGAATGAAATTAAGTAGATATTGGATTACCCTTATATGTATACCTTTCCAGGTCATTTGGATCAACAAGTTTGTACTCTCGTCTGTACTTATCTACCATCAAAACTTGCACTCCATGGGCGTTTGTATATGTGAATGCATAGAGATTCATATGGTCCATCAACTCTCTAGAGTATGGTTCTACAAACTTGTAGAAGATATATTGACCCCACATTGTGATAATATACAAGCTCTCATGAGCGTAATATGTTACAAATTTCATAGCTTGATTGGTTTTGATGAATTTCATGTTTAGTTTGTTGATCAGAGGATGACTCTCCTCTAGGTACATATCTTTGAGTTGAGTAGAAAACCCTGGTGGTGGGTGATTTGTCCTGGTAAAGTCTTACTCAAACTCTCAAGATAGTCTTCAATAAGACCACCTTGGTTTAGTGCAACTTATCCCTTGTTTCCTTTGTTGAGTTTGCTTAAAAGTCAGGACGTTTTGACTCTTTGGTCTCTGGAAATTGGCTTTGGGGTACCCTAAAAGTTTGGAATTAAAAGCTTAGGTGTGTTGTATTACCCACAAGTTTAGGTGTTTTCTATTGCCTACAAGCTTAAAATCTTAAGATAGTCTTCAATAAGCCCACCTTGGTTTAGTGCAACTTATCCCTTGTTTCGTTTGTTGAGGTCGCTTAAAAGTCAGGATGTTTTGACTCTTTGGTCTTTGGAAACTGGCCTTGGGGTACCCTAAAAGTTTGGAATTAAAAGCTTAGGTGTGTTCTATTGCCCACAAGTTTAGGTGTTTTCTATTGCTTGCAAACTTTCTTCCTGGCTATACTTGACTCAATTTGGAGTTTTCTATCAAAAGTTAGATAAATTTTGGTGAACTATACTTGAAATAACACTCAAAACAATTTCAGGACCAAGACACAAGAACTTTGGCTTGTATCTTGATCTCCAAAAGGTATTTTTAGCTCAAACTTGAGATTTAATCTGTAATTAAGTATACCTACAAGCTCATCAAATTAGACATTCCCACTATGCAAAGGTACATGGATTGCAATCCATGACCCCGAATTTTGACACTATGTAGACAATGTCATATGAAGACTCTGTACCAATTTTAACCAAATTCTGAGGTTGGGAGACATGCAGCGTGATCCATGTTCAATCAAATCTGGACTTGAGCTCTTGTCATGTGGTTACTCACTATGTCCACAAACTAAAACTCAACTCTTTTTGAATTTGGACTTGTTTTAACATATCAAATGCCCAATACCAGGTATGCACTACGGGTTTTAGTATGTCACCTATTTTGGTCCTTTTTGAGCCAAATTTGCTAATTTTTTCCAGAATTGGACTTGAGGATATGTTTCCTTGTGTACGCACTATTGACTTGGAAAGTTATAGGTCAAGCCGTCACTATGGGGACATGGATCACGATCCATGTTTGGAGGACAAATTGACTTTTCTTGGTACCATCAGAATCAACATGATTAGTAGGTACTATGGTATTCCCCATGTTGGATTACCACCCCACCTTAATGTTTTCATTTTCATCTTGTTCTGATCTATCCACCCTACCCTGTACAAAAGCCGCTATAAGCCGCTAAGCTACTTATTGTTTAAAAAAGAAAAAAGAAAAAATCTTGTTTTTGGCAATAAAAAACGTTTCCTTCTCCCAACCTTCACGGGTAAGGTGGGGGAAGATGCTTCAGATTTCCTAGATAATATTGAAATAGCATTTGTCGTCTCTTAAAGGGATGACGATGCTTCACGTCTATGTATTTTTCCAAGGTTAATGAAAGTAGAAGCAAGAACATGGTAAAACGCCTGGGTGAGCCACCAAGGAGAGGTGGGACTTGCTAGGAGCAGCATTTCTAAGGCGCTTTGGAAAAGGCACCACATCCGAGAAACTATGGCAATTGCTGATGGAGTTGAAGCAAGGAAGTATGGTTGAGTGTGCAAAATACGAATCGAAATTTATGGATCTATGGGGACGATGGGTTGCATCGCTAAGGGAGGGTGAAGGGGCACCAAATTTCCTAAAGAAAGACCGGTTTGTGGCTGATTTATGGCCAATTCTTAAAGAGAAGGTGAAGGGAAGGTTTCCTGCTACACATTGTGAGCGGGATGAAAACACACACAACGCCTCTATAACGACCCGACACACACTCTTGGGAAGATACACACACACACTATGGGGCACCACTCGGCTTAGACAACACACCTGGCCGAGATAGGGAACACACCTCTGGAGTGAGAGGAGAGAGACTATCCACTTGCCCACTCCACACAGACACACACACACACACACCCAAAAAACTCAGCTCAAAAGAGGAGAATTTCTGATGTTTAGATACAATTGAGCTTGGGCCAACACCAATGGGGCAAATAGCTCACACAATATGGGTAAAATAAGCCAGATACAATCACAAACTAGAGCAGAAACTTCGCTCATAGGAGAAACTTACACAGAAAAACAGCAGGAAAAGAGTGAGGAATTTGGCAAAATAGACAGCGCCATCACGCCCGGAACGGCCCAAAACCCCAGTCTACAATGTCAAAGTGCTCAAATCTGACCTCGGATGAACAGTTTACGGCCAAAACAGGCTCCAAAAACCCCAAAAACACACCTGCGGCTGTTCCTCCTCTTTTCTCCACGTTTTTTCTGGTCTTCTCTCTGTTTTTTCAGTTCCCACACTTAGATTTATTAGTTGGGCATCCTTGGCCTTTTAGATGACCTCAAACGGACCCCGAACAGGCCAAAAACTGACCTCGCAGTGCATAGTTGTCACCTTTTTGCATCATTGGCACACGTGGCACTCAGCTTTTTTCCAATAATGCATCTCGCCACCACGTGAAGTGGCCCCAAAAAAAGATCCTCATGATGACCTTTCTGCATAATTCTCACAAGCAAACACCCACGTTGTGTCCGTACTTCTCTGCGTGCAAGTATTGACCCTGTTCGACCTCCTTACGCGACTCGATGCCATCTGATGCACCTGCTTATCTTATGTCGTCGGTCCGCGGATAGCTTCCTCGAGAAGTTTTACGCGCTACCAACTCCTCAATATTATAGAAAAAACACACTGGTACTAGTAATAGTGAAAATTGATGCACTATGTACATGCTGTCGTACCTGTACACATGTGGGCCCCACATAACCACCTGGCTCTGGAAAATGGGCAATCCTTTATTCGATGCACCATGCATGGATATGTACATATGAGCAATTCCTTGCTCCAAAAAACTCCTAACATAATTTGCCCACCCCCTAGCCTGCTAGAGCATTCATGCTCAACAGCAGCACTAGTAGATGCTCATTCCACCTGGATAAAAAGGCCAAAGACATATCGCCTGATTCACAAGAAGCATCATAACACCACACATATATTTGTCACCAATCAACCAAAATGCACCTAAGGCATATCCAACTAACACATCCGCCCTGTCTGGAGTGCCAAAAGCATAAATATTGCATGCCACATTCAACCCAATCGATAGAGACAACTCAAGTGACTCATCACCTGGCATCTTGGCTTCACCAGCCATCGCAACAACCTGCAAATCATGCACCCAAGTAGCTAAAAGCATTGTGTGAAGGTAAAGTTGTTGATATCCAAAGCACAAAAGTATCCCTGCAGCACACATATCCCTAGCATAGGCATCCACATAGCTGAGATTGGACTCATATATGCCAAACCCCTTCTCATCATCATAAGCATACTCATCATCACACATAACTTTGTCCACATCATAATCATGGATAGCACCACTATCCATAGCTTCTAGCATGGGTTTATCTGTCTCCAAGAATACAGATCCCTGCTCTAAACCACAATCATGCTCACAAATCGGTTCAATCACTGCACATACATCAAAATATGGCTTCAAAACAGGCTCCACATCCAACAAATCCACAAAATGGCTCTCAATGTTGCCCTCTTCCCTAATTTCCAAGGAACTAGTATCCAAAGATACGTGCTTATCATCAATAACCTCGACCTCACACTCACACCCAGAATCACAAGGTACACAAGTAGCCAATGCATCCTCTTCAAGACTTTTGAATCCTGTATCCAAAGCATTACTCCCCTCTTTTGGCTCTCCCATAAACCTGTCAACCTGCGAGACCTCTTTACGCTTCACAATAGACCTTGGGAAGAAACGAGAAACATCATAGGATAGGCTACTTTTCACCTGCTTAGGCTTAACTTCATCTTCCATGTCAAATCCATCTTGCACATGCATACCTGTACTAATACCATGTTCCTCAAGACGCTTAAACTTTCATTCCTTGTGCTTTGCAATGCATACCGCATCTTCAAAAGACTCGGGCGTCTTCAACTCAACCTCGAACCGCAACCAAGGTGACAAACCATGAACAAAAAAACTTTTCTTCAATGAACAAGGGGGGGTCTCATCCTTAAGAGCAACACACCAACGAGTCCATAAATCTGTAAAACCGTTTACATAGGCATCAACACCTTGACAAGAACCTTGCTTAAGAGCATTGAGCTCATTCCATACTGCATTTGCATCTTCAAAAACTTGGAAACGCTCTAAAAAAGCTTCTATAAACTTGTCCAAACTCAAACCATAAGAAGAAGCCACTGCTTCTTGAGCTTCCAAATCCATGAACCAAACACGGGCCTCATCTTTCAAAAGCAATCCAAATAGCCTCAAAATCTTCTCCTCATCACACATATTGTTGCTTATGCATGCCACCTCCACTTGCTCCAGAAAGTCTTCCGCATCTTCATCACTTCTTCCATGAAATTCCGGATAAGAGAAAGCCATGGCTACCCAAGTTTAATGCTTTGAAAACCCGTTTGAACACACGTGCAAGAACCCAAGACTTTTGACTACCCAATCCCCAGAAACTTCAATGGAGCTCACCTTTAGATAAGGACAAACACATGCACATCAAATGAGTTTTCATAGTTGATCATCGGAATTACAACAGGCAAAGGACATTCCAGTATCTCCCTTAATCTTCTTGGCCCGGACATGAAGACTATGTGCTGCTGGAAAAAGATCTTCCTGGACACATGAACATTTATCTGGATTCTTTGAGTTAAATGAAAAGGAGTGAATTGAGGGCCATTTTGATCATCCATTAAAGCCAACCATGAAGCTCCCAAGAAAGCACACCTGTCTTATCCTCTGATTTTGCCAAAATTTCAGCAGTATAACAGCATAAATGGCTCAAAAGACCAAAAAACCAGCCATCACAGTTTGGAAAAATTTTGGCAGAGTTTCCCCAGAAGTAGAGCAGTGTGAACCCAAAATATAGACTGTATATGTATGCATAAACTGTCAACAATAGAACCCGAGCATCAAATAGGACTCACTAGTACATAGCCTATGGCGAGGTCACAAAAAGGGTGCTCCAGCTACCTGTATCACCGAAAGGATCTCCACATTTGAGAATCCCGCAGCTCAATAAAAACCTCACGCTATCGACCCTCACACGAAGGCTAATGCAAATCGCGTATAGTCAAGTCTCAGAAATGACTATCTTCCAGACCAAGTCTCAGAAATGGCTGGGACTGCCAAATAAAACCATATATGGCTCCACAAAGGCGTACCATGGCATTTTCTACAAGTAACGTACAATCCAACAGAAAATGCACTCAAACAGGCGCCAAGTGATGCATACCCACAACAACTACAAGTGACACTAATGCTAGTATATCACTGTACTCTAGCTACCTGTACCTGTACCTGTCCCTGTAACATGTAACATGTAATCTGTAGTCTGCAACCTGCAACCTGTAATCCCGAATCTCGAAGCTTGAAGCTTGAACCAGAAGGTACTCGAAGAAGATCCTTAGTGGGGGCACCAAAAGAATGTGAGCGGGATGAAAACACACACAGCGCCTCTATAAAGACCCGACACACACTCTTGGGAAGATACACACACACATTATGGGGCACCACTCGGCTTAGACAACACACCTGGCTGAGACAGGGAACACACCTCTGGAGTGAGAGGAGAGAGACTATCCACTTGCCCACTCCACACAGACACACACACACGCACACACCCAAAAAACTCAGCTCAAAAGAGGAGAATTTCTGATGTTTAGATACAATTGAGCTTGGGACAACACCAATGGGGCAAATAGCTCACACAATATGGATAAAATAAGCCAGATACAATCACAAACTAGAGCAGAAACTTCGCTCATAGGAGAAACTTACACAGAAAAACAGTAGGAAAAGAGTGAGGAATTTGGCAAAATAAATAGCTCCATCACGCCCGGAACGGCCCAAAACCCCAGTCTACAATGTCAAAGTGCTCAAATCCGACCTCGGATGAGCAGTTTACGGCCAAAACAGGCTCCAAAAACCCCAAAAACACACCTGCGGCTGTTCCTCCTCTCTTCTTCATGTTTTTTCTGGTTTTCTCTCTGTTTTTTCAGTTCCCACACTTAGATTTATTAGTTGGGCACCCTTGGCCTTTTAGATGACCTCAAACGGACCCCGAACAGGCCAAAAACTGACCTCGCAGTGCATAGTTGTCACCTTTTTGCATCATTCGCACACCTGGCACTCAGCTTTTTTCCAATAATGCATCTCGCCACCACATGAAGTGGCCCCAAAAAGAGATCCTCATGATGAACTTTCTGCATAATTCTCACAAGCAAACACCCACATTGTGTCCGTACTTCTCCGCGTGCAAGTATTGACCCTGTTCGACCTCCTGACGCCACTCGATGCCATATGACGCACCTGCTTACCTCATGTCGTCGGCCCGCGGATAGCTTCCTCGAGAATTTTTACGCGCTACCAACTCCTCAATATTATAGAAAAAACACACTGGTACTAGTAATAGTGAAAATTGATGCACTATGTACATGCTGTCGTACCTGTACACATGTGGGCCCCACGTAACCACCTGGCTCTGGAAAATGGGCAATCCTTTATTCGATGCACCATGCATGGATATGTACATATGCGCAATTATTTGCTCCAAAAACTCCTGACAACGTATGAGGTAGCAGTTGAAGTAGCCCGCCTTAAAGATAAGAAGTTGCATCTACAAGCCACGAATACGAAAATGGCCCGACCACACCTAGCCACACCTTCAACAGCCTTCCAGAGGAATCAACCATAGGAACCGACTAAAGATCAACAAGACCTGCTCAAGCAAACCACCAACCAACTAGAGAATCTTTCAGTATGTATTGTGCAACAAGTGCATGCACCTGTCAAAAATCTAAAGCAAGGAAGAGGGTAGCGAAGACAGAATCAAGACTACCATTGTTATAAGAGTGGAGAGGACGGCCATGGCATGTACTACTATCGTCATATAAGAAGACAAAACTTCAATAGAGGAGGAAGGTAGAATGAGATCTCTCCACCAAGGGCGAGATCACCACTGCCCAAGCAAACATAGTAGATTCCGCCTGTCCAAATCCTTTAACGGCCCGTACAACCACCATCGCCTTCACAACCTTTCATTCCACCCTACCTCCACCACCTGCTAGAAACCAAGCAGTAAGTGTCAGGAGTCTTGAAGCTAAGGGAAAAGCGAAGGTAGAAGAGCGTGTCAAAGAGAAGGACAAAGAAAAAGGAAAAGTAGAAGAAGTGGATGCCATGGGAGTGAAGCATGCTAGGAATGAAGAGGCCTCTCAAAGGGATAAAAAGATGAAAGGAAAAGGAGAGTCTAGCAAGCATGCATTTAAGCCTCGGTGGGAGATCGACATCTTGGATTTTTTGCTGGGTGAGTATGCTAAACTATATGACCTAGTTCAAGATGTTTTGATGCAGGGTCCAAAAATAAGCATCGAAACATCTTGAACTAGGTCATATACTCCATCTTGCACCAAGGATGAGGAGACAATGGACAAAAATGGTAAGTACTAGAAAGTCAAGATCAAAGATAGCTGGGGCTATCTCTAGGAGGAATCTAGACGACATTCTACCTATCATGGATGCCCACATCAAGGGGCAATGTATCTCAAACATCTATATAGATGGAAGCACACAAATATGCGTCATGAGTGAGAAAATGACGCACCATCTAGGCCTAGAGGTAAGTAGCCCAACACCCTGCCAAGCTAAAATGGCAAATAACATCAAAGTGAAGTGCGTAGGCATTGTGAATGTAGTCAAAGTGAAGGTATTCAACACAAAAGTGGAGGTAGACATTTTTGTTGTGCCGCACAAAGGGGAGAGCTATTCTATCATTCTTCAAAGACCATGGCTCATGGCTATGGAGGCAAAGCAGGAATGGAGTACCGGAATGATCCAGATGAAGGATGCTAAGGGAAAGCCCATATTCTACAACATGAAGACTAGGAAGAAATAGAACATGATCTTGTAAGCATTGAAAGATGAATTCACCTCCACTGACTCTTCGACCACCTCGGGATAAGAGACAACAACAAATGACGAGAGCGACAGTAGAATCAAAGTGATCGGAGTCATCCTCAGAGATCCAAATAGATTGACACAATTTGAAACACCACCGGAAAACCAAGAGGGACCATCAGGTACGCAAACCTTGATGGACACAAGTAAGTTACATCAGATGCTCTCGAGTGAGTTAGCTAGTGAAGAGAGAGAAGAATATATCTCTATCATGGGTAACTTCACCACACTTTTCATTGATGTTTATGAAAAGATCACAGGCATCACAGTGGTTCAGCATTGCATAAGGCTCAAGGAAGGAAGGAAGCCTGTAGTGCAAAAGCTCAGAAGGCTTGGGTTAGTTCAGCAAGAGACATTGCTCAAAGAGGTAAGGAATTTGCTACAGGCAAGTTTCATTTACCTTGTCAAGGACTCAGAGCGGGTCTCTCCAGTGGTGGTCACGCTAAAGAAGAACGGTAAGTGGAGGGTTTTTGTAGACTACTACAAACCTCTCAATGCAGCAACAAAGGGGGATCATTTTCCCCTCCCATTCCAAGATGAGATTCTCAATGAGGTAGTAGGTCATGAGTGTTACACAGTGTGTGATGTCTACTCAGGATACTTCCAGATTAGCATTACAAAAAGTCACCCATAGAGATGTTTTCCTATGGAGTGAAGAAAATAAGCAACGGTTTAGCAAAGTGAAACAGATTCTGGCTTCACTTCCCCCACCATTGCAACCCCTAGATAGGACAAGCCGTTTTATGTTAACCCCAGTGAAGGAAGTGATACACTTAGAGCCATACTAATACAGAAGGACCCCCAAACCTCTCTCATGCACCCTATCTACTTCTCTAGTTGTGTCATGACCCCATCAGAAAAAAGATTCACCGCAGTAGAGCACATGGTGCTTGCATTGATGTTTGCCACTACAAAGTTCATCTCCTATCTATTGCCTAATCCCTTTGTAATTATAACAATGGAAGAAGTCTTTCTTTATGTGATCCAACACATGCATGGATGTCTCATCTAGAATCTCTAATGGCTCGTTAGATTACAAGAGTTTGATTACACTATGCAAGTGAAGAACTCCACCAGGGCTAGTCTAGCAGGTATTCTTACTCATAGTCACTATGAGAATAAGCTAAAGGTCAATGCAGAAGGCAAAGGAGTGACACCAATGGTGGAAATTCATAAGCTAGAAGGAGCTCACTCTCTTTTCTTTGATGGGGCTTACAAAAGGACAGTGGACCACGCAGGTTGCAGTCGGCATCGTCATTTTTAATGAGCAAGAGGAGAAGGTCTTGTCTATTGGACAACTGCTGCACTTTCACTCCAACAATGAAGCAGAGTACGTGGCCCTAATTCTTGGATTAAAACAATGTGTTTTGCAAGGGGTTCAGTGCCTATATGTGTTTGGTGATGCCGTGCTCTTAATAAGGCACATAAATGGCACCTGTATTTGTAAAAATCAAGTTTTGCTTGGCCAATTATGCCAAGTTAAGGATCTTTTAAGAAAGTTTAAAGCAATGCAACTATTTCATGTCCCTATGAAAAAAAAATCAAGAAGCGGATGCTGTAGCCAAGGGAAGAATACAAGATGTTCCCATAGGAGCAATTAAACGGAAGCTGCCACTCTTTCAGGGTAGCGATGCTATGCTTGATATCATTAGATTCTTAGATACAAGAGAATATCTTGAAGGGTATATGAAGGGCCAAAAACAATGGCTTGTCCAAAAGGCAACTAGATACCGCCTTATTAATAGCACCTTGTACTGCAAGGGCAAAGACCAAATTCTCAAGCGAGTGCTAATCTACAAAGAAATCACGGAGTTGATCTCAAGTTTCCATGATGGTGTTTGTAGTGACCACTTTTCTCTAGATATTACTAGTAGGAAGATTCTACAGGTAGGATTCTCTTGACCTAGTATGAGCAGGGATATGCATTATTGGTGTAAAACTTGCAGAGCTTGTCAAGTCCAATGAGCAAACACTAACCTATGAGACACATACTCCTATCATCTTATATGGACCATTTGAGAAGTGGGGAATAGATGCAATTGGTCCTTTACCAAGGGCCTAATTAGGTAAATTGTACACTGTAGTTGGTGTAGACTACATGACCCGTTGCGTGGAAGCAACAACCACCACACACATTACAACCCAAGAAGTGGCGAAGTTCATATTTGAGCACATATGGTACCACTTTGGCACACCTCTGGAGATAATATCTGATAGAGGGCTAGGTTTCAGAGGCGCTTGGTGGGAGAATTGATGAAAAAGGTAGGCATCACATGCCGACACTCAACTCCATATTATCCATAGTGCAATGGTCTAGTAGAAAAGGTAAACCACATAATCTGTAAGATCATCACAAAGCAGGTGAATAATTACACAAGTGATTGGGATAAGCATCTCATGGCCGCTCTTTGGGCCTATAGCATGACATTCCTAACATCGCTAGGTTTCACCCCTTCCCATCTAGTATATGGAAAGGAGGCCATTCTACCCATTGAGGTGCAGATAGCCAGCTTGCAAGTCATGGCTAGTCAGTTACAGCGTCCAATTGCGCATCTTGGCAACCACATCTTGGATCTAGAAAGGCTTTAGATAGATAGAGAAGATGCAATAAACCACTATACAACACAAGCAGAACGACACCAACTCACATTCAATGAAGGGATTAAGGAAAAGGGTCTGAAGAAAGGCATGTTAGTGTTGAGATACGACAACAGATTTGACACTAGGAAAGAAAAGAAGTTTCAGCCCAGATGGGAAGGGCCATTCATCATCAAAAGACGATACCTCAATGGTAGCTACAAATTGATGGAAGCCAATGGTCGGATTCACAAGACTAGAGTCAATGGATGGAGGAGTTCTTGCTAGATATTCCAAAGGAGGGAGAGCCATCCAACTCCACTGCTAGAGAATCAAAAGCATAGCTAGAGGCATGAATGCCTCTAGCCAGAAGAGGAGGGCTAATGATGGCTGGCTTTTAAAACCAAGGCTGTGGGAATTAACCCCATTCGGGGGAGGGGGGGGGGGGGGGGGGAGCTTAGTAAAAAAAAAACATTGTTATTTTCTTGCTGATGCCACCACCACCCCTCCCATGCTCATGCACTCACAGTGGGCCACCACCCCGCTTGGCACCACCCTCTCCCTCTCCTCCATTATCACTTCATCTCTCTCTCTCTCTCTCTCTCTCTCTCTCTCTCTCTTACTTATCACCACCCCCTCTCCGTCTCGTTCATCTGCAAGCGGCCAAGAGACTCTCTCTATCTCTCTTGTTTGTCAACAGCCAGAGGGGACGCCACTCTCTCTCTCTCTCTCTCTCTCTCTCTCTCTCTCTCTCTCTCTCCCTCTCATCCGTTATCGGCTATAAGCAGCAGAAAAAGTCTCTCTCTCTCTCACTCACTCACTCCCAGTCTTCCTGTTTTGGCAACCGGTCCAGCAGTATCAAATTATCTCTCTCTCTCGCTCCATACACACACACTCTCTCTGTCTCTCTCACACACACACACACAGCCTCTCTCTCTCCCCATCACCCTCTCTTTCTCTCTCTCTCTCTCTCATTCAAACACAATCATAAACACACACACACACACACACACACACACACTCCCTCAGCCTCTATCTCCCCATCACGCTCTCTTTCTCTCTCTTTCTCTCTCTCTCTCTCTCTCTCTCGTCTCCCCCCCCAATACACACACAATCCCTCAACCTCTCTCTGCCTCTCTCTCTCTCTCTCTCTCCATCTATCCATCTCTCCATCTCTCACTCTCGCCATACCTCTCTCTCTCTCTCTCTCTCGCGCTCTCATTCTCTGTGTAGTAAAGATCATTCTCAACTTCCACTCTTTGTCCTTGCTACATCTAGTGCATCCTCATATGTCCTAGGCTTCTTTAGCTCTACTCTCCAACGTATATTCTCCCAAAGACCAGCCAAGAACCTGTCCTTCTTCATCATGTCAGGTGGGGGTACCTGTGGTGCTAAGGCCTTGCACATCCTCTCCCATGGCATTGAAAACTTATGTATGCATGCATCTACTGGCTCACCTTCCCTTTACAACAAACCATGTACTTCTTGCCACACTTTGTCAGGATCTTCTATCTTCACAAAATCCACTTCTAATTCATGCCGTAGATTGTCCCAACTTAAGCTCACAGGTGGATCAGCCGCATGCAACTCCTCTTCAAATGCTTTGGCCCAAACTCGTGCATCACTCTTCAAAAATATTTGGAGAAGACGTAACATCTGTGCAGGATCGTGAATTTGATTTCTAATGCAAGCACCCTCCATATTTTCCAAAAATTCTTCCACATCTTCATCACTTCTTCCATGAAATTTCGAATAAGAGAAAGCCATGGCTACCCAAGTTTTGATTCTTTGAGAACCCCTTCTAACACAAGTGCAAGAACCCAAAACTTTTTACTGACTCAATCCCCAGAAACTTCAATCGAGCTCATCTTTAGATAAGGAAAAACACATGCACATCAAATGAGTTTTCATAATTAATTATCGGAATTACAACAGGAAAAGGGCATTCTAGTGTCTCTCTTTATCTTGTTGGCCCAAACATAAAGACTATGGGCTGGTGGAAAAACATCTTCTTGGACACATGAACATTTATATGGATTCTTTGTGCTAAATGAAAAGGAGTGAATTGAGGTCCGTTCTGATCATCCACTAAAGCCAACCATGCAGCTCCTAAGAAGGCACACCTGACTTATCCTCTGATTTTTCCAGAATTTTAGCAGCATAACAGCACAAATGGCTCAAAAGATCAAAAAACCAGCCACCCCATCACAACTTGGAAAAATTTTGGCAGAGTTTTCCCAGAAGTAGAGTAGTAAGAACCCAAAATATAGATTGTATATGTATGCATATCCTGCCAACAATATAATCCGAGCATCAAGTAGGAATCACTCGTACATAGCCTATGGCGAGGTCACGAAAAGGGTGCTCCATCCACCTGTATCACCAAAAGGATCTCACATTTGAGAATCCCCAGCTCAATAAAACCTCACACTATCGACCCTCTTACAAAAGCTTATGCAGAACTTCTATAGTCAAGTCTCAGAAATGACTATCTTTCAAATCAAGTCTCAGAAATGTCTGGGGCTGCCAAATAAAACCATGTATGGCTCCACAAAGGCGTACAATGGTAGTATCCATAAGTAGCGTACAATACCAAAAAATGCGCTCAAACAGGAGCCAAATGATGCATACCCACGACAATTGCAAGTGAGTCCACTGCCAGTATATCACTCTACTCCAGCTACCTGTACCTATGTGAATTACATATACCTGTACCTGTACCCTGTACCCTATAACCTGTAACTTGTAACCTGTAATCTGCAATCTATACTCCCGAAGCTGAACGTACTCAAGGAAGATCCGTGGCGGCGCCAAAAGAATATGAGCGGGATGGAAACACACACAACACCTCTATGATCACCCAACACACACTCTTGGGATAATATACACACACACTATGGGGCACTCAGCTTACAAAACCCACCTGGCCGAGACAGGGAACGCACCAATGGAGTGAGAGGAGAGAGACTATCTGTTTGCCCACTCAACATAGAGATGCACACACACACACCCCCAAAAAAATTATCTCAAAAGAGGATGTTTTTGATGATTAGATACAATGGATCTTGGGCCAACACGAATGAGGCAAATAGCTCACACAATATCGGAAAAATATGCCAGATACAATCACAAATTGGAGCACAGACCTTGCTCACAGGAGAAACTTACACAGCCAAAATAGCAAAAAAAGTGAGGAATTTGGCAAAATGGACAGCAGCATTGCGTCTGGAGTGGCCAAAAACCCCAGTCTACAATATCAAAATGCTCAAATCCTACCTCAGATGAGCAATTTCTGACCAAAACAGGCTCCAAAAATAGCAAAAACTCAGTTGCGGAGGTTCCTTCTCTTATCTCCACATTTTTCTGGTCTTTTTCTTAGGTTTTTCAATGTCCACACTTTACTTTATCACTTGGGCACCTTTGGCCTTTTGATTGACCTCAAACAGACGCCGAACAGGCCAAAAACTGGCCACCCAGTGCATTTTTGTCACCCTTCTACATCCATCCGCACACCTGGCATTTAACTTTTTCAAATGATTCATCCCACAACCATGTGAAGTGGCCTCAAATATGGTCCTTATCATGACCTTTCTACATAATCATCACATGAAAACACCCACGTTGTGTCCTCGCTTACCCACGTGCAAGTATTGACCCCATTCGACCTCTTGACGCCACTAGATGCCATCTGACGCACCTGCTTACCTCATGTCTTTGGCCCACTAATACCTTCCTCGAGAAGTTTTACGCGGTGCCAAATCCTCATTATTATAGAAGAAACACATTGGTACTGGTGATAATGAAAATCGACGTACTATGTACACAATGTCCTACCTGTACACCTGTGGGCCCCACGCAACCACTTGCTCTGGAAAATGGGCAATCCTTTATTCGATGCACCATGCATTTGTATGTACATATGTGCAATCACTTCTTCCAAAAAAATCATAACAGCACCTATGTCACATGAAAAAGGCCGCCCATGGAGCACCCAAGACTAGAGCAGGGAGCCACAGCCAAGGTTCTTTCCTCCTCATTGATGCCATCACGAAGTATATAAAGCAGTGTATATACCCAAATAACTACGTAAAATGTGAGTGTTTGTAGGATAATTTCCACCATGTGGCATCCATAGGGCTCGCTCCACCAAAAATTCAAAAAATGTCTCCAAAATCCACAAGTAGAAGCCTTTCTTTGGGTACTCCTTAGAATTCCAATAGCTTTTAACTCCTTACTTTGATTCCCAACCTGCAAATCCGTTGAAAATGACATGTTTTAATTATGAAAATCCAGGTTCCCTATGTTATTCGATGTTTCCACGGCCTCAAACCGAGGATCCCAAAATTGCAAAAACTCATTGACACATGTCGCCCCTCATTTGCGTAAACTTCAATGTGACATATCTGCTTGCTTGCAAATCTGGTTGACACTTTGTGACTTTGAGCTTTTTCTATATGCTACACACTACCCATGTAAATCGTGGCAAACTAGAGAAAACCCCCAATTTCATGTTTCTCAAGGTAGTGAAAGTAGTGCAAAATTGACTCCTCACAAAACCTCAATTGCTTATGTATTAAGCATTTGGACTCCAACTGCCGATCTAAAACTATTGACATGATCCATAAATTGAGAAATTTAGATCTATTAGCCTGCCCATGTTTGGCCATCCCACTGCATCCATCCACCTTTGATTGATAGGCCATTTGGAGTAGACTATATATCACTTTGAGGACCACCTTTTTCACTCCCAATTTTGCACCTTAAGATCTTCAATCCATAAAACTTGAGAGGCCCACATAGTAGAGAACTTTGGCCAAAAAAATACCAAAATGCATACACATCTGGATCGACCTGTGCGTGGATGCACATTGGCATGCACTTATGGACATCCATGTCCTTGCTTCTTGTTCTTCATAGAACATACCAAATTTAGATGTACTAGTATTTCCCATCCCCCTTGTTAGATATTTACGTTCAAGCAACAAGCTTGCAAGTGGTGGCAAGCATGGGCAAAGTATGTCGAGGAGGCTAGCAAGAAGGTCTGTAATTGCACACGGAGCTGACGATGAAGATACAAATAGCACTACATTGATGCAGAAAGGTATGCCTTAGTAAATTTAGTGTCAGCCCACTTACACGTGGTTGAGTTTTTTTGTCTTTTTGGAGCACATACTAATGGCATAGCAACATGCAGAATCTCCTGTCAATAAAGATTGTGGAGACTCTCTGGAGAACATGTTGGGAAGAAGCTAAAAGAAAGAGACAAGGGTCAGCAAAGCCACCATCCAAGAGGATGAAAAACCTCAGTTCAGCAAAACTCCTCCAGATGTTAGGAGTGGTGGTGAAATCCCTTGCCCAGATGTTGAAATAGAAAGGCATGCAAAGGATGTTGGCTAAGACCCTACTCTGCCTCGGGTAATTGACATAACAATGGTTGGTGATGAAGCCCTGCTCTTGATACAGTTGTTGATAGAAGCCTAAATAGTGAAGTCCCTGTTTATGGTGTGAGCATTGATGGCACCATGCCTTGGTGATGCAAGCCTAAACACTGAAGTCCTTGCTCATCATGTGAGCATTGATTGTAGTGTTGATGGCAGTGTGCCTACTCCACCGCAAGTTCATCAAGCAAGGCCTTTGGCTGATCACCCGAATACCACCAACCAAGATCATGGTGCTCGTCTATTGTCCCCTGATGTATCTTTGTAGCCTTTTTTGTTTCAAGGTCATAATATGAATGCTATTGGAAGCTATTTTTGCAAATATTTTGTTGTTTTTTCTCGCAATTAGTCAACTTATGTAGACAGTCTTGTGTATGCAGTAATTCATAAGGAATTAGTCTCTTCTTGTTCACTATGCAACAAGTATTTCTAGTTGTTAACAACCAAAAGCTGTCCAATAATTTGTTGAAAAGTTTGACTTTGTTTCCAAAAGGTTCACTTCCTTTCTACTTGGCATCTTTTTGTAACAGTAGTTGATTGTGTTCCAACCACATGTATGTTCACACCAACAAAGACATCTGGTGGATATACAATGCAGTCAGCAGGATTCACAGTCGGCTCTTAATGGTGGGGAGAATCACCAGCAAAGTCTTCTTGCAGCCCCTTCAAGATTTCACAGCTACCAATAGCGTTCAAAAATAGTACTTGTGATGTTGCTGTGGGCTGCTCCACAAGTCCAAAAGATGGTCTTTAAAGAAAAGGTGAGGTCCGAGAGTTTCTTGCTAAGTTTCAAGTTGTGTATCTCTCCAGCCATGCTATGGCTACATGTTGTTGGCAAAATATCACAAAGTTTTAGGTGGTGTATGAGAGCTATTAGACAGTTAATATTATGTTATTAGCCAACTTCTAGATATCTATTAAGTAGATTTGAAGGTACTTCTAGTTTAGTCACATCTTCCATTGCAGCTCCAGGGATCTCTGAGACACCTGATGATGTTCTAGAGGCAACAATTGGAGACATAGAGGACAAGGTAAAGCCGGGAAAGCTTGCAAGAGGTTGCAAGCATGGGCAAATTATGTCTAGGAGGTTGACAAGAAGGTCTGTAATTGCACACAGAGCTGAAGATGAAGATACAAATAGCGGTACATTGATGCAGAAGGGTATGCCATAGTAAATTTAGTGTCAGTCCAATTACATGTGGTTGAGTTTTTTTGTCTTTTTGGAGCACTTAATGATGGCATAGCAAAATGCAGAATCTCCTATCAATAAAGATTGTGGAGACACTCTGGAGAACATGTTGGCAGAAGCTAAAAGAAAGAGGCAAGGGTCAGCAAAGCAGAAAACTCTATTCTGCAAAACTCCTTCGGACGTTAGGAGCGGCGGTGAAATCCCTTGCCCAGATGTTGAAATAGAAAGGCATGCAAAGGATGCTGGCGAAGACCCTACTCTGCGTGTGGTAATTGACCTAACAATGGTTGGTGATGAAGGCCTTGCTCCTGATACAGTAATTGATGCAAGCCTAAACAGTGAAGTCCCTGTTCATCGTGTGAGCATTGATGGTACCATGCCTGCTCCTAATACAGTTGCTGATGCAAGCCTAAATAGTGAAGTCCTTGCTCATTGTGTGAGTGTTGATGGTAGTGTTCATGGAAGTGTGTCTGCTCCACATCAAGTTCATCAAGCAAGCGCTTTGGCTGATCACCTTAATACCACCAGCCAAGATCATGGTGCTGGTCTACTGTCCCCTCATGAATCTTTGTAAATTTTCTCTTTCAAGGACATAATATGAATGCTATTCCAAGCTGTTTTTATAAATATTTTGTTGTTTTTCCTCGCAATTAGTCAACTTATGTAGACAATCTTGTGTATGCAGTAGTTCACAAGGAATTAATATTGATGCTAGTAGTATGTCCACCGTTAGAAACGAAGCCCAAGTCAAGGCCAAAAAAATGCGTGATAGATCACCCGTTTAAAAGGTGGAGACGGTACATGGCACTCAAGCGGATGTACCACATCAGGTTGGCACATGTGTATGCATCTAGCTCATGTTCATGGGATTTCCCAAACTGCAATGATCCGAGTAGGATGCTTGCATCAATTGAGGAGGATTATCATGTTGTCCCAAAAAGTGTGCATAATGATCCTGTGGCTCTTATTTTGGATATGAATGGTCTTTTGATTCATAAAGTGGATCTAGAAGAAGATATGTTTTTCCCTACATGGAATCTACAACATGACCAGGTACTGGAGGAGAGGACAAAAAGGATATAGTTCCTTGTGCGGCCCGATGCAAGGCAGTTCTTATTGTGGGCAGCAACTCATTTCAATGTCTTCATTTGGAGCTCATCCATGGAACATAAAGTTGTAAAGCATTTCCATGAATGCTTTCCAGGTTTACGAGGACTCGTAGCAGGGTTCATTGCACAGACTTCCTGTGATGTGCTTCATAATCACAAAATCAAGGGAAAAAAACCCATTTTCTTCAAGCACCTCAATGATTTCTGGAAGAGGTGTAACGGTCAGTTTGGTCCCTACAATACGCTACTGGTTGATGACAGTTTGTACAAGTGTATACTTAATTGTTCTGGAAATTTCTGCATTGTGCCAGTGTGTGTCTTGCCTAACGATACAACTCCAAGGCCATTCCTTACACATAAGCTCGCGCCATGGCTGTACAAGTACCTGAAGGCAGGGGATAGAATGCGGTTTGTTATCACAGGAGGAGATGTGTTTGGCACTTGGGGAAGTGAAGAGGACTTGATTGTTAATGGATCTTATAGAGTTGCATGGATAGAGAAGGCTAGAGTGATGCCATTGTGTTAGATGGGGCGGAATTGAAAAGAAGACCTCTGAGGAGATTCAGTGGGAGGCATCTGAAAAAGTGGGGGATTGCCCAGAGCAAAAGGAGGCCTACAAGGTGGTGTGGGACCCTACTCTTTATAAACGGTCTGGACAGACATGCTTGGGTACATTGGTTGATTGCCTCTGATGTTTGGACAACCTGCTTTTTGTAACAGCTAGTGGATGTAGCTTCTGTGGAGATTTAGAGAATCCCCTCTAGTCATCCTATTTGTAACACCATAGTTTTTGATGGTTCTTGCTCATTCCAAAAATCTGTAATATAATTAATCGCTCAAAGCGACCATGTATTATTTTTTTTCTTGAGAAGGTTATTAAGTTCCACTCTTATGTTGAGTACATTATACAAAATCTGGCTTTATACAACATTGCACTGTTTACTTTCGTGCGAAGCTTATTAAGTTCCGGTCTTAAGTTCGAGTACGTAAACACCATCTATTTAGGATTTTCTCAATTTCCATGTTTTGGTGCCATGAGAGTTGTATTGATAGAAAATAGGACAAATTACTTGTAGATTTGGCAAAAAATGGTAAAAATTTATACCTGTTAACCCTGCATAACTGACTAGCAACGCATGTAGACCATATGAATAGAATGACAAGACTTGTTTGCTCATATAAAAACCAAACCATTAAAATTACATCTCCCATGGTATGTTCTTGTATACAGATTCAAAGACCTCCGGCAAGATAGTATACAATCCCCTAGCACCCTGGACTACTGTCAGTGGGATTTTTATACACCTGACAAGATGGGAGTACATGAAAACTGTGTTTCTGCCCAAAAGATTGTAACAATAAACATCGACCTGCTTATAATAGAGGCCTTTTAAAATCTGTGACCCTGCTTCAAACACACTGCCACAACTATCGACATCGTGTGCTTGGAGATTCTCCAATGTGCTTGTGCACTTGCTCAAGTAAAAGTCAACACATTCTTCATTCCCCTCCTTGGCATTGACAACAAAGTTGTCATCTACCTGAATCGCATCACTCAATGCTTCATAGTGTCCTTCATAGATAGGCTCCTCAGATTCGTCATCACTATTTCCACCATCACTTTGAGCGATTTTGTGGAAACTCTAGCTAGACACGTGTGTTTTGTTCCTGCAATTCTTCTACTGGTTGTGCATGCATGCACTATAATAGAAAGATAGCTGCCTGTGTGGGATGGAGGAGCCATCTTTTTTCGAGTAGCCCCAAACAGAATGTATGGAGCATGCATTAGGGATAGCTTCACAATCTCATCTGTTCTCCCGGGACACTTCTCTAGGCTTGACCTCCCAAAACACACGCTCTACCTGCCTATGCTTGGAAGGGTAGTGAGCACTGGACCCATCAGACAAATGTTGGTGAAGAAATTGCACAACATCACTTGCACATTTGAGTGTAGCTCCATTGCTCTTCAGCTTCTCATGTGTAAGTGCCCTTTTCACACAACTGCTCCTGCCCCATCATGCTCTCCTTTCCAGTGTCCACTTCCAAAGAAGTTACACACCATCACTTTCCCTGTCAAAGCAGCATATCTACCAACAAAATAGAAAGTCCTTTCCAATGTAGCATAAAGCAGTGTTGGACAAATAAAGTCTCGTGATTTTTATCATCAGAAATGAAAAAGTGCAAAGTCTTTTTTATCTCAGGTCCAACACGATTGTAGGTAATGCGTACAAAAATGGTGACCTGAATGGAATATCAATGCATTGACTCGATCTCATTCTGCTCCTTGAATGAATAATTCTCAGCAAACTCCACCATAGATACAACAACATCTTCAGGAAAATGTGTGATGGACGCTTTGAGCTGTTCAACCTACCCTCGATACACGAAGTCATGTTTGATGAAAAATTGGAGATCTTTTTTGAATACCTATAGCAAATCAGCACAGTGATCATCTCCTCACATAGAAGTTCCTTCCTTTTCTTCTTATTTCCACCTTCATAGTTGCTTGTTTCCATATCCTTAAATACTTTGACTTTGATGGTTCTTGCATCCTTTAGTAGCTTCTGTGGACAACATACAAATTTATCTGCCCCACATTTTGTACATTCACCCATGTGGAATTTTAGACCATGGTAGGTAGAGCCGGCTTCCTTGGGACACAATAGAGAATCTATAAGCTTTGAAATTATCTTCACACTGTACTTTGTAGCAACACATGTTCCTGCAAGTGATCAATCATTGCACACAGCGCATGCACATTTGCACAACCCACCATGCATTCCAAATGCTTGACTACGCATATGATTTAGAGCCTCCTTCAAATATGAAATTTTCACATGGTAAATACAACAACATGTCACACTATCCTTTAGCTTTTACACAAAGTAGGGCTTCTCTGATTCAAAAGCATGAAGCTAGATTGCTACATCCGGATTGGCATCCTTGAAACATTGTTCGAGCTGAGCCTGCATGCCACAACAAGAAAGCTTGAATGATGAAGAAATCATGTGTCAAAGCTACCCATTAGCTATCAATAGCTATCAATAGTAAGCTGTAACTATTAATAGCTATCAAAATCTATGAAATAAAAATCACTAGCTATAAATATCTATAGAAAAAAGCTATCATTATCAATCAAATACCCATAAAGTAGAAATAACTATATATAAATAGTCACCAGAAGCTATCAAACAGCTACTAGTATCTTTTGTATACAATCACTAACTATAAATTACCTTTCACCTAAAGCAAACACCTGATCATTCACTATCAATAGCTATTACTATCAATAGCTATCAGAGAGCTACTAACAGCTATCAAATGGTAGTTCTCAAAATCAATAGCTATAACTAGCTATGAAATGTCTAAGAACCGCTATCAATAGTTGAGAGGTATCTATCACCAGCTATAAACATCTATTAAAGATCTCTCAATAGCTATCTACTTCACCTACCAATAGAAACCACATAGCTATCACTAAACACTAGCTATGAAATAGCAATCAATAGCTATGAAAAGCTACCGTAGTTATCAAAGAGCTATTATTAGCTATTGATTAGCAATCACTAGCGATAAAGTAGCCTTGTCTATGAAATAGTAAACACTAGCTATGAGATATCTATCAAAAAGCTATCAATAGCTATAAAACAAGCACTATCTATGAATAGCTGCCAATAGCTAACTATCAATAGCAATCAATAGCTATGAAACAACCACTACCTAGGAAAAGCTATCGAATAGCAGTTACCAAAGAGCTACCGAAGAACTATCAATAGCTATCAAATAGTAGTTATGTACATCAATAGCTATCTAACAACAATTACTATCTATAAAATAGCTTTCAAATAGTAAACACTAGCTATGAAATAGCTATCATTAGTTATTATAGTTATCAAAAAGCTCTTCTAGTAGCTATCCTATAGCAATCACTAGCTATGGAATAGCTTTGGCAATGAAACAACAGTAAACACTAGCTATGAGATATCTATCAAATAGCTATCAATAGCTATGAAACAAGAAGCACTAGCTATGAACAACTATCAATAGCTATTAAACAACAATCACTAGCTATGAAATAGCTTTAACTAAAGAAAATACTTGATTATTAGCTATTGATAGCGATCACTAGCTATAAAATGGCAATCATTGGCTATGAAATATCTATTATTTAGCTATCAAATACCGATAAATGGCTATAAAATAGCAATTGCTAACTATGAATAGCTATCGGTAGCTATCAGAGAGCTACCAATAGCTATCAAATAGCAATTACTACATATAAAATATCTTTCAAATAGCAAATACTAGCTATGAAATAGCAATCACTAGCCATGAATAGCTATCAAATAGCTCTGACTAGTTATGGGGTGAAAGCATGTTAACGTGTCGCGCTTTTTGTGCTAGTTAGCAATTTCAAGTTATCACGTTTTAAAAAAGTTGAGCGTCCGGTAAAATTTTTACAACTCGTATCAAAATTTTTCGGAGGTTGTACATTTGGATTCCTTGTTTCAAGAGATTTCTACTGATATATCATATGTCATAGATCTTGGAGATGTAGCTCATGTTATTGTACTAGTTAGCATTGTCCGGGACACCAAAAAGCATGAAAAATTAACATGCTTATAGCCTATGAAATACCTCATCCTAAAGCAAATACTTGATTATTAGCTATCAATAGTCATCAGTAGCTATAGAAATTCATTGAGTAGTTATAAAATATCTATTGATTACCTATCAAAAAGAAAATTTTGGCTATGAAATAGCAATCACAAGCCATGAACACATATCAATTTCTATCAAAGAGCTAACAAGAGATATTTTATAGAAATCACTAGCTATAAAATAGTTTCACCTAAGGCAAATACCTGATTCAATAGCTATTACACAACTGCTAATAACAGAACAATTATTAGTATCTATCACTATCAACAAGTAGGTAATTACAAAAATAGTCATTATTGCTATCAATATCAATACCAACCAGATAGCTTGGCAGAAGTTATGTAACAACACATAGCTACGGTCAAACTTTGACGGCTATCAACTGGCCAATATAGTGAACAGCTACAACATATATTTGACTAGTTATAAGATGGTACAACATAGCTAGTGGGCGGCTATGAAGTAAACTGCATTTGATAGCTATTAGTGTGGCAAGAGTTATCTATAAAACACAGATAGCTACCAGCCAAAATTTGACAGCTATTAACTAGCCATTGCCAAAGAATAACTATAACGAACAGCCATGAAACACATAATACTAGCAGCAAAACAGATAGATAATGGTCAATAATTAGCAACTAAACCCTGGCAATAGTTATGTAATTAATTCAAATAGTTGTGCAGTCAAAAAGCTTCTTCCCGGCAACAATATCTAACAAATACAAAAAGCCACTACATGGCATACACTTTCTTCCATACTTGTGATACTTCCAATAAATGGATGGGATGTTTGATATACTCCTTCTGACCAATTCTCTTTCGACATATGTCTTTTTTGTTGGGGGATACACGAGTGTCAAGCATCCAAAAGTTGACTATTAGCTCCTTTACCTTTTCAGATATGCAGCTTTTTTGAAGACACCGATGACAAGTGGCAAAGGACAAAGTGGTCTTCTCAGTTTATTGGAGTAGCCGGTTCTTGGCTCCATACAAGTTCGTTTTATGAATAGAAAGTAGCTTGAAGGCAAAATTAACATTAAGGCCTTGTCCCTCCTCTCGGTTTTTTGAGTTCAGAAGCATCATCATAGTAGACCTCTTGAGGAACATCTCATCTTTAGTTTGTGGCCTCTTCAAGTCTTGAAGTGTGTTCCGAATATTTCCTATCAGTGTATCAGCAAAACAGGGTGTTGATACTTTTTCATTCTGGATATCTTTTAGTGAAGGGTGCTGAATCATCGGATTGAAGATATCTCTCTTGGTGTCCATGTCAATCATCAGCTAAGCTACAAGGAGCTTTAGATAGTGCAGTCATAATAAAAAAGAGAGTTTAGGGCAACAACCCACCAAGGCATCTGCACATTCACGGAAAAAAGTGCTGCAAAAGCAAGTAGGAACCCAAAAAATGTTCGGGATGAAATAATGAGCTATCATGAAATAAACAACGGGTATTACCAGAATCAAATCGTCATGGGGAATGCAGGGAATGGGAACCCAATAGAGAAATTGACATCTAAAGGATTCTCACTTCTACAGCTATTTGTGTCAGTTCATTGTGTTGATGTCATGAATGTTGCTCTAGACCACCATGTGGTGTTCTATGCTTACTATCTACATTGAGTGCCTCCTTCCCAGCAATACAATACAATGTAACAACCATAGATAAATTAAAGACAATCATAGTATCCTTGGTCGTGTAGATAATAACCACCAATCGTGTCACTAACCATATGTACATACCGCCCCAGACTTTACAGATCATGTGATTGACCATATGTACATATCTCCTCAAATTCTGCCCTCACTCCCACCCCAAACATAACAAATGCATTTAAAACATACCTCTCCAAAGCATAACAGTTAAAAAGAGAGGGAGAGAAACATATATAATGGCAAGGCACCTGCTCCTTATCCTCCCCTTCCAAAGATTCAAGTTCCACCATGAGTTTTACTCACCCACAAAGGAGAAGAAAGACGCTTGGAGAGAGTGAGAGAGAAATACAGAAAGAGCTGCACACACACACACACACACACACACACACACACACACACACACACACACACACACACACACACAGAGAAATACACAGAGCTATAGACATAGAGAGCGAGAGCGAGAGAGAGAGAGAGAGAGAGAGAGAGAGAGAGAGAGAGAGAGAGAGAGAGAGAGAGAGAGAGAGAGAGAGAGAGAGAGAGAGAGAGAGAGAGAGAGAGAGAGAGAGATAGAGAGATAGAGAGATAGAGAGAGAGAGAGAGAGAGAGAGAGAGAGAGAGAGAGAGAGAGAGAGAGAGAGAGAGAGAGCAATGTTCCATAGCTGTGAGAACATAGACGTTGCAGAGTGCGGGATGGTCATTACGTTACCACGTTCAAAAAATTCACTTGCCATAATGAAATTGTACTTCGTGAGTCTGACCACGTTTTTAAAAATAGTAGTCCCAAAAATTAGATTTTAATGTTTTAAAGGATGAGAATTACTAGCTTCCTCACTCTCCTAAAAGTGGTCTCCCGGACACAGCTATTGTGTCCACCCACTCATGCTTCCACCCTTGTGTATCTAATGCATTTATGGAAAATGACCATTTTCTTTCTTCCTTATCTCCCCAGTAGAGGAGGTGGTACTAGGAGCATCATCGCTCTGGAGCGCCGTCGCATCGTTCCACTCCTTCAGTGTCTCCCTCTGTTTGAGAGCATTCAACGTGCTCCGAGAGTTCAATGTCGACTAAAAATTCTACAAACTCTTCTTGGCACCGACGCTCTAGCGGTGGCAGTGGTGGTTTCTGTGGAGATGCCACCACTGATGCTTCAATATTGCCTCGTAGTTGATGAGACTCCTTACCTTCCCCTTCTTTGCTTGCCTCCACACTAGCCATGGTGATAGACCGCTTTTGGCATGTACAAAGTAGCATTTATATGCATGGTCATATGTACAAAAATATGTAAATATATGAATTTGGGAACTTTGCAAAGTGGTTTCAAGTTCGAAAAAGATGCAGCCTGTACACATTGTGAATAGATAGGTTAGCGTGCTCGTAGTCAGACACATGTACATGCCCGAATAGGGTATCGAGGCCTTGGATATGAATCTAGGTGGATTATTTTGGCTCTAGAGAATGTGTTTGAGTTTTCTAGAATGTAAATAATTCAAGAAAAAAGTAATGGTACTTTCATCCCACTCGAGAAGTTTGGGACATGCAGTAACTGTCTATTTATGGTGCTTGATTTGCGGTGATATGTGCACCACCCTATAAGTGGTCAAAAATAGAATGTGAGGATGTGGAAACGTGCTTTGGTTATCAAGGATCAAGTGTACAAAATTTGGTGAATTTTGGAGTCCGTTTGGGGTTTTTCCTGCGAAAAATGCTCACCGGGGGTCAAAACTGGCCAAAACTGGGTACAAAAAGGTCAAAAACTGACCAGAAATGGTGTGAAACGGCTTCAATTTGCCACCTCAATGATGCTACCGTGAACGCTTGAGCGGAAGGAGCATTTTTGAAGCCAATTCTTGTCACTTTCACCTCTCTGTGTGGGGAAGGAACGAGGGTTCCTACAGGTGGTCTAGTGCAGTCCTGTTGCGTTCACCTTGTTGATCAACTCAACTCACCTTGTAGTATCCGCGAGCAGGCAAGGGCTTGTAGGTCGAGGCATTTGGACTTTGAATTGAGCTTGTGGATAGTGTTTTTATTGAGCTCTTGAGTGGTGGTATGTGGGCGTTGGAATTTAAGCAAATTCCTTGTGTGGTGTTGATTTGTCTGGGTGTGTGAGTGTGTGCACGGTGTCTTTTGCTCCATCATCCTTTGGCGATCCCGCGGGGGAGTGGAAATTTTCTGGTTGAGCACCTAGGTGAAGCGGTTTTGCTGTGAAGTTCGAGCTTCATTGAAGAAAAGTGGTGGTTTGGTTGAGGTGCAAGACTTCAACTTTTGTGGAGTTACTCACGCAAGGGAGAAGCGACTCTGAAGAGATGGCTTATAGTCGGCCAGTGTTCACAAGAAAGGAGGATGTGAAGGACTGGATTGCAAACTTCGAGTGGCATATGCTTGGTATGCACATTGTGAATGACGAAGAAAAGCTTCATGTATTTCCTCTTGTTCTCAAAGAAGAAGCTCGGGAGTGGTTTAAAGGTTTAGAGGAACACAAAAAGCAAACATGGGAGCAGGTGAAGCTGGGAATTTTTGACAGGTTTGGGAAGAAACTAACCGCAATAGAAGCAACGAGAAAATAGACAGGTTTGTAGCAAGATGTTCATGCTAACTTTAACACTAGAATGGTAACCTAACAGGACATAAAAGTGTCCTTTTAGGGTTTTGGGAAAAAATTCCAAAACCATAGTACATCCACTCATTTTGAAAAATCCTTTCATGAGCTTATAGTTCAATAAATACTACATATGGAAAAAATGAGAAACTTGTAATTTTTCTCATCCCTTGGTCACTACAAGCCTCCAAAGTTGATGGACAAGTACATTTTGCCCAAAACAGCAATTTCTTACGGTTGATAAAATTCCCCGTTAACTTCAATAGGTTGGTGACCAAAACATATGGTTGCTTTTACCTCACTAAGCTTGTTTTGGTTAAAAAAAAAAGGTACAAAAAAGTTGCATTTTTGCCATTCTGCGGACCTATCATCAAAGTTTCTATAGTCACGCTCAATACAAATACTATATACATGTTTTCTTAGTTTCCTTTGGGCCTTTGGATTCTAAAGGATCCATGGAGCATGTCAAAAGGATAATGGATCTCTTACAATTGGAACCTTGGGGGCAATGATAAAGTGCTAAATTCAGCAAACATGAAAAAACTGGGTTTAGCATTATGACCCCTAGAAACCCATAAAAACTACTCAATATCTAGCCAAGTTTGTGGTCTATGATTAGATATGGTTACTACCTACAAAATACACACAGTTGGCCTAAGAAACTAGCCATATTGAGAAAGTTATACTTGCTACTCTAAAATGTATCGTATTCTTCAACAATCAAAAAACTCAACCATCATCATATACTATGCTATATAGCATATTAGGTCCCCCAAAACTCAAGGAAGATTAGCTTTATGTTATACATTACACTTACACGATCAAAATTGAATTTGGATATCAAGAAAGACACCAAAAAAATCATAAAAGTGCTAATTTTTGCCAAAAAACAGGATTATGCAATTCTTCTAAATTGGTCATAACTTTCAATTTTAACACTTAGCTCTCCCTACAAGCATCAAAACATGTTGAGAACTATGAAGGCCTAACCTCTAGCCATCTAAACCTCACAAACATGAAGTTTAGAGTGGTATAGTTGCCAAAAATTGAAAACAGGACAAAAATAGGACCCGTTTTTTCACACAGTTTAGGTTCAAAAATGTTATGCAGGAGTAAGGTTAATGGTGAGATCGATACTAAAAAAAAACTGCTAAGTTTTTTTCAGCTCATAAGGCAACTTTGTGGATATATAGCACCTAGAAATTCATTTTCATACTCTTCAAATAATTCAAGCAAAATGGTCACTTAACAGGACACAAAAGTGTCCAAGGACATAAAAGTGTCCTGTTACCATTCTAGTGTTAAAGAGTTTTTGTAACACTTCAAAGGACTTTGGATTCAATTAGAGTCGGCATAAAGTACCTCCAGGGGATTTCTTTAAAGTGCGCCAATTTATGGATAGTCTCCATCCAAGTGTAAGGGAGAAGGTTGATCAAGATGAGCCTGCTACATTCGAAAGAGTGGTGGAAATTGCCGAGGCCAAGAGCAAGAAGATCAAGAGAAGGTGGGAGCAAGGCATGACACACACTGAGCCAATTGTGGTGCAACCAATGGTCCCTCTGGAAACGGATGATAGAGTGGAGCGAGTGGTTCAAGGTCCAAATCCCGTTATGGCCTGGGTTTTGCATGATCTTGCCGATCACTTGCAAGAACTAAGAATTAACATAATGAATAGGAACCAAAGAGAAGAGCAGCCTGCTGGGAGAGGTAGGGGACAAAGGCTACAAGGTAGATGCTACAATTGTGATGAAGAGGGTCACTACGCCCCTGATTGTCTTGAACCACCAAGAGAGAGAGGATGAATATACCCCTTATATGGACGTGGTCAAGGGAGAATAGAAGAAAATCATCAAGAGCGAGCACTAGAAGCACCACCACCGCAACAACAACCACAATTGTTGCCTGGAAATGGAGAAGGTAGAGCTATTAACATCATTACCCTTGAGCATCAAGATGTGGTTGTTTGGCCCAATCACAGAGCTAGGCATGATAGGGAGAAAGAGACAGAAGAAGAGAGGGAAATAAGAGCAAGGAAAGGAAAGGCTAAGGTAGAATACAAATCAAAAAGTAGCAAGAGGCGACGAAGAAGAAAAATTTGTCCAAAGGACTACCTCCTTGGCCAAGGTGTTGAAGACTATGATATTGTCGACGACATACAAAATCAAAAGGCAAATATATCTTTCGGTCAGTTGGTGGCTTTGAACGCTAAATTGAGGAGGCAGTGGACCAAGTGTGTGAGTACGCGGCTTCCTTCCAAGAAGGACAAGCATCAAAGCATGGTGTCATCTTTGGGGGTTGGTCACCCAGTGGATATGGTGCCAATAGTTGAAGCTATGTTGGGAACGAAGACGGAAGTGCAATCATATGTGGATGGTGGTGCCCAGGTGTGTGTAATGACCGGGGCTATCATGAAGGAAGCAAGCGTTAAGATGTCAGTGAATGCTTCGATCCGTATGAGGATGGCCAACCACAAAAAGGCAAGGTGTCTTGGAATAGCTGCAGATGTGAAGATAAAAGTCTTGGGGATTGAGTGCTTGGTTGATTGCTACGTGATGCAAGTGGGTGAGAATGCTTATCCAATCATTTTAGGGAGGCCATGGCTTATAACCCTTGGTGCTAAGCAGGATTGGGGCACGGGCTTGATCACCATCCCTGAAAAAGAGAAAGGGAGGACCATTGTCTACAACATGAAGACACACAAGATCCGTACATAGCCCCTAGTGGATATGCAAGATACAGATTCAATGGAAACCACATCATACGATAGTGATGCTTCGTCTACATCATTAGAAGAGAGTGTAGAGGAAGGATTGATGCAATTATGTCCTGATCTTTTTGGGATAAGTGTTGAAAAGGAAGCATTGGTGCATGATGCAAAGGTCAAGGAGGAGAAGGATAGTCTAAAAGCAGTTGTAGAGCCTGCCAAAGTGAACGCAAGGAGCATGGTAGGAGAGGACCTAACAGAGAAAGAAAAAAAGGAATATGAAGACATGTTCATGGAGTTTCCAAAGCTATTCGCCACTGGTTTTACAGAGTTGCAAGGAGCTAAAGGAGTGGAGCATAGTATCAATCTAAAAGAAGGTGCCAATCCAAAGGTTCAAAAGCTTAGGAGCTTGGGGGTCATTCATGAGAAGGAACTTCATGAAGAGGTGACGAAGCTTTTGGAAGCTGATTTCATCTTTCGAGTGGAGGAGTCCGAATGGGTACCTCCAGTTTTTATTGTGCCGAAGAAGAACAGAAGATTTAGGATATGTGTTGATCTCAAATCTTTGAATGCTGCCACAAAAAGAAATCATTATCCACTACCCTTCCTAGATGAAATCCTCAATCAGGTTGCAAGTCATGAACGTTACTCAATTATTGATGGATTTTTTGGCTACTTTCAGATCTTGATAGTGATTGAAGATCAATTGAAGACGACCTTCATTACTCCTTGGGGTTGTTTTTCCTACAAAAGAATGCCTTTTGGGCTGGTTAATGCATATGCTACCTTCCAAGGATGGATGAATAGAGTGTTTGGTCCCTACTTGGGTAAGTTCATTCGTGTTTTCATGGATGACATTGGGTGTTATAGCTCCAAGGTCACACATTTGGAGAAGATGAGGTTGAGTTTTGAAAGGCTTCAACAAGAGGGTGGGCAACTCAACCCAAAGAAGTGTAAATTTGCTCATGCCAGAGTCCATTTTCTAGGACATGTGGATTCCCAAATTGGAATAGAAGCTAACCCAGAAAAATTTAACGCTTTATTGCTTATGGATCCACCCAGCAACACAAAGTATTTGACATCATTTGTGCATAAGCTCAGGTACTTGTCACGTTTTTTTTGGATGTTATGTCAGTATGTGTATCCTCTCCAGAAATTGAGTCAAAGAGTTCAAGGGTTTGAGTGGAATGAAGACATGCAACAGGATTTTGATGGTATCAAGGAGGTATTGTGTGCTTTACCAACAGTGAGTCCTCCCAACTTGCAATCGATTTTTTATGTATCTATTAGTGTGGGGTCAATAGCTTTTGGGTCGGTTCTCTTACAAAAGCAAGGAAGGAACTGCAAGCCAGTTTACTTTGAGAGCAAGATGAAGAATGTAAGCGAGTTCTCCTACATGGAAATGGGACAGTGGGTATTCGCCTTGTTTCTTGCTTGTCAAAGGTTCAAAACCTATCTGTGGCCCCAAAAGTTTGATGTGCTTACCACATCAAATCTTTTGCCAGATGTAGTACAACATTTGAAGCCTAGACAGCGCATCTTAAAGTGGACTTTGGAGCTTCAAGAGTATGAGTTTGAGTTGAAAGTGGATCATTCTATTAAAGCTCACTTGGCAGACATAGTGGTACATAAGGGAGGGGAGCTTCCATCTTACCCAAGGGTTGACAAGGATGATCATGAAGAGGAAGTAGATGTTACAAATGGGTATACAATGATGTTTGATGGTGTGTACAAGAAAGTTCTTCGAAAGGCAAGTGGTGGGGTAGTCATTAAGAACCCAAAAGGCCATGTAATCTTCTCTAGAGCTTACGATCTTGATGAAGCTGAAAGTAACAATGAGGCTGAGTATCTCACGTTTTTCCTCGGGTTGAAGCAGTTTGGATTGAAGAGGGTCATTGCAAAAGGGGATGCATTGCTAGTCATGAATCAGTTGCTTGGTTTGTGGAATGTTAAGAAAGACAATTTGAAGAAGTGGTTCTATGGCATCAAGAAGCTTATGCATGAGTTTGAGAAGATACAGTTTAAGCATGTTCCTCGTGAGTAGAATAAAGAAGCTGATGAGTTGGCTAGGGACAAGCTGGATGCCTTGGTATCTCCTTTAGAGGTCAAGGAAGCCTTATATGTAGGAAGGGAATCATTGCAATATGTAGAAGTATTTCTTGGTAAAAGGAAATGTCCAGAGGGCATGTCAAAGGTTCGGCATAAGAGAAAAGTTACAAAAGCAAGAAACTACACATTGGTAGGTGAGGATCTCATGCTTTATGGCATGGATAGCATTTTGAGAACAGTGCCGTACAAAGAAGAGATAGGCTTGACTTTGGAGCACTGCCATGAAGAAACAGGCCATCAAGGCAAGGATCAGGTTGTCTTTCATGTTTTGAGAGGAGGTTACTGTTGGCTCTCTATGATAAGAGATGATTATTTTTGCTGCAATTCATGCCATGAATGCCAAGTGTTTGCAAATTGGAAGCTTTTGGCTCAGCCTCAAAAAGCTATAATGTCTTATGATGCATTTGCAAAATGGGGAGTAGATGTTGTGGGTCCAATACCAAAGACCAACAATGACAAAAGGTATATCCTTGTGGCTATGGACTATTTGACAAAATGGGTGGAGGCAAAAGTAGTAAAAGATGTAACAGCACGAAGAGTGGCCTCTGTTTTATATGAAGAGGTGTGTTGTAGGTTTGGAGCTCCTATGGTTATCATTTTTGCTCATGGACCAGGGTTTAGGGAAAAACTTGTTGCTGCTCTCATGGAGAAATTGAAAATTCAGCATAGGCATTCTTCTCCTTACTACCACAATGCAGTAGGTTGGTTGAGAACTGCAATGGTCAAATTTTGAAGATGCTATCAAAGTATGCTAGAGAGCATCCTAAAGAGTGAGACTTGGACTTGGAAAAGTGTTTTTGGGCTTATAGAAATGCATATAGAGCGTCAACACAATTTACACCATACGAGCTTGTTTATGGAAAGGAAGCTCTTATGCCCATACAAGTGTAGCTGGATGCCTTGAAGTTGTTGTGCAAAATGCAAGGTGATCATAATGACAAGCTGTAAGAAAGAATTCTTCTCTAGAGTTGTTGCGAATGAATAGAGAAAGCTAGTGATTATTATCTTCAACAAGCAGAGGCAAGGATGGAGAAAATGAATCAAAGGCTTCCAAACAAAGAGATCAAAGAGGGAGATTTGGTGATTAAGTATGATTCTCGCTTGGATTTCAAAAGAAGTTGAGGGACAAATGGTTGGGTCCCTACAGAGTGAGGCATGTATTTTCTAATGGCACATATGAGTTGGAAAATTGTATGGTGGATGTTTGCACTACAGAATAAATGGTTATATCTTGAAGAAATATTTTGCGTGGGATGTGGTTCCAGATGCAAATAATCTCTTGATTGAGCATAAATGATCTCTACCTAGAGGGTGGGCAATGATGATAGAACGCTTTTGGCGTGCACAAAGTAGCATTTATATGTTGGTCATATGTACAAAAATATGTAAATATATCCATTTTGGAGCTTTGCAAAGTGGTTTCAATTTCGAAAAAGATGCAACATGTACACGTTGTGAATAGGTAGGTTCGCGTGCTAGCAGTCAGACACATGTACATGTCCGGATAGGGTATCGGGGCCTTGGATATATATGGTTCTAGGTGGCTTATTTTGGCTCTAGAAAACGTGTTTGATATTTAGAGAATGTAAATAATGCAAGCGACAAGTATGGGTACTTTCATCTCGCTCGAGAAGTTTGGGACATGCAGTAACTGTCTATTTACGGCGGTGCCTGATCTGCGGTGATGCGTGCACCAGTGGTCAAAAAGAGAATGTGGGGATGTGGCAAAGTTCTTTGTGTATCAAGGATCAAGCGTACAAATTTTGGTGAATTTTGGAGTGCGTTTGGGGCTTTTCCCGCGAAAATGCCCGCCGGGGGTCAAAACTGGGTCAAAAAAGGTCAAAAATGACCAAAAATGGTGTGAAAAGGCTTCAATTTGCCACATCAGTGATGCTGCCATGAGTGCTTTAGCTGAAGAATCATTTTGGAAGCCAAGCCTTGGTACTTTCACCTCTATGTGTGGGGAAGGAAGGAGGGTTCCTACAGGTGGTCTAGTTTTCGAGTGTGTGGAGGAGTGAATAAGAGCTTTCTCTCTTCAATTTTTCACTTGGTCTCTGGAAACTGGCCTTGGGGTACCCTAAAAGTTTGGAATTAAAAGCTTAGGTGTGTTGTATTGCCCACAGGTTTAGGTGTTTTCTATTGCCTACAAGCTTAAACTCTCAAGATAGTCTTCAATAAGCCCACCTTGGTTTAGTGCAACTTATCCCTTGTTTCATTTGTTGAGGTCGCTTAAAAGTTAGGATGTTTTGACTCTTTGGTCTCTGGAAACTGGCCTTGGGGTACCCTAAAAGTTTGGAATTAAAAGCTTAGGTGTGTTCTATTGCCTACAAGTTTAGGTGTTTTCTATTGCTTGCAAACTTTCTTCCTGGCTATACTTGACTCAATTTGGAGTTTTCTATCAAAAGTTAAATAAATTTTGGTGAACTATACTTGAAATAACACTCAAAACAATTTCAGGACCAAGACACAAGAACTTTGGCTTGTATCTTGATCTCCAAAAGGAATTTTTAGCTCAAACTTGAGATTTAATATGTAATAAAGTATACCTACAAGCTCATCAAATTAGATATTCCGACTATGCAAAGGTACATGGATTACAATCCATGACCCCGAATTTTGACACTATGTAGACAATTTCATATGAAGACTCTGTACCAATTTTAACCAAATTCTGAGGTTGGGAGACATGTAGCGTGATCCATGTTCAATCACATCTGGACTTGAGCTCTTGGCATGTGGTTACTCACTATGTCCACAAACTAAAACTCAACTCTTTTTGAATTTGGACTTGTTTTAACAGATCAAATGCCCAATACCAGGTATGCACTACGGGTTTTAGTATGTCACCTATTTTGGTCCTTTTTGAGCCAAATTTGCTGATTCTTTTCCAGAATTGGACTTGAGGATATGTTTCCTTGTGTACGCACTACTGACCTGGAAAGTTATAGGTCAAGCACTCACTATGGGGACATGGATCGCGATCCATGTTTGGAGGACAAATTGACTTTTCTTGGTACCATCAGAATCAACATGATTAATAGGTACTATGGTATTCCCCATGTTGGATTACCATCCCCCCTTAATGTTTTCATTTTCATCTTGTTCTGATCTATCCACCCTACCCTGTACGAAAGCCGCTATAAGCCGCTAAGCTACTTATTGTTTAAAAAAGAAAAAAGAAAAAGGTTTGAAACCCTTTACAACAAGTCACCCATAGAGATGTTTTCCTATGGAGTGAAGAAAATGAGCAACAGTTTAGCAAAGTGAAACAGTTTCTGGCTCCACTTCCCCCACCATTGCACCCCCTAGATAGGACAAGCCATTTTATGTTAACCCCAGTGTAGGAAGTGATACACTTAGATCCATACTAATACAGAAGGACCCCCAAACCTCTCTCATGCACCCTATCTACTTCTCTAGTTGTGTCATGACCCCATCAGAAAAAAGATTCACCGCAGTAGAGCACATGGTGCTTGCATTGATGTTTGCCACTACAAAGTTCATCTCCTATCTATTTCCTAATCCCTTTGTAATTATAACAATGGAAGAAGTCTTTCTTTATGTGATCCAACACATGGATGTATCATCTAGAATCTCTAATGGCTCGTTAGATTACAAGAGTTTGATTACACTATGCAAGTGAAGAACTCCACCAGGGCTAGTCTAGCAGGTATTCTTACTCATAGTCACTATGAGAATAAGCTAAAGGTCAATGCAGAAGGCAAAGGAGTGACACCAATGGTGGAAATTCATAAGCTAGAAGGAGCTCACTCTCTTTTCTTTGATGGGGCTTACAAAAGGACAGTGGACCACGCAGGTTGCAGTCGGCATCGTCATTTTTAATGAGCAAGAGGAGAAGGTCTTGTCTATTGGACAACTGCTGCACTTTCACTCCAACAATGAAGCAGAGTACGTGGCCCTAAATCTTGGATTAAAACAATGTGTTTTGCAAGGGGTTCAGTGCCTATATGTGTTTGGTGATGCCGTGCTCTTAATAAGGCACATAAATGGCACCTGGATTTGTAAAAATCAAGTTTTTCTTGGCCAATTATGCCAATTTAAGGATCTTTTAAGAAAGTTTAAAGCAATGCAACTATTTCATGTCCCTAGGAAAAAAAAATCAAGAAGCGGATGCTCTAGCCAAGGGAAGAATACAAGATGTTCCCATAGGAGCAATTAAACTGAAGCTGCCCCTCTTTCAGGGTAGCGATGCTATGCTTGATATAATTAGCTTCTTAGATACAGGAGAATGTCTTGAAGGGTATACGAAGGGCCAAAAACAATGGCTTCTCCAAAAGGCAACTAGATACCGCCTTATTAATAGCACCTTGTACTGCAAGGGCAAAGACCAAATTCTCAGGCGAGTGCCAATCTCCAAAGAAATCAGGGAGGTGATCTCAAGTTTCCATGATGGTGTTTGCAATGACCAATTTTCTCTAGATATTACCAGTAGGAAGATTCTACAGGTAGGATTCTCTTGACCTAGTATGAGCAGGGATGTGCATTATTGGTGTAAACCGTGCAGAGCTTGTCAAATCCAATGAGCAAACACTAACCTATGAGACACATACTCCTATCATCTCATATGGACCATTTGAGAAGTGGGGAATAGATGCAATTGGTCCTTTACCAAGGGCCTAATTAGGTAAATTGTACACTGTAGTTGGTGTAGACTACATGACCCATTGTGTGGAAGCAACAACCACCACACACATTACAACCCAAGAAGTGGAGAAGTTCATATTTGAGCACATTTGGTACCACTTTTGCACACCTCTGGAGATAATATATGGTAGAGGGCTAGGTTTCAGAGGCGACTTGGTGGGAGAACTGATGAAAAAGCTAGGCATCACATGCCGACACTCAACTCCATATTATCCACAGTGCAATGGTCTAGTAGAAAAGGTAAACCACATAATCTGTAAGATCATCACAAAGCAGGTGAATAATTACACAAGTGATTGGGATAAGCATCTCATGGACGCTCTTTGAGCCTATAGCATGACATTCTGAACATCGCTAGGTTTCACCCCTTCCCATCTAGTATATGGAAAGGAGACCATTCTACACATTGAGGTGCAGATAGCCAGCTTGCAAGTCATGGCTAGTCAGTTACAGCGTCCAATTGCCCATCTTCGCAACCACATCTTGGATCTAGAAAGGCTTTAGATAGATAGGGAAGATGCAATAAACCACTATACAACACAAGCAGAACGACACCAACTCACATTCAATCAAGGGATTAAGGAAAAGGGTCTGAAGAAAGGAATGTTAGTGTTGAGATACGACAACAAATTTGACACTAGGAAAGAAAAGAAGTTTCAGCCCAGATGGGAAGGGCCATTCATCATCAAAAGATGATACCTCAATGGTAGCTACAAATTGATGGAAGCCAATGGTCGGATTCACAAGACTAGAGTCAATGGATGGAGGCTTAAAAGGTACTTCTTAAGGTTTGATATGGAGTTCATGCTAGATATTCCAAAGGAGGGAGAGCCATCCAACTCCACTGCTAGAGAATCAAAAGCATAGCTAGAGGCATGAATGCCTCTAGCGCGAAGGGGAGGGCTAATGACGGCTGGCTTTTGGAGCCAAGGCTGTGGGAATTCACCCCATTCGGGGGAGGGGGGGGGGGGGGAGCTTAGTAAAAAAAAAACATTGTTATCTTCTTGCAGATGCCACCACCAACCCTCCCATGCTCATGCACTCACAGTGGGCCACTACCCCGCTTGGCACCACCCTCTCCCTCTCCTCCATTATCACTTCATCTCTCTCTCTCTCTCTCTCTCTCTCTCTCTCCCTCTCATCCATTATCGGCTATAGGCAACAGAAAAAGTCTCTCTCTCTCTCTCTCTCCCTCTCTCTCTCTCTCTCTCTCTCTCTCTCACACACACACACACACACACACACACACACACTCCCCCTCTTCCTGTTTTGGCAACCGGTTCAACATGATCAAATTATCTCTCTCTCTCGCTCCATACACTCTCTCTCTCTCTCTCTCTCTCACACACACACACACACACAACCTCTCTCTCCCCATCACCCTCTCTTTCTCTCTCTCCCTCTCTCTCTGTCTCATTCAAACACAATCATAAACACACACACACTCCCTCAGCCTCTATCTCCCCATCTCTCTCTCTCTCTCTCTCTCTCTCTCTCTCTCTCTCTCTCTCTCTCTCTCTCTCTCTCTCTCTCTCTCTCTCTCTCTCTCTCTCTCTCTCTCTCTCTCTCTCTCTCTCTCTCTCTCTCTCTCTCTCTCTCTCTCTCTCTCTCTCTCTCTCTCTCCCCCCCAGGGCCGGTGCCTACATGTGGGAGGTTGACAACTTGCAGTTTTGTATCTATTTTGAGAGCTCGCAAGAGTTCTCTCTCTCTCTCTCTCTCTCTCTCTCTCTCTCTCTCTCTCTCTCTCTCTCTCTCTCTCTCTCTCTCTCTCTCTCTCTCTCTCTCTCTCTCTCTCTCTCTCTCTCTCTCTCTCTCTCTCTCTCTCTGGTAGGGATGAGACCTACGCAGGGATTGCTACGACAGTAGCTGCTGGAGCTGCATAGAAGCTCTATGTTCTGTCCGCACAGGTCAACCCCACCACATTAGCATACCGCAGGGCAGAGCAGAGTGTGGGCAAGGCAGGGCAGCACATGCGCAAAGCCACTTCACTACAAGTAGCAACGCCGGTACAACAGTGTTGTGAGCATGGCAGATTTGCTGGGTACATCATACCTTAGGTTATGACTCATTTCCTCTGCAACACCCTCCTTGCTCGGCTGGTACAAAGAGCCTGCTGCAAAGGAAGGGGAATCGTAGGGTAGTGGCGAAGGAAGAGAGGCAGTGTTGGGCACTGAGGCAGGGCGAAGGCAAGGGTGAGCAGGTGGGAGACATGGTGACGGGCTAGCGTAGAACAATTCTGATATATCTCTCTCTCTCTCTCTCTCTCTCTCTCTCTCTCTCTCTCCAAATCTACAAACCCTAACGCTCTTCCTACGCGTAGAAAGTCTCTCTCTACTCGCGTGTTCTGTGGCAGCATAGACTTCCTACACTTTTAGAGACCCTCTACGTCCCTAGACTTCCTACGCTTTTAAAGACCCTCTACGTGCCTTTTGCAAAACTTGTTAAGACCCTCTACGTGCCTTGTAGACTCCCCCTCCTTTTGGCTTTTAGTTCATCAACCTACAAGGCGAGGCAAGCATCTAATTACATGTGTAACTATCTAGTGTGACAGTGTTTCCTTCTGTTTCAAGATTCTCTCTCTCTCTCTCTCTCTCTCTCTCTCTCTCTCTCTCTCTCTCTCTCTCTCTCTCTCTATTCTCAGTCCCTCACCCTAGTTCCCTACCCTCTTTCTCTCTCTCCATAGGTAGCAGGGATCGCCACATTTGTGGCTCGGGTTCGATGGATCCGCCTACTGATGGGGAAAGACCGGGGGTAGATAGCTACAGCACCCCAAAAAAAGCAACATCTACATTTAAACGAAGAAACAGAGATACTGTGCTATCAGCAGGATCCTTACGAGTTGGTAAAACCTCTAGGATACATGATGAGCTACTGACGGAGAAGGTCCAGGTGATGCTCAAATCAGAGCTAAACTATATGAGGGATGACATCAGGAAGGAAATGCACGCGAACGCTGAAAGCTACAGGAACTCCATGTATGGAGACATGATGAGAGAACTAAGGAGAGAGATCCCGGGGGTACAGAATGAGGAAATTTAGAGCTTGAAAACGGAATTACGAAACCTAATCAAGGCCGAAGTAAATGTAACAGAATGCGTTATGCAAAATAAACTCGATTAGGCAGTAGCAAGTTTTGAAGCATGGAGAAAAAATATGGAAAAGAACATGGGGAAAAAAGATGCAATAATCGAGGAGCTAAAAGGAGAACTTGCGGCTTGCAAATCTGCAACTAAGGAGAAGGGAGACAACCAACCTTCGGTGCTGAAGGAGCTCGAGGACATGAAGGATCAGATGAAAGCTCTACGAGAAGGAGATGAACAGAAATCGAAAACGACATCTTCATGGGCGTAACGTCTTGTTAAGACACAAGAAAAGGTTGATGAAGCAGATAAATGGATTGAGGATGCGAAGAAAGGGCAGGCCCAGAGGCCTGAGACCACACCTACCTCCACCATTATTAATATGACCATTGAGGAAGAGCAGAAAAGGAAGAATCGGGCTCTGTATGTGCGGGTCACAGGAGTCAAAGACAAAGAGAATGTAGATGAAGAAGTGAGGGAACTACTACAACGGATGGGCATCACAGAGCCTACTCACACAAGTGCATGGAGAGTGGGCAAGAAAGGAATCGACGAGAAGGGAAACGTAAAGGATAGGTCACTTATTCTCCGCTTCCCGAATATAGAAATAAGGAAAGAATTTCTAAAGAAGAGGCCAACTCTTAAGAAAACCGGTATTTTCCTGGGAGATGACCTTACATTGGCACAAGTGGCACGCATGCAAGAGTTGATGCCAAAGATCAGGGCAGCAAGAGAAAAGGGGAAAATTGCCTTTTATAGAGGAGGAAAAGTAGTGGTTCTGGAAAAGCGCTCATCATGACGGTGCGAGACCTATGGGGCGATGCTCCGAATAGCGGCGTGGAATTGTAATGGATCATATAGGCTAGATGTAGGTGCCTTTGAAGATAGCTTTAGGGACAGAGACATAGTTTTCTACTCAGAGACACACCAGATACCGGGATAGTTTATGCCACATGTGAAGGGGTATTTATGGGAAACAGCTAGTTGACCAGACAAGAGATCTCTGCGAGGTAGCCGGGGTTCAGGAGGAGTAACAGTCTTATTTAAAGAGGAGCTGAAACCACTACTACAAATTATCAGGAAAGATGAACAAGCAAGGTATATGTGTGTTGAGGGCATACACCCTCAACAGGGAAAAACAGAGAGACGACTCTCAAAAGTGCATGTAAAGACTGAGAGAGAGCAAGAAGAAGAGAGAGAGACTCGTACAACTGACTCGTGTATTGCTCTTCTTAAAACTGCCCAACAACATTACAATTTATAGCTTCCTAACAGAATCTGACTAAGCCTAACAAAATCTGATTAACCAAAATCTGACTGACCATCATCTGAGTCACTACAAATCCGACTGACCAGAATAATCTGATTGACTACAAATCTGACTGAATGACTAACAAATCTGACTATTTGATTGACCAACCTATAGTGTCTGTCAACACATGGCACAGCCCGGTGGTGGATTTCTCAGAAATCCGACTCGATCCCACATATCCCTTGATCAGAGTCAAATGCCTTATAACATGGCAGAGTATTACAAAGATTGGAGTCATAAGATTACAAAGATATGAAAATAAAATAGATGGGAAAAACATAATGATATCAGTTGGCATTGGTTCACCAAAAGATTCCTCCATAAACTGTCCAAGATTCCGCTTCTTGCAGGCTTTGTGTCTCCAGGTAGTACATCCGGTCTTTTGCCTGGTATGTCTCCGTCGGATCACTTCATCCATGTCAAGAGTCGCATTCTTGAATTCTTTGCAGGAAACCCCCTTGATGTCAATACCTTACCGCAAAAGCTCCTTGTTTGATTCTCCACCACATCCTTGATATCTAAGTCTTGCTGACCCGGAACAGAGAAGTCTCCAAGTCCGATCATGACCACAATACACGAACACCCTCTTGATTAACTGAAATAGCAAAAGACATCCTTGACATCTGAAACTCTGATCCATCAGCCTAAGTAGGTCGTATCCTTGAAACTCCTGGCTGAACATCTGTTATGAAATCTGCCACCCGAAACTATGCACTTGCTGTATGAAAAACTCCGGGGTGTTTTGGTGTGAATGGTGTCTTGTAAATGGTACTTGGGGTGATAAGTAAGAAATAAAATAGAAGAATCTGGATTCTGGAAGTAAGCTATTAATATATTGAAAAACGATTTCTTCTCTGCACACACACAGAAACATCATTTTCGATTTCTGGACACTCTCCTCTGCTCACAATTCACATCTCCCCCACTCATGGGCCTCTTTGCATTTCACCTTCCCCTGCTGCGGCATCCCAGGCCACCCCCGCTTCACTTAATGCATGCCCGTTTGTCTGCGAACTCCCGCTTGAAGCATCGATGCACACATCCATCTTTACGCTCTGTATAACCACTTCGCCTCCGTCATGCCTTCGAGTCTTGCTACAGCTTTGCATTGTGTGTTGACCTGAACCAGTAGCGTGGTTGTTTGAGAGTAACCAGTGAAACCTCCACATGACCCGACTTTCTTGCAGCCCAATTGCACCTCTGTGTAGCAGTCAGAATCGCCACCAAACTGCTCAACCATATCCAATTTTGCAAGCCCTTCTCTTCAACCGCACATCTTGCCTTCACTCCGACTTCAAAGCTTGCGTCGTTTGTTCTGCAGCATGACCTCCACACCCTTCAATTGCAGTGGGAAGTAGGGTTACTTGCCTGTGATCGCCAATGTGTTGAGGGCATACACCCTCAACAGGGAAAAACAGAGAGACGACTCTCAAAAGTGCATGTAAAGACTGAGAGAGAGCAAGAAGAAGAGAGAGAGACTCGTACGACTGACTGTGTATTGCTCGTCTTAAAACTGCCCAACAACATTACAATTTATAGCTTCCTAACAGAATCTGACTAAGCCTAGCAGAATCTGATTAACCAAAATCCGACTGACCATCATCTGAGTCACTACAAATCCGACTGACCAGAATAATCTGATTGACTACAAATCTGACTGAATGACTAACAAATCTGACTATTTGATTGACCAACCTATAGTGTCTGTCAACAATGTGGGTGAGAATGAGAGTCGAGACAGGTAGATTTCTATATATCACTATATGCTACTTCCCTCCAAGTACATCAGTATACTCCTCACCTAAAGGACAATCCCCTTTATCCATATTGAATAATGACATATGGGAGTTCTCTAGAGATGGAGACATCGTTCTCTTAGGATACTTTAATGCCAGAACGGCCAACTCTCAAGCAGTATTCTATGATACCTCTGAGGAAATGCTCTGAGAACTGGATTTATCACAGGAGGGGCTTACTAGAAATTCATTGGATAAAGAACACACTGAATATGGGAGACATCTCATGGAAATGGCAACTACACATGGTTTGGCCATACTTAATGGTCTAGAGAATTTCCCTTTATCTGGGAGATTCACATGTTTCCCGCACAGGAATGGGGCCAGTACAGTGGATTATGTCATGACTTCACCAAGATTTATTTCTAGTATCGAGGACTTTAAGGTGGGACCCAGACCGGTAGGGATTGCAGTGGATCATGCTCTCTTGACCTTATCAATCTCCTTCCAATACAATGCCTCTCAAGTACAAAGGAAGAAGACACACACAAGATATACTTTCACGCCAGAGACTGATTCAGTCTATGTGGAAAAGATCTATAATAGGATGTGGGCAGTCGAGCCAGTATATACTGTAGAGGAGATTACTAACAGAGATACTACATGGAGCAGCACAAGAGGCATACCCACATACTCAACCTGATCAGAAGAGAGGATCTGGGAACATGCCTCAAAACAGTTGGTATGAAGAGGAATGCAGAGAGACAAGAACCCAGGTCCAGAAAGAGCTTGCACTTGGGATCATCACATATAAGCAGTCTCGGATTGCTCTTCGGTGTATAGTACGTCGCAAAAGAAGGGCATTTTTAGCCAAACTGGAGAAGGATTTATATCAGATCTTCTTGAGTCAGGACTCACATGAGGCCTGGCGTTTATTTCACGAGCACTCATCACCTCCGACAATTACTTCTCTTGAGATTTGGGGTCAATATGTAACATCATTATATACGGTATTTGGACAGCCTCCATTACCAGATCCGCTAGAGCCATGCCCTGCTACTTGTACTTTCTTTACTATGGAAATGGTGGAAAAATCCATTGATAAGATGAATTCAAGAAGAGCATATGATCATGAGGGTTTAGTAGCAGAACATCTGATCCATTCAAGGGATCTACTTTCAAAAGTCCTTGCTCCTCTTTTTAATCGGGTCATGTGTGAAGGATTACCTGAATCTTGGAAATTATCTACTATTGTACCTATTTTCAAGTCAGGGGATCCTATGATACTCGAGAACTATCGTACCATTATGGTAGGTCACACATTGGCCCGACTGTACGCATCCATTCTTGAACAAAAATTGAGTAGATGGGCAGAGAATGAGGGCATAAGGGCAACAGGACAAGCTGGATTTAGGAGGGGTTATTCCACTTTAGATCATATTCTTACGCTCAGAGCCATTATTGAGGAAGGAAGAGAAAGCAGGAGAAGCATGTATTGTTACTTTGTGGATTTTCGGAAAGCTTTTGATACAGTACTAAGGTCCAGATTGATGCGCAGGATGCAAAAGTTAGGGGTCCCCAAAGAGAATATTTGGGGGATCATGGCCTTATACGGGTCAGTAACTAGTTATGTACGTACTCCAGAAGGGGATTCCGACACTGTTCATTCCACCGTTGGAGTAAAGCAGGGATGCCCACTGTCCCCTACTTTATTTGGTATGTACATAGATGAGGTATTAGATTACATTGATAGAGAGGGTGACTGAGGTGCTCAACTTGCAGGGTCATGGATCCCTTTGTTGTTGTATGCAGATGATATTGTATTGATAGCAGAATCACCAGATGGAATGCAAAGGCAGCTAGATGCATTACATAAATTCATGGAGGATAGTGGACTGTCGGTAAACTTGGGTAAAAACAAAGTTATGGTGTTTAACACCACACCACAGTGGGTTAGGAGATCGGCACCTACATTTGCATCTGGCCAGGTTACAGTAGAGTACACAGATGCATACACATACCTTGGTGTGGTATTTGTAGGACCGAAGTTTACTCTTAAGAAAGCAGCGGATGCTAGATTGTCCAGAGCCTCTACGGCCTTGGGAGGGTTGGAGAGGATGTGTTCACAAGTGCAGTTTCAGGAACCACGAACAAAACTTTGGCTCTTTGATACTGTGGTGGCTTCAGCTATGCTTTATGGGGTCCAGATTTGAGGACCATCTGTGGATCAGGATAATTGGAAGTCAATGGAGAGACCTTTGGTATCTATGATTTCCCGAATGATTAGAGCCAAGGCCTTCGTACCACACGCGATTACCCGAGCGGAACTAGCTGCCCCTCCGATAGAACTTGAAGCTCTTACCAGATCAGTGTCCTTTATACATGGTTTGAGGGATACAAATAATTGCCGATATACTAGATGGGCCCTCGAATCCTCTCGACAATTAGCAATGCAAAGGGATACATCATGTTGGTATGTGTCATAATAATCAATATCTAATTCTCCTAAATGATTTTCTCATATTAAACTGATCATTTAATGTGGGGAAGTGCCAAGGGAGAAAAAGCTAGAATATTGGTTAAGTTAGCAGACCGGCCACAGTAGGGATCCAAAGGAGGGAAAATAGGGATCCAAAGGGGGGGCCATCTGCAAAAGAGCCATGTGAAACAATGGGCTAAAAAGACCCTAAGGTTCAGCCCATTAAGACTTCCAAAATGCTAAGGTTCCAAAATTCAAAGGTTGTGTCCAAAGGTCAACCTTAGGGAAAATTGGATGCTTAGTGTGTGCCCAAAAAGTCTTTCTACATCCCTACATGGGAGGGGGCGAGCCCCAAAGCTAGGGGATGAGAGAGAAAGCCACACACACACACACAGGCTCCCTTTACACAAAGGGAATGAGGGACACATGTCAGCTCCCTAGGCCAGATGCCCACAAGGTGTGCCCAATTCCTATTGGAAGACCCTTGAAGTGGACCAATGAGAATTAGGCTAGAGTAAATCTAGTTTAATTAATTTAAAAACATTTAATAAAAGAAACCAATAAGAATTAAGTGTCCTAGAAGACTATTGGGCAGTCTCCCAAGGGGTCCAATGAGCATTCAGGAGCCCCATGGCTTGCATGATTCCTATTGGCCAGGAGGCAAAGAGGTCCAATGAGAGTTTAGTTTAATTATTTAATTATCTAAAGCTCTCACAAAAGGGGAAAGGGGGACACATGTCAGAAGGCTATCACTTATGCTGCTTAATACCGATTGGCTTGACCTGGGGAGGTCCAATGAGGCAAAAGCCAGACTAACTTAGCAGCTAGGGCTCGCCCAAGAGAGAGAGGGGGCTGATTTTTGCTTGGCATTGACACTCACACTCTCACACTTGACCATGTGTGAAGGGAAAATACTCTATCTCCTCCCAAGCTTTAATGGAGAGCTCATCACCTACTCCAAGCTTGTGAGATAGAAGCCTACATCAACACTCTCTTGGCATGTGGATGCAAATCCAACCAAGAGCCAAGCTTCAATGCATGCTCATCTTCTCTACCAAGCTAATTACTAAGCTAAGCTATGCTAATATGAGTGATTATGTGAGGAGATGTACTTCTTTCTCGTAAGATACTTCTTTTTCCTCTCAATCTACTCTCATACCCTGCTAGCTCTCACCATCTTCGAAGGTGTGTGAGGTCTTGGGTCTGAGAACGGGGATAATTCAAGTTGTGTTTGATTAAGTGTTTTGCTTGGTGTATGAAGCTTCCATCTTCATTGCACTAGCTAGTCTTGAAGGAACACAAAGAATTGTATTGTACAATGTCTCTCTTGATGGGAGAAACCATAATACAAAGCCTTTTGGAGGGGGGACCGGCTCCATGCAAATCCGGTCCTCAACTGTTGTCAATAGCGTAATTGCTCTCTCTTTTGAAAGTATTGTCGATGCTATCTAACTAGGTGTTATGCTTTTTGTTGCTCTCTCCACCCAAGCACTCTTGTAATTCTCATTAGGAATCTATTCTAATGAAATGCCCACTATGTTCATGCTAATTTCCGCTACAAATAAGATTTTAGGCCATTAAATGTTACATTGGTATCAGAGCTCAAGGTTTCTCTTTTCTTGCTCAAGAAGGGAGGTCCTCAAGCTAGCTACAAATGGTTGGTATTATTAATTGCCTGTGAGTAAGTAGAATAGGGATTTTTCAGCCTTTCAGTGCGCCTGCCTTTGTGCAGTTAACGGGGCATCACCGTCGAGAGCTATGGTCTTAATAGTGGAGTCCTACGGGGCTTGCCTACGGCTTAACCACTATTGAGCTATTAGAAGCTTGACAGGAGCCGGTGCTGTTTTGGTGTCGAAAGACCCTCTCTTCTATTCCTTGCAATTAATGGTATTCGAGCCGCGGGTACAGTAGCTTGAGTGCTTTTTCTAAAGGGGTAAAGAGGAGTAGCAACTAGGGCTTGAAGTGCCAAAGTACACCTAAAAAGTTTACACCTAAAAGTTGTTAGAATGGCTGACAATATTAAAGAGAGTGAAATTAATGTTGATAACTTTGATTTTGCTCATGAGCAAGCTACTAATGATGCTTCAATGCTTGTTAATTATCTTGTTTCTAGGCTTCAACAAGCCATGGGCAATCCATCTCTCCAAAGTGAAGTGCAACGGCAGCTCCGTGCTCACGGGATTCTCCAAGCTCATCACCATGACGAGAGAACACCTAGGAAGCCTCCTTGTGAGACTACCAAAAGAGGTCTCTCTCCGATTCGGGAAGAAGAAGAGAATCCATATGAAGGGCTCAAGAACTTACTTCTTGATGATGCATCTCCTTCCCAAAGGAGAACTCAAGAGCCTCCACCGAAGGAACGAGAAAGAAGCGAGTCTCCCGCCACCTCGGCGGAGATGGCTCCACGAAGACGGCGGGCTAAACGCTCTCCATCACCACCAAAGCGGAGAAGACCATCACACTCTTCTCCACGCCATAATTCAAAGAGGGATGATAAAAAGCAAGAGAAGAAAAAGGCGAGAAAGAGGACACCCTCTTCTCCATCTTCTTCATCCTCTTCCTCTTATGAAAGCTATGGTGAAGACGACAAAGATCAAGACAAGAAAAAGGCGAGAAAGAGGTCACCCTCTTCTCCACCTTCTTCAAATTCTTCATCTTCTGAAGAAAGTGATGGTGCAACTTTTGAACCATCAAAAAGAAGAGGCCATAGGAAATCCTATGCCGCATGGAAGAGGTCGTCCAAGCTGAAGAAATTCAAAGAGGGAGGGAAGAGCATCTCTTTCCTTACCTATGATGGCACCTTCGGTGCTACAGACAAAGTTTTGGCCTTTATCCAGCAATTCGATGCGGCGTTTGGAGATGAGGGCTTCACGGAGTCCTCTAAGCTACGCCATGTAGCTATGCACTTTCAAAAGTCCGCCAGACAATGGTGGTCTAGCCTACGAGCCAACGGTGAAGCTCCACGAACATGGAAGGCTTTAAGAGCTTCCATTATGAAGCAGTTTTTGGCCACCGATGCCAAAGACAAAGTACTCACCGAATGGCGAAGCTTAAAGCTCTCTCCCAATGAATCCATCCACAAATATGTAGACAAGTTTTGGGACCTACAACTCAAAGCCACTGTCTTCAAAAAGTTGGATTTTGGAGAGCAAAAGCAACAATTTTGTGCGGGCTTAACCGAAGAAATGGCGGAGTATGTCAACTCCCAAAGGCCACGTACCATATCGGCGGTAATACACCATACTATGGTGGCCTCGCGAATCAATTTCCAAACGGGGGGTAAAAGAAATAATAAGCCCCCGGAAAACAAAGGTTCCAATGAGCCTAAGGGGAAGGACAATGTCCAAAAGTCTCCTAAGGGCAATTCCAACAAAGCTAAAGAGAAGGGAGTTTACAAAGGAAAGAATAAACTCTCTCCTGAAGAGCTTGAGCGTTATCGTAAAGATAACCGGTGTTTCAAGTGCGGCGAACAAGGGCATGCGTACCGCGCTTGTCCCCAAAAGAACAACCGCCAAGATCCTCCTAGAGCTTCTTTGGTTGAAATCCAAGAGGAGGAGATTCACCAAACTCACCACAAAGGATCTCCTCTATGCCATGCTTGGGGAAAGGTAAGAGAACATGATGCTTTTATTCTCTTTGACCCTGGTTCTACTCACAATTTCATATCTATGGAGTTAGCCACCAAGCTAGGCATACAATCCTACGAGATGGGAGATATCCTACCCGCAGACAGTGCCTTCAAGGGGCAAGAAGCTTCAGTCACTCCCTTAATCGGGAAATTGAGGCTTCATGTCCAAGGCTATGTGGACAAAGAGGATTTCTTTATCTCTCCTCTCAAGCATGAGGATGTAATCCTAGGGGCACCATGGTTTGACCGTCTGGCTGCCCATGTTAAATTTCCTGAAAGGAGAATCTCCTTTAAGTTCAGGGAAAAGGACATGTATATAGATGCTAGGGAGATGGGTAACACCATCCCCATTGTACATACACCAGCTTTCAACAAGTCAATAAAGAGCTCTATTTCCGTGTACATGATTTTTGTTAAAGATTCTCAAAATGAACCTAATGCTTTAGCAAAAGAAAATAAAAGCAACCAAAAGGAATTAGAGTTATCCAATTTTCTCAAGGGGTTTCAAGATGTCTTTATTGACGACATCCCTTGTGAGCTACCTCCTAAACGAGGTAATGACGACCATGCAATTGAACTTCTTCCAGGAAGTTCACCGCCTAACAAACCTCCTTATAGAGTTTCTCAAGCTCAACAAGAGGAGATTATGCGGCAAGTGCATGAGTTAATTGAGAAGGGCATGGTTAGGCCTAGCTCATCTCCATTTTGCTCACCTGTGCTATTAGTGCAAAAGAAAGACGGCACATATCGTATGTGTGTCGACTATAGAGCACTAAATAGGATCACTATCAAGAATAGGTTTCCCGTTCCACGGGTAGAAGACCTATTTGATAAGCTACAAGGATCGACCTACTTCAGTAGGATTGACCTAAAAAGTGGCTATCATCAAATAAGGATAGTTGATCAAGACATTGTAAAGACCGCATTTCGTACTACATTTGGTCTTTACGAATACATTGTCATGCCTTTTGGCTTGACTAATGCACCAGCCACATTTAACCGCTTGATGGAGAAGCTGTTCAGACCTCATCGAACCTTCACTGGAGTGTTCTTTGATGATATTATCATCTACTCTAATTCATTAGAGGAACACAAGCAACACCTCCAGGTAATATTTCAAGTTTTAAGAGAGAATAAACTTTATGTTAATCGAAAGAAAAGTGAATTTTTCTTGCAAGAGATTCAATATTTAGGTCACATTATCTCTCAAGATGGAATCCAAATGGATCCATCCAAGTTAGAGGTAATAAAAGGATGGCCTAAACCAAGGAATCTTCATGAACTAAGAAGCTTTATAGGTATGTGTGCATACTATAGACGCTTCATAGAAAAGTTCTCACAAATTGCGGGACCATTACATGACCTAACAAAGAAAAATGTTAGGTATACGTGGTCTGCTAAGGAGAACAATGCTTTCGAAAAGCTTAAAGAAAAGCTTATCTCTCAACCTGTGCTTACACTACCGGATCTCTCAAAACCATTTGAGGTCCAATGTGATGCTTGTGGTGATTGCCTTGGGGCTGTTTTGCTCCAAGAAGGGCACGCCATAGGCTATGAGAGTCGAAGGCTCGACCCTGTTGAGCAAGCTCTAGGCATATACGAAAAAGAACTCCTTGCAGTTCTACATGCCTTAGACTCATGGAAGCACTATTTATTGGGGACTCCTTTCATTCTGCGAACGGATCACCAAAGTCTTAAGTACTTCATGACGCAGACCAAGCTCTCCGACAAACAAATGAGGTGGGCAAATTTCCTTTCGCAATTTCATTTTCATATTGCTCACATTGCTGGCAAGCATAATCAAGTAGCCGATGCACTCTCAAGACGACCGAGAGTGAATGCGGTTTCCATAGCAACTCACAATGATCTATCTTCAATGATAGATGAGTATGCTATTGATCCCGATTTTAGAGATGTGATTTCAGCCCTTGCATTAGGGAAGAAAGAAGAACCATTTACTTTACAAGATGGTTATCTTCTCTATGGCAATAGACTATGCGTTACTAACTCACTACGTGAGAAAGTAATGTATGAATCTCATGCTCCCCCATATGCGGGGCATAGAGGGATTCAGTCTACCCTAAAGGGAATTGAAACATATTTCTATTGGCCTACCATGAAAGTGAACATACATGAGTATGTTTCCAAATGTGTGGTATGTCAAAAGACAAAATTTGATAGAGGGAAGCAACTTGGATTGCTTCAACCCTTGCCAATCCCTAATTCACCGTGGGAGAGCATATCCATGGATTTTATCTTTGGATTGCCTAAGTCTATCCATGGGAATACGGGAATATGGACGATAGTAGACAGGTTCAGTAAACAAGCTCATTTTATACCTGTCAAAAAGACTATCAAAGCCCATCAAATGGCAACCCTCTTCATTTCACAAATTTTCAAGTACCATGGCTTGCCAATGTCCATAGTGTCGGATAGAGATCCTAGAATGACCAGTAATTTCTGGAAGGGTCTCTTTGAGAATTTAGGAACAAGGCTAAACTTCTCTTCGGCCTATCATCCACAAACTGATGGCCAAAGTGAAATAGCTAACCTAACTATTCTCGATCTACTAAAAGCCTATGTAACGGAAGTAGATCAAAGATCCCAATGGGAGAAGTACTTACCCTTAGTAGAGTATGCTTACAATAACACTGTACATACTTCTACAGGAAAAGCACCTTTCGAGGTAATTGAGGGAAGATCAAAAAGTCCCTTGCTACTTAAGGTACATGGGAAGATCTTCGCTGCAGATGAGTATAGCCGAGACCTACAAGAATCTTTCCAAAAGATTAAGGATGCTATCTCTATCTCACAGCAAAGGCAAAAGGCTGCTGCTGACAAGCACAGAAGAGCCCAAGCCTTTAAAGAAAACGATTGGGTCTTGTTAAAGTTTCCCAAGGCTCGATTAAGGCACACGACGGGCAAGAATCCTACGGGCCACCAAAAGTACTATGCTAAACTAGCAAAAAGGTACTATGGTCCCTTCCAGATTCTTAGGCCAATCAATGAGATGGCCTATCAACTTAAGTTGCCCAATCATTGGCTCATACACAATGCTTTTCATGTGAGCCTCTTAAAGCCTTACAAAGGAGAGCCACCTCAAGAACCAACTATTGAAGACCCACCGGAGATCGAGGACCACGAGGAGGTGCTGCAGCCCGAGTCCATTCTCCGACATGAAGACAAGGTATTAAGAGGCGGTAAGACTATCCGACGATATCTTATTAAGTTTAAGAATTATCCTTTTGAAGATGCTAGATGGATGCAAGGCATACAATTAAAGGATAACCTAAACCTTGTCAATGCTTACAATGCTTCCCAAGAGTAAGCAAATGTACAAAATGTTAAAAATGAACAAAAATTTTTGTCTTATAAGACTCTCTTTTTCTTTATTTGTGCACAAAAATGAAGTAGTATGCATGCTTAGATCAAGTTTGCGGAGACGACGTCTCCCGAACACCAAGTAGAGCTTGTCACTCTACTATGGAAGACTGATAGGACTAATGTGCAGACATGCTTGCGGCAGCCTCAGGCTCTCAAGCGCCAAATGGACTAGTCATCCATTATGGAATGATGTCGTAGGGTAACATAGGGATCCTCTACCCGCTAAGAAAAGGACTCATGCATATGCTTTATCTTCTCTACACCATAGTCGAGGACGACTATGATTTCAAGAGAGAGGTAATGTCATAATAATCAATATCTAATTCTCCTAAATGATTTTCTCATATTAAACTGATCATTTAATGTGGGGAAGTGCCAAGGGAGAAAAAGCTAGAATATTGGTTAAGTTAGCAGACCGGCCACAGTAGGGATCCAAAGGAGGGAAAATAGGGATCCAAAGGGGGGGCCATCTGCAAAAGAGCCATGTGAAACAATGGGCTAAAAAGACCCTAAGGTTCAGCCCATTAAGACTTCCAAAATGCTAAGGTTCCAAAATTCAAAGGTTGTGTCCAAAGGTCAACCTTAGGGAAAATTGGATGCTTAGTGTGTGCCCAAAAAGTCTTTCTACATCCCTACATGGGAGGGGGCGAGCCCCAAAGCTAGGGGATGAGAGAGAAAGCCACACACACACACACAGGCTCCCTTTACACAAAGGGAATGAGGGACACATGTCAGCTCCCTAGGCCAGATGCCCACAAGGTGTGCCCAATTCCTATTGGAAGACCCTTGAAGTGGACCAATGAGAATTAGGCTAGAGTAAATCTAGTTTAATTAATTTAAAAACATTTAATAAAAGAAACCAATAAGAATTAAGTGTCCTAGAAGACTATTGGGCAGTCTCCCAAGGGGTCCAATGAGCATTCAGGAGCCCCATGGCTTGCCTGATTCCTATTGGCCAGGAGGCAAAGGGGTCCAATGAGAGTTTAGTTTAATTATTTAATTATCTAAAGCTCTCACAAAAGGGGAAAGGGGGACACATGTCAGAAGGCTATCACTTATGCTGCTTAATACCTATTGGCTTGACCTGGGGAGGTCCAATGAGGCAAAAGCCAGACTAACTTAGCAGCTAGGGCTCGCCCAAGAGAGAGAGGGGGCTGATTTTTGCTTGGCATTGACACTCACACTCTCACACTTGACCATGTGTGAAGGGAAAATACTCTATCTCCTCCCAAGCTTTAATGGAGAGCTCATCACCTACTCCAAGCTTGTGAGATAGAAGCCTACATCAACACTCTCTTGGCATGTGGATGCAAATCCAACCAAGAGCCAAGCTTCAATGCATGCTCATCTTCTCTACCAAGCTAATTACTAAGCTAAGCTATGCTAATATGAGTGATTATGTGAGGAGATGTACTTCTTTCTCGTAAGATACTTCTTTTTCCTCTCAATCTACTCTCATACCCTGCTAGCTCTCACCATCTTCGAAGGTGTGTGAGGTCTTGGGTCTGAGAACGGGGATAATTCAAGTTGTGTTTGATTAAGTGTTTTGCTTGGTGTATGAAGCTTCCATCTTCATTGCACTAGCTAGTCTTGAAGGAACACAAAGAATTGTATTGTACAATGTCTCTCTTGATGGGAGAAACCATAATACAAAGCCTTTTGGAGGGGGGACCGGCTCCATGCAAATCCGGTCCTCAACTGTTGTCAATAGCTTAATTGCTCTCTCTTTTGAAAGTATTGTCGATGCTATCTAACTAGGTGTTATGCTTTTTGTTGCTCTCTCCACCCAAGCACTCTTGTAATTCTCATTAGGAATCTATTCTAATGAAATGCCCACTATGTTCATGCTAATTTCCGCTACAAATAAGATTTTAGGCCATTAAATGTTACAGTATGCGCAACTGTCCTCGTGGTTTCAGAGACATGGGTTCAGTATGGAAAGATTACCCCCCTTCCAATACTCTCTTGCTGCTCCATCACTGGCAATTACAGGAACGGAGATTAATAAAATCATCCGTCAGGATCTTATACAGTTGGATACTAAGAGGACATGGGTAGACCCTACAGAAGAATTGGGCACGAAGATGGCCGACTACAAAGAAAACTTCCTACAGCTATCTGAAGATGGATTTGTGATTCACCCGAGCTATATGGATACCCACCTATCTCATGGTTTGAGATGTGCTATTGGTCAAATTCGTACATCCTCACACCAGCTGGAAATTGAATTTGGCAGATTTAGGGGAATCCCACCTGAGAGCAGAATTTGCAAGTTATGCGGAATGGAGCCGGAGACAGAATTACACTACATATGCCATTGCACCGTATACTATGAGATACGTGGGAGTTTCCATTGCCTATTTAAAGAAGGCTTTGGACCTCTAGATAGAGTCATGCAATACCAAGATCAAAGATGCTTAGGCTTGTACCTGCTGGAACTACATCGGCACAGGGATAATCTAATGAGAAGACAAAGAGCACTACAGCCTCAGAGGCAGATCACAGATTTCTTCGGATCAAGAGTAGAAGAAGTGGAAGGAGAAGCAAGAGGCCAACAGCCAGCACAAAGGAGTACCCACATTCATACCAAAGGCACCCTCATTGACAGGGCGATTGAGCTTAGGAAATCGAGACGACCACGACCGAGATGCAGAAGCACACTTCACCGGAGGAGACTACAACAAAGGATTAGAAGCATTCTAGCCAGACACCCAGAATGCTCCTAAGAAGTTTATTTAATACTTTGTATTTAGTTTTTCACATTTATTTTCACACTTTCACACTTTTCACACTTAGTACTTTGGTACTAAGGTACCCAGACAATGTAACAGATTCACCACTTTTGTATTAGTTTGGTCTCATAGGTCATTCTGGCCTTTTAAAGACGTTAATATCACATTTCATTTCATTTCTCTCTCTCTCTCTCTCGTCTCCCCCCCCCCCCCCCCCCCCCCCCCCCCATACACACACACTCCCTCAACCTCTCTCTGCCTATCTCTCTCTCTCTCTCTCTCTCTCTCTCTCTCTCTCTCTCTCTCTCTCTCTCTCTCTCTCTCACCATACCTCTCTCTCTCTCTCTCGCGCGCTCTCATTCTCTGTGTAGTAAAGATCATTCTCAACTTCCACTCTTTGTCCTTACTAGATCTAGTGCATCCTCATATGTCCTAGGCTTGTTTAGCTCCACTCTCCAACGTATATTTTCCCAAAGACCAGCCAAGAACCTGTCCTTCTTCATCATGTCAGGTGGGGGTACCTGTGGTGCTAAGGCCTTGCACATCCTCTCCCATGCCATTGAAAAATTATGTATGAATGCGTCTACTGGCTCACCTTCCCTTTGCAACAAACCATGTACTTCTTGCCACACTTTGTCATGATCTTCTGTCTTCACAAAATCCACTTCTAATTCATGCCGTAGATTGTCCCAACTTAATCTCACAGGTGGATCAGCCGCACGCAACTCCTCTTCAAATGCTTTGGCCCAAACTCGTGCATCACTCTTCAAACATATTTGGAGAAGACGTAACATCTCTGCAGGATCGTGAATTTGATTTCTAATGCAGGCACCCTCCATCTTTTCCAAAAAGTCTTCCACATCTTCATCACTTCTTCCATGAAATTTCGAATAAGAGAAAGCCATGGCTACCCAAGTTTTGATTCTTTGAGAACCCCTTCTAACACAAGTGCAAGAACCCAAAACTTTTTACTGACTCAATCCCCAGAAACTTCAATCTAGCTCATCTTTAGATAAGGACAAACACATGCACATCAAATGAGTTTTCATAATTAATTATCGGAATTACAACAGGAAAAGGGCATTCCAGTGTCTCTCTTGATCTTGTTGGCCCAAACATAAAGACTATGGGCTGCTGGAAAAACATCTTCTTGGACACATGAACATTTATATGGATTCTTTGTGCTAAATGAAAAGGAGTGAATTGAGGTCCGTTCTGATCATCCACTAAAGCCAGCCATGCAGCTCCTAAGAAGGCACACCTGACTTATCCTTTGATTTTGCCAAAATTTCAGCAACATAATAGCACAAATGGCTCAAAAGATTAAAAAACCAGCCATCACAACTTGGAAAAATTTTGGCAGAGTTTTCCCAGAAGTAGAGTAGTAAGAAACCAAAATATAGATTGTATATGTATGCATATCCTACCAACAGTATAACCCGACCATCAAGTAGGAATCACTCATACATAGCCTATGGGGAGGTCACTAAAAGGGTGATCCAGTCACCTGTATCACCAAAAGGATCTCACATTTGAGAATCCACAGCTCAATAAAACCTCACACTATCGACCCTCTCACAAAAGCTTATGCAGAACTCGTATCAAGTCTCATAAATGAATATCTTCCAAATCAAGTCTCAAAAATGTCTGGGACAGCAAAATAAAACCATGTATGGCTCCACAAAGGCGTACAATGGTAGTATCCATAAGTAGCGTACAATACCAGACAATGCGCTCAAGCAGGAGCCCAATGATGCATACCCACGACAATTGCAAGTGACTCCACTACCAGTATATCACTCTACTCCAGCTAACTGTACCTGTGTGAATCACATATACCTGTACCTATATCCTGTAACCTATAACCTGTAACTTGTAACCTGTAATCTGCAATCTATACTTCCGAAGCTGAACGTACTCAAAGAAGATCCTCCGTGGGGGTGCCAAAAGAATATGAGCGGGATGGAAACACACACAACACCTCTATGATCACCCAACACACACTCTTGGGATAATATACACACACACTATGGGGCACTCAGCTTACACAACCTACCTGGCCGAGACAGGGAACACACCAATGGAGTGAGAGGAGAGAGACTATCCATTTGCCCACTCAACACAAAGATGCACACACACACATCCAAAAAACTTAGCTCAAAAGAGAAGGTTTTTGATGATTAGATACAATGGAGCTTGGGCCAACACGAATGAGGCAAATAGCTCACACAATATGGGAAAAATATGCCAGATACAATCACAAATTGCAGCACAGACTTCGCTCATAGAGAAACTTACACAGCCAAAATAGCCAAAAAAGTGAGGAATTTGGCAAAATGGACAGCAGCATTGCATCTGGAGCGGCCAAAAACCCCAGTCTACAATATCAAAATGCTCAAATTCGACCTCGGATGAGCAGTTTCTGGCCAAAACAGGCTCCAAAAATAGCAAAAACTCAGTTGCGGATCTTCCTTCTCTTATCTCCACATTTTTCTGGTCTTTTTCTCAGGTTTTTCAGTGTCCACACTTTACTTTATCACTTGAGCACCTTTGGCCTTTTGATTGACCTCAAACGGACGCCGAACAAGCCAAAAATTGGCCACGCAATGCATTTTTGTCACCCTTCTACATCCATCTGCACACCTGGCATTCAACTTTTTCAAATAATTCATCCCACAACCATGTGAAGTGGCCCCCAAATATAGTACTTATCATGACCTTTCTGCATAATCATCACAAGAAAACACCCACGTTGTGTCCTCGCTTACCCACGTGCAAGTATTGACCCCATTCGACCTCTTGACGCCACTAGATGCCATCTAACGCACCTGCTTACCTCATGTCGTTGGACCGCTGATACCTTCCTCGAGAAGTTTTACACGGTTCCAAATACTCATTATTATAGAAGAAACACATTGGTACTGGTGATAATGAAAATCGACGTACTATGTACACAATGTCCTACCTGTACACCCGTGGGCCCCACGCAACCACCTGCTCTGAAAAATGGGCAATCTTTTATTCGATGCACTATGCATTTGTATGTACATATGTGCAATCACTTCTTCCAAAAAAATCATAACAGCGCCTATGTCACATGCGAAAGGCCGCCCATGGAGCACCCAAGACTAGAGCAGGGAGCCACAACCAATGTTCTTTCCTCCTTATTGATGCCATCACAAAGTATATAAAGCAGTGTATATACCCAAATAACTAGGTAAAATGTGAGTGTTTGTAGGATAATTTCAACCATGTGGCATCCATAGGGATCGCTCCACCAAAAATTCAAAAAATCTCTCCAAACTCCACAAGTAGAAGCCTTTTTTTGGGTACTCCTTAGAATTCCAATAGCTTTTAACTCCTTACTTTGATTCGCAGCCTGCAAAGCCGTAAAAAATGACATGTTTTAATTATGAAACTCCAGGTTCCCTATGTTATTCGATGTTTCCACGACCTCAAACCGAGGATCCCAAAATTGCAAAAACTCATTGACACATGTCGCCCCTCATTTGCGTAAACTTCAATGTGACATATCTGCTTGCTTGCAAATCTGGTTGACACTTTGTGACTTTGAGCTTTTTCCATATGCTACACACTACCCATGCAAATCTTGGCAAACTCCAGAAAATCCCCCAATTCCATGTTTCTCAAGGTAGTCAAAGTAGTGCAAAATTGACTCCTCACAAAACCTCAAATGCTTATGTATTAAGCATTTGGACTCCAACTGTCGATCTAAAACTATTGACATGATCCATAAATTGAGAACTTTAGATCTATTAGCTTGCCCATGTTTGGCCATCCCACTGCACCCATCCACCAGTCTAGCGAGACTTTGTAAAGAACCCTTTTCTTCAAACTGCCATATCTTGAGCTACACACCTTTGATTGATAGGCCGTTTGGACTAGACTGTATATCACTTTGAGGACCACCTTTTTCACTCCCATTTTTGCACCTTAAGATCTTCAATCCATAAAACTTGAGAGGCCCCCATAGTAGAGAACTTTGGCCCAAACAATACCAAAATGCATACACATCTGGATCGACCTGTGTGCGTGGATGCACATTGGCATGCACTTATGGACATCCATGTCCTTGCTTATTATTCTTCATAGAACATACCAAATTTAGATGTACTAGTATTGCCCATCCCCCTTGTTAGATATTTACATTCAAGCAACAAGCTTGCAAGAGGTGGAAAGCATTGGCAAAGTATGTCGAGGAGGCTAACAAGAAGGTCTGTAATTGCACACGGAGTTGACGATGAAGATACAAATAGCGCTACATTGATGCAGAAAGGTACGCCTTAGTATATTTAGTGTCAGCCCACTTACACGTGGTTGAGTTTTTTGTCTTTTTGGAGCACTTACTAATGGCTTAGCAACATGCAGAATCTCCTGTCAATAAAGATTGTGGAGAACATGTTGGCAGAAGCTAAAAGAAAGAGGCAAGGGTCAGCAAAGCCACCATCCAGGAGGATGAAAAAAATCTGTCCAGCAAAACTCCTCCAGATGTTAGGAGTGGTGGTGAAATCCCTTGCCCAGATGTTGAAATAGAAAGGCATGCAAAGGATGTTGGCTAAGACCCTAATCTACCTCGGGTAATTGACATAACAATGGTTGGTGATGAAGTCCCTGCTATTGATACAGTTGTTGATGCAAGCCTAAAGAGTGATGCAAAGGATGTTGGCTAAGACCCTAATCTACCTCGGGTAATTGACATAACAATGGTTGGTGATGAAGGCCCTGCTATTGATACAGTTGTTGATGCAAGCCTAAAGAGTGAAGTCCTTGTTCATGGTGTGAGCATTGATGGTACCGTGCCTTGCTGATGCAAGCCTAAACACTGAAGTCCTTGCTCATCGTGTGAGCGTTGATTGTAGTGTTGATGGCAGTGTGCCTACTCCACCGCTAGTTCATCAAGCAAGACCTTTGGCTGATCACCCTAATACCACCAGCCAAGATCACGGTGCTTGTCTATTGCCCCCTGATGTATCTTTGTAGCCTTTTTTGTTTCAAGGACATAATATGAATGCTATTGGAAGCTATTTTTGCAAATATTTTGTTGTTTTTTATCGCAATTAGTCAACTTATGTAGACAGTCTTGTGTATGCAGTAATTCAGAAGGAATTAGTCTCTTCTTGTTCACTATGCAACAAGTATTTCTAGTTGTTAACAACCAAAAGCTGTCCAATAATTTGTTGAAAAGTTTGAATTTGTTTCCAAAAGGTTCACTTCCTTTCTGCTTGGCATCTTTTTGTAACAGTAGTTGATTGTGTTCCAACCACATGTATGTTCACACCAACAAAGATATCTGGTGGAGATACAATGCAGTCAACAGGATTCACAATCGGCTCTTATTGTTGGGGAGAATCACCAGCAAAGTCTTCTTGCAGCATGTTCAAGATTTCATAGCTACCAATAACGTTCAAAAGTAGTACTTGTGATATTGTTGTGGGCTGCTCCACAAGTCCAAAAGATGGTCTTCAAAGAAAAGGTGAGGTCCGAGAGTTTCTTGCTAAGTTTCAAGTTGCGTATCTCTCCAGCCATGCTATGGCTACATGTTTTTGGAAAAATATCACAAAGTTTTAGGTGGTGTATGAGAGCTGTTAGCCAATTAAGATTATGTTATTAGCCAGCTTCTAGATATCTTTTAAGTAGCTTTGAAGGTACTTCTAGTTTAGTCACATCTTCCATTGCAGCTTCAGGGATCTCTGAGACACATGATGATGTTCTAGAGGCAACAATTGGAGACATAGAGGACAAGGTAAAACAAGGAAATCTTGCAAGAGGTTGCAAGCATGGGAAAATTATGTCTAGGAGGTTGACAAGAAGGTCTGTAATTGCACACAGAGCTGAAGATGAAGATACAAATAGCTGTACATTGATGCAGAAAGGTATGCCATAGTAAATTTAGTGTCAGTCCAATTACATATGGTTGAGTTTTTTTGTCTTTTTGGAGCACTTAATGATGGCATAGCAACATGCAGAATCTCCTATCAATAAATATTGTGGAGACACTCTGGAGAACATGTTGGCAGAAGCTAAAAGAAAGAGGCAAGGGTCAACAAAGCAGAAAACTCTGTTCAGCAAAACTCCTCCTTATGTTAGGAGCGGAGGTGAAATCCCTTGCCAAGCTGTTGAAATAGAAAGGCATGCAAAGGATGCTAGCGAAGACCCTACTCTGAGTGTGGTAATTGACCTAACAATGGTTGGTGATGAAGGCCTTGCTCCTGATACAGTAATTGATGCAAGCCTAAAAAGTGAAGTTCCTATTCATTGTGTGAGCATTGATGGTACCATGCGTGCTCCTAATACAGTTGCTGATGCAAGACTAAATAGTGAAGTCCTTGCTCATCGTGTGAGTGTTGATGGAAATGTGCCTGCTCCACGGCAAGTTCATAAAGCAAGCCCTTTGGCTGATCACCTTAATACCACCAGTCAAGATCATGGTGCTGGTCTACTGTCCCCTCATGAATCTTTGTAAATTTTCTCTTTCAAGGACATAATATGAATGTTATTCCAAGCTGGTTTTACAAATATTTTAGTGTTTTTCCTCGCAATTAGTCAAGTTATGTAGATAGTCTTGTGTATGCAGTAATTCACAAGGAATTAATATTGATGCTAGTAGTATGTACACCGTTAGAAACGAAGCCCAAGTCAAGGCCAAAAAAATGCGTGATAGATCACCCGTTTCAAAGGTGGAGATGGTACATGGCACTCAAGAGGATGTACCACATCAGGTTGGCACATGTGTATGCACCTAGCTCATGTTGATGGGCTTTCACAAACTGCAATGATCCGAGCAGGATGCTTGCAACAATTGAGGAGGATTATCATGTTGTCCCAGAAAGTGTGCAAAATGATCCTGTGGCTCTTATTTTGGATATGAATGGTCTTTTGATTCATAAAGTGGATCTAGAAGAAGATATGTTTTTCCCTACATGGAATCTACAATATGACAAGGTACTGGAGGAGAGGCCAAGAAGGATATAGTTCCTTGTGTGGCCCGATGCAAGGCAGTTATTATTGTGGGCAGCAACTCATTTCAATGTCTTCATTTGGAGCTCAGCCATGGAACATAAAGTTGTAACGCATTTCCATGAATGCTTCCCAGGTTTACGAGGACTCGTAGCAGGGTTCATTGCACAGACTAGCACCCTGGACTACTGTCAGTGGGATTTTTATACACCTGACAAGATGGGAGTACATGAAAACTGTGTTTCTTCCCAAAATCTTGTAACAATAATCGTCGACCTGCTTATAATAGAGGCCTTTCAAAATCTGTGACCCTGCTTCAAACACACTGGCCCAACTATCGACATCGTGTGCTTTGAGATTCTCCAATGTGCTGGTGCACTTGCTCAAGTAGAAGTCGACACATTCTTCGTTCCCCTCCTTGATATTGACAACAAAGTTGTCATCTACCTGAATCGCATCACTCAATGCTTCATAGTGCCCTTCATAGATAGGATCCTCAGATTTGTCATCACTATTTTCACCATCACTTTGAGCGATTTTATGGAAACTCCAGCTAGACACGTGTGTTTTGTTGCTGCAATTCTTCTACTGGTTGTGCATGCATGCACTATAATAGAAAGATAGCTGCCTGTGTGGGATGGAGGAGCCATCTTGTTTCGAGTAGCCCCGAATGGAATGTATGGAGCATGCATTAGGGATAGCTTCACAATTCCATCTGTTCTCCTGGGACACTTCTCCAAGCTTGACCTCCCAAAACACACGCTCTAATTGCCTATGCTTGGAAGGGTAGTGAGCAATGGACCCATCGGACAAATGTTGGTGAATAAATTGCACAACATCACGTACACATTTGAGTGTAGCTCCATTGCTCTTCAGCTTCTCGTGTGTAAGTGCCCTTTTCACACAACTGCTCTTGCCCCATCATGCTCTGCTTTCCAGTGGCCACTTCCAAAGAAGTTCCACACCATCACTTTCCCTGTCAAAGCATCACATCTACCAACAAAATAGAAAGGCCTTTTTGCCTTGAACTGCGATGCTACCCTATCTGACCAAACCCATTGCTGGCTAACATCCAAGCCTCTATGTTTTATCCATTTCCAATGTAGCATAAAGAATTGTTGGACAAATAAAGTCTCGTGATTTTTATCATCAGAAATGAAAAAGTGCAAAGTCTTTTTTATCTCAAGTCCAACACGATAGTAGGTTATGCGTACAAAAATGGTGACCTGAATGGAATATCAATGCATTGACTTGATCTCATTCTGCTCCTTGAATGAATAATTCTCAGCAAAATCCACCACAGATACAACAACATCTTCGGGAAAATGTGTGATGCACGCTTTGAACTGTTCAACCTGCCATCGATACATGAAGTCATGTTTGATGAAAAATTGGAGATATTTTTTGAATACCTATAGCAAATCAGCAGTGATCATCTCCTTGCATAGAAGTTCCTTTCTTTTCTTCTTGTTTCCACCTTCATAGTTTCCTGTTTCCACATCCTTAAATACTTTGACTTTGATGGTTCTTCCATCCTTTAGCAGCTTCTGTGGACAGCATACAAATTTCTCTGTCCCACATTTTGTACATTGACCCATGTGGAATTTTAGACCATGGTAGGTAGAGCTAGCTTGCTTGGGACACAATAGAGAATCTATAAGCTTTGAAATTCTCTTCACACTGTACTTTGTAGCAACACATGTTCCTGCAGGTGATCAATCATTGCACACAACGCATGCACATTTGCACAACCCACCATGCATTCCAAATGCTTGACTACGGATATGATTCAGAGCCTCCTTCAAATATGAAATTTTCACATGGTAAATACAACAACATGTCACACTATCCTTTAGCTTTCGCACAAAGTAGGGCTTCTCTGATTCAAAATCATGAAGCTAGATTGCTACATCCGGATTGGCATCCTCGAAACATTGTTAGAGCTTAGCCTGCATTCCACAGCAAGAAATCTTGAATGATGAAGAAATCATGTGTCAAAGCTACCCATTAGCTATCAATAGCTATCAATAGTAAGCTGTAGCTATTAATAGCTATCAAAATCTATGAAATAAAAATCACTAGCTATAAATATCTATAGAAAAAAGCTATCATTATCAATCAAATACCCATAAAGTAGAAATAACTATGTATACATAGTCACCAGAAGCTATCAAACAGCTACTAGTAGCTTTCGTATACAATCACTAACTATAAATTACCTTTCACCTAAAGCAAACACCTGATCATTCACTATCAATAGCTATTACTATCAATAGCTATCAGCAAGCTACTAATAGCTATGAAATGGTAGTTATCAAAATCAATAGCTATAACTAGCTATGAAATGTCTAAGAACCGCTATCAATAGTTGAGAGGTATCTATCACCAGCTATAAACATCTATTAAAGATCTCTCAATAGCTATCTACTTCACCTACCAATAGAAACCACATAGCTATCACTAAACACTAGCTATGAAATAGCAATCAATAGCTATGAAAAGCTACCGTAGTTATCAAAGAGCTATTATTAGCTATTGATTAGCAATCACTAGCGATAAAGTAGCCTTGTCTATGAAATAGTAAACACTAGCTATGAGATATCTATCAAAAAGCTATCAATAGCTATAAAACAAGCACTATCTATGAATAGCTGCCAATAGCTAGCTATCAATAGCTATCCAATAGCAATCAATAGCTATGAAACAACCACTAGCTAGGAAAAGCTATCAAATAGTAGTTACCAAAGAGCTACCGAAGAACTATTAATAGCTATCAAATAGTAGTTATGTACATCAATAGCTATCTAACAACAATTACTATCTATAAAATAGCTTTCAAATAGTAAACACTAGCTATGAAATAGCTATCAAAAAGCTGTTCTAGTAGCTATCCTATAGCAATCACTAGCTATGGAATAGCTTTGGCAATGAAACAACAGTAAACACTAGCTATGAGATATCTATCAAATAGCTATCAATAGCTATGAGACAAGAAGCACTAGCTATGAACAACTATCAATAGCTATTAAACAACAATCACTAGCTATGAAATAGCTTTAACTAAAGAAAATACTTGATTATTAGATATTGATAGCGATCACTAGCTATAAAATGGCAATCATTGGCTATGAAATATCTATTATTTAGCTATCAAATACCAATAAATGGCTATAAAATAGCAATTGCTAACTATGAATAGCTATTGGTAGCTATCAGAGAGCTACCAATAGCTATCAAATAGCAATTACTACATATAAAATATCTTTCAAATAGTAAATACTAGCTATGAAATAGCAATCACTAGCCATGAATAGCTATCAAATAGATCTGACTAGCTATGAAATACCTCATCCTAAAGCAAATACTTTATTATTAGCTATCAATAGTCATCAGTAGCTATAGAAAGTCATTGACTAGCTATAAAATATCTATTGATTACCTATTAAAAAGAAAATTTTGGCTATGAAATAGCAATCACAAGCCATGAACACATATCAATTTCTATCAAGAGCTAACAAGAGATATTTTATAGAAATCACTAGCTATAAAATAGTTTCACCTAAGGCAAATACCTGAATTAATAGCTATTACACAACTGCTAATAACAGAACAGTTATTAGTATCTATCACTATCAACAAGTAGGTAATTACAAAAATAGTCATTATTGCTATCAATATCAATACCAATCAGATAGCTTGGTAGAAGTTATGTAACAACACACAACTACGGTCAAACTTTGACGGCTATCAACTGGCCAATATAGTGAACAACTACAACCTATATTTGACTAGTTATAAGATGGTACAACATAGCTAGTAGGTGGCTATGAAGTAAACTGCATTTGATAGCTATTATTGTGGCAAGAGTTATCTATAAAACACGGATAGCTACCAGCCAAAATTTGACAGCTATTATCTAGCCATTGCCAAAGAATAACTATAACGAACAGCCACCATGAAACACATAATACTGGCAGCAAAACAGATAGATAATGGTCAATATTTAGCAACTAAACTCTGGCAATAGTTATGTAAGTAATTCAAATAGTTGTGTAGTCAAAAAGATTCTACCCGGCAAGAGTATCTAACAAATACAAAAAGCCACTACACGTCATACACTTTCTTCCATACTTGTGATACTTCCAAAAAATGGATGGGATGTTTGATACACTCCTTCCGACCAATTCTCTTTTGACATCTGTCTTTTTTGTTGGGGGATACACGAGTGTCAAGCATCCAAAATTTGACTATTAGCTCCTTTACCTCTTCAGATATGCGACTTTTCTGAAGACTCCGATGACATGTGGCAAAGGACAAAGTGGTCTTCTCAGTTTATTGGAGTAGCTGGTTCTTGGCTCCATACAAGTTCCTTTTATGAATAGAAAGTATCTTGAAGGCAAAATTAACATTAAGGCCTTGTGCCTCCTCTTGGTTTTTTGAGTTCAGAAGCATCATCATAGTAGACCTCTTGAGGAACATCTCATCTTTAGTTTGTGGCCTCTTCAAGTCTTGAAGTGTGTTCCGAAATTTCCTATCAGTGTAGAGGAAAACAGGGTGTTGATGCTTTTTCATTCTGGATATCTTTCAGTGAAGGGTGCTGAATCATCGGATTGAAGATGTCTTTCTTGGTGTCCATGTCAATCATCAGCTAAGCTACAAGGAGCTTTTGATAATGCATTGATAATAAAAAAGAGACTTTAGGGAAACAACCCACCAAAGCATCTGCAGATTCACGGAAAAAAGTGCTGCAAAAGCAAGCAGGAACCCAAAAAATGTTCGGGATGAAATAATGAGCTATCATGACGTAAACAACGGGTATTACCAGAATCAAATCATCATGGGGAATGCATGGAATGGGAACCCCAAATAGAGAAACTGACATCTAAAGGATTCTCACTTCTACAGCTATTTGTGTCAGTTCATTGTGTTGATGTCATGAATGTTGCTCTAGACCACCATGTGGTGTTCTATGCTTACTATCTACATTGAGTGCCTCCTTCCGAGCAATACAATACAATGTAACAACCATAGATAAATTAAAGACAATCATAGTATCCTTCGTCGTGTAGATAATAACCACCAATCGTGTCACTAACCATATGTACATACCTCCCAGAGTTTACGATACAAGGCAACAACTGTGAATAAATTAGAGACTACAGATCATGCGATTGACCATATGTACATATCTCCTCAAATTCTGCCCTCACTCCCACCCCAAACATAACAAATGCATTTAAAACATACCTCTCCAAAGCACAACAGTTAAAAAGAGAGGGAGAGAAATAGATATAATGGCAAGGCACCTGCTCCTTATCCTCCCCTTCCAAAGATTCAAGTTCCACCATGAGTTTTACTTACCTACAAGGCAGAAGAAAGACGGTTGGAGAGAGTGAGAGAGCAATACAGAAAGAGTTGTACACAGAGAGAGAGAGAGAGAGAGAGAGAGAGAGAGAGAGAGAGAGAGAGAGAGAGAGAGAGAGAGAGAGAGAGAGAGATCAATGTTCCATAGCTGTGAGAACATAGACGTTGCAGAGTGCGGGATGGTCATTACATTACCACGTTCAAAAAATTCACTTGCCATAATGAAATTGTACTTCGTGAGTCTGACCACGTTTTTAAAAATAGTTGTCCCAAAAATTAGATTTTAATGTTTTAAAGGGTGAGAATTACTAGCTTCCTCACTCTCCTAAAAGTGATCTCCCAGACACAGCTATTGTGTCCACCCACTCATGCTTCCACCCTTGTGTATCTAATGCATGTATGGAAAATGAACATTTTCTTTCTTCCTTATCACCCCAGCAGAGGAGGTGGTACTAGGAGCATCATCGCTCTGGAGCACCGTCGCATCGTTCCACTCCTTCAGTGTCTCCCTCTGTTTGAGAGCATTCAATGTGCTTCGAGAGCTCAATGTCGACTAAACATTCTACAAACTCTTCTTGGCACCGACGCTCTAGTGGTGGCGGTGGTGGTTGCTGTGGAGATGCCACCACTGATGCTTCAATATCGCCTCGTAGTTGACGAGGCTCCTTACCTTCCCCTTCTTTGCTCGCCTCCACACTAGCCATGGTGATAGACCGCTTTTGGCGTGTACAAAGTAGCATTTATATGCATGGTCATATGTACAAAAATATGTAAATATATGAATTTGGGAACTTTGCAAAGTGGGTTCAAGTTCAAAAAAGATGCAACCTGTACACATTGTGAATAGATAGGTTAGCATGCTAGCAGTCGGACACATGTACATGCCCGAATAGGGTATCGGGGCCTTGGATATGGTTCTAGGTGGCTTATTTTGGCTCTAGAGAATGTGTTTGAGTTTTCTAGAATGTAAATAATGCAAGAAAAAAGTAAGGGTACTTTCATCCCACTCGAGAAGTTTGGGACATGCAGTAACTGTCTATTTACGGTGCTTGATTTGCGGTGATATGTGCACCACCCTATAAGTGGTCAAAAATAGAATGTGGGGATGTGGAAAAGTTCTTTGATTATCAAGGATCAAGCATACAAAATTTGGTGAATTTTGGAGTCTGTTTGGGGTTTTTCCCGAGAAGAATGCTCACCGAGGGTCAAAATTGGGTTTATAAAGGTCAAAAAATGACCAGAAATGGCTTCAATTTGCCACCTCAGTGATGCTGCCGTGAATGCTTGAGCTGAAGGAGCATTTTTGAAGCCAATTCTTGGCACTTTCACCTCTTTGTGTGGGGAAGGAAGGAGGGTTCCTACAGGTGGTCTAGTGCAGTCCTGTTGCGTTCACCTTGTTGATCAACTCAACGTACCTTGTAGTGTCCGCAGGCAGGCAAGGGCTTGTAGGTCGAGGCATTTGGACTTTGAATTGAGCTTGTGGGTAGTGTTTTTATTGAGCTCTTGAAAGGTGGTGTGTGGGCATTGGAATTTAAGAAAATTCCTTGTGTGGTGTTGATTTGTCTGGGTATGTGAGTGTGTGCACGGTGTCTTTTGCTCCATCATCCTTTGGTGATCCCGCTGGGGAGTGGAAATTTTCCGGTTGAGCACCTAGGTGAAGCGGTTTTGCTCTGAAGTTCGAGCTTCATTGAAGAAAAGTGGTGGTTTGGTTGAGGTGCAAGACTTCAAATTTTCTGGAGTTACTCACGCAAGGGAGAAGCGACTTTGAAGAGATGGCTTATAGTCGGCCAGTGTTCAAAGGAAAGGAGGATGTAAAGGACTGGATTGCAGACTTCGAGTGGCATATGCTTGGTATGCACATTGTGAATGACGAATCAAAGCTTCATGTATTTCCTCTTGTTCTCAAAGGAGAAGCTCGGGAGTGGTTTGAAGGTTTAGAGGAAGACAAAAAGCAAGCATGGGAGCAGGTGAAGCTGGTAATTTTTGATAGGTTTGGGAAGAAACTAACCGCAATAGAAGCAATGACAAAATAGACAGGTTTGTAGCAAGATGTTAATGCTAATTTTAGAGAGTTTTTGCGACACTTCAAAGGACTTTGGATTCAATTAGAGTCGTCATCCCAAGTACCTCCAGGGGATTTCTTTAAAGTGCGTCAGTTTATGGATAGTCTCCATCCAAGTGTAAGGGAGAAGGTTGATCAAGATGAGCCTGCTACATTTGAAAGAGCTGTGGTTGCCGAGGCCAAGAGCAAGAAGATAAAGAGAAGGTGGGAGCAAGGCATGACACACATTGAGCCAATTGTGGTGCAACCAATGGTCCCTCTAGAAACGGATGATAGAGTGGATCGAGTGGTTCAAGGTCCAAATCCCGTTATGGACCAGGTTTTGCATGATCTTGCCGATCACTTGCAAGAACTAAGAATTAACATGATGAACAGGAACCAAAGAGAAGAACGGCCTGCTGGGAGAGGTAAGGGACAAAAGCTACAAGGTAGATGCTACAATTGTGATGAAGAGGGTCACTATGCCCCTGATTGTCTTGAAACACCAAGAGAGAGAGGATGAATATACCCCTTATATGGATGTGGTCAAGGGAGAATAGAACAAAATCATCAAGAGCGAGCACTAGAAGCACCACCACCGCAACAACAACCACAATTGTTGCCTGGAAATGGAGAAGGTGGAGCTATTAAAATCATTACCCTTGAGCATCAAGATGTGGTTGTTTGGCCCAATCAGAGAGCTAGGCATGATAGGGAGAAAGAGACAGAAGAAGAGAGGGAAATAAGAGCAAGGAAAGGAAAGGCTAAGGTAGAATACAAATAAGAAAGTAGCAAGAGGCGACGAAGAAGAAATTTTTTTCCAAAGGACTACCTCCTTGGCCAAGGTGTTGAAGACTATGATATTGTTGACGACATACAAAATCAAAAGGCAAATATATCTTTCGGTCAGTTGTTGGTGGATTTGAATGCTAAATTGAGGAGGCCGTGGACCAAGTGTGTGAGTACGCGGATTCCTTCCAAGAAGGACAAACATCAAAGCATGGTGTCATCTTTGGGGGTTGGTCACCCAGTGGATATGGTGCCAATAGTTGAAGCTATGCTGCGAACGAAGACGGAAGTGCAAGCATATGTGGATGGTGGTGCCCAGGTGTGTGTAATGACCCGGGATATCATGAAGGAATTAGGCGTAAGATGTCAGTGAATGCTTCGATCCGTATGAGGATGGCCAACCACAAAAAGGCAAGGTGTCTTGGAATAGCTGCAGATGTGAAGATAAAAGTCTTGGGGATTGAGTGCTTGGTTGATTTCTACGTGATGCAAGCGAGTGAGAATGCTTATCCAATCATTTTAGGGAGGCCATGGCTTATAACACTTGGTGCTAAGCAGGATTGGGGCACGGGCTTGATCACCATCCCTGAAAAAGAGAAAGAGAGGACCATTGTCTACAACATGAAGACACACAAGAGCCGTACATAGCCCCTAGTGGATATGCAAGATACGGATTCAATGGAAACCACATCATACGATAGTGATGCTTCGTCTACATCATTAGAAGAGAGTGTAGAGGAAGGATTGATGCAATTATGTTCTGATCTTTTTGGGATAAGTGTTGAAAAGGAAGCATTGGTGCATGATGAAAAGGTCAAGGAGGAGAAGGATAGTCTAAAAGCAGTTGTAGAGCCTGCCAAAGTGAACGTAAGGAGCATGCTAGAAGAGGACCTAACAGAGAAAGAAAAAAAGGAATATGCAGACATGTTCACGGAGTTTCCAAAGCTATTCTCCAGTGGTTATACAGAGTTGCAAGGAGCTAAAGGAGTGGACCATAGTATCAATCTAAAAGAAGGTGCCAATCCAAAGGTTCAAAAGATTAGGAGGTTGGGGGTCATTCATGAGAAGGCACTTCATGAAGAGGTGACGAAGCTTTTGGAAGCTGATTTCATCTTTCGAGTGGAGGAGTCCGAATGGGTCTCTCCAGTTGTTATTGTTCCTAAGAAGAACAGACGATTTAGGATATGTGTTGATCTCAAACCTTTGAATGCTGCCACAAAAAGAAATCATTATCCACTACCCTTCCTAGATGAAATCCTCAATCAGGTTGCAGGTCATGAACGTTACTCAATCATGGATGGATTTTTTGGCTACTTTCAAATCTTGATAGTGATTGAAGATCAATTGAAGACGACCTTCATTACTCCTTGGGGTTGTTTTGCCTACAAAAGAATGCCTTTTGGACTGGTTAATGCATATGCTACCTTCCAAGGATGGATGAATAGAGTGTTTGGTCCCTACTTGGGTAAGTTCATTCGTGTTTTCATGGATGACATTGGGTGTTATAGCTCCAAGGTCACACATTTGGAGAAGCTGAGGTTGAGTTTTGAAAGGCTTCAACAAGAGGGTGGGCAACTCAACCCAAAGAAGTGTAAATTTGCTCATGCCAGAGTCCATTTTCTAGGACATGTGGATTCCAAAATTGGAATAGAAGCTGACCCAGAAAAATTTAACGCTTTATTACTTATGGATCCACCCAGCAACACAAAGGATTTGGCATCATTTGTGCATAAGCTCAGGTACTTGTCACGTTTTTTTTTGGATGTTATGTCAGTATGTGTATCCTCTCCAGAAATTGAGTCAAAGAGTTCAAGGGTTTGAGTGGAATGAAGACATGCAACAGGCTTTTGATGGTATCAAGGAGGTATTGTGTGCTTTACCAACAGTGAGTCCTCCCAACTTGCAATCGATTTTTTATGTATCTATTAGTGTGGGGTCAGTAGCTTTTGGGTCGGTTCTCTTACAAAAGCAAGGAAGGAACTTCAAGCCAGTTTACTTTGAGAGCAAGATGAAGAATGTAAGCGAGTTCTCCTACATGGAAATGGGACACTGGGTATTCGCCTTGTTTCTTGCGTGTCAAAGGTTCATAACCTATCTGTTGCCCCAAAAGTTTTATGTGCTCACCACATCAAATCTTTTGCCAGATGTAGTACAACATTTGAAGCCTAGCAAGCGCATCTTAAAGTGGACTTTGGAGCTTCAAGAGTATGAGTTTGAGTTTAAAGTGGATCATTCTGTTAAAGCTCACTTGGCAGACATAGTGGTACATAAGGGAGGGGAGCTTCCATCTTACCCAAGGGTTGACAAGGATGATCATGAAGAGGAAGTAGATATTACAAATGCGTATACAATGATGTTTTATGGTGCATACAAGAAAGTTCTTCAAAAGGCAAGTGGTGGGGTATTCATTAAGAACCTAAAAGGCAATGTAATCTTCTCTAGAGCTTACGATCTTGATGAAGCTGAAAGTAACAATGAGGCTAAGTATCTCACGTTTTTCGTCGGGTTGAAGCAGTGTATTGAGTTTGGATTGAAGAGGGTCATTGCAAAAGGGGATGCATTGCTAGTCATGAATCAGTTTCTTGGTTTGTGGAATGTTAAGAAAGACAATTTGAAGAAGTGGTTCTATGGCATCAAGAAGCTTATTCATGAGTTTGAGAAGATACAGTTTAAGCATGTTCCTCGTGAGTAGAATAAAGAAGCTGATGAGTTGGCTAGGGACAAGCAAGATGCCTTGGTATCTCCTTTAGAGGTCAAGGAAGCCTTATACGCAGGAAGGGAATCATTGCAATTTGTAGAAGTATTTCTTGGTAAAAGGAAATGTCCAGAGGGCATGTCAAAGGTTCGGCGTAAGAGAAAAGTTACAAAAGCAAGAAACTACACATTGGTAGGTGAGGATCTCATGCTTTATGGCATGGATAGCATTTTGACAAAAGTACCGTACAAAGAAGAGATAGGCTTGACTTTGGAGCACTGCCATGAAGAAACAGGCCATCAAGGCAAGGATCAGGTTGTCTTTCGTGTTTTGAGAGGAGGTTACTGTTGGCTCTCTATGATAAGAGATGATTATTTTTGGTGCAATTCATGCCATGAATGCCAAGTGTTTGCAAATTGGAAGCTTTTGGCTCAGCCTCAAAAAGCTATAATGTCTTCTGATGCATTTGCAAAATGGGGAGTAGATGTTGTGGGTCCAATACCAAAGACCAACAATGACAAAAGGTATATCCTTGTGGCTATGGACTATTTGACAAAATGGGTGGAGGCAAAAGCAGTAAAAGATGTAACAGCACGAAGAGTGGCCTCTTTTTTATATGAACAGGTGTGTTGCAGGTTTTGAGCTCCTATGGTTATCATTTTTGCTCATGGACCAGGGTTTAGGGGAAAACTTGTTGCTGCTCTCATGGAGAAATTGAAAATTTAGCATAGGCATTCTTCTCCTTACTACCACAATGCAATAGGTTGGTTGAGAACTGCAATGGTCAAATTTTGAAGATGCTATCAAAGTATGCTAGAGAGCATCCTAAAGAGTGGGACTTGGACTTGGAAAAGTGTTTTTGGGCTTATAGAAATGCATATAGAGTGTCAACACAATTTACACCATACAAGCTTGTTTATGGAAAGGAAGCTCTTATGCCCATACAAGTGTAGCTGGATGCCTTGAAGTTGTTGTGCAGAATGCAAGGTGATCATAATGACAAGCTGTAAGAAAGAATTCTTCTCTAGAGTTGTTGCGAATGAATAGAGAGAAAGCCAATGATTATTATCTTCAACAAGCAAAGGCAAGGATGGAGAAAATGAATCAAAGGCTTCCAAACAAAGAGATCAAAGAGGAAGATTTGGTGATGAAGTATGATTCTCGCTTGGATTTCAAAAGAAGTTGAGGGACAAATGGTTGGGTCCCTACAGAGTGAGGCATGTATTTTCTAATGGCACATATGAGTTGGAAAAATTGTATGGTGGATGTTTGCACTACAGAATAAATGGTTATATCTTGAAGAAATATTTTGCGAGGGATGTGGTTCCAGATGCAAATAGTCTCTTGCTTGAGCATAAATGATCTCTACCTAGAGGGTGGGCAATGATGATAGACCGCTTTTGGCGTGCACAAAGTAGCATTTATATGTTGGTCATATGTACAAAAATATGTAAATATATGCATTTTGGAGCATTGCAAAGTAGTTTCAAGTTCGAAAAAGATGCAACATGTACACGTTGTGAATAGGCAGCTTCGCGTGCTAGCAGTCAGACACATGTACATGTCCGGATAGGGTATCGGGGCCTTGGATATGGTTCTAGGTGGATTATTTTGGCTCTAGAAAATGTGTTTGAGATTTAGAGAATGTAAATAATGCAAGCGACAAGTATGGGTACTTTCATCTCGCTCGAGAAGTTTGGGACATGCAGTAACTGTCTATTTATGGTGCCTGATCTGCGGTGATACGTGCACCACCCTACCAGTGGTGAAAAAGAGAATGTGGGGATGTGGTAAAGTGATTTATGTATCAAGGATCAAGCGTACAAATTTTGGTGAATTTTGGAGTGCGTTTGGGGTTTTTCCCGCGAAAATGCCCGTCGGGGGTCAAAACTGGGTCAAAAAAGGTAAAAAATGACCAAAAAATGGTGTGAAAAGGCTTCAATTTGCCACATCAGTGATGCTGCCATGAGTGCTTGAGCTGAAGAAGAATTTTGGAAGCCAAGGCTTGGCACTTTCACCTCTATGTGTGGGGAAGGAAGGAGGGTTCCTACAGGTGGTCTAGTGCAGTCCTGTTGCATTCGCGTTCTGTTTTCGAGTGTGTGGAGGAGTGAATAAGAGCTTTCTCTCTTCAATTTTTCACTTGGGAGAGTCTATGGAAGTTTTGAGGTTTCCATGGATGTGTGTGTGCGAGGAATTGAGGGAAGAATGACCCTATATCGGTGCCATTAGGGTTGGCGCTACTCCAAAGAGTCCAACAGAGTGGAGTTTGGTGAAGGCTTTGCGAGGGTTTGTGAGAGGCATTTTGTGACTGGAGTTTATGAGTTTTTGATGGTTTTTCTTGTATATTTTGGTCACCATCAAGTGTGATTTCAAGTGTTGATCAACTCAACTCACCTTGTAGTGTCTGTTGTGCGGGCAGGCAAGGGCTTGTAGGTCGAGGCGTTTGGAGCTTGAATTGAGCTTGTGGGTAGTGTTTCTATTGAGATCTTGAGTGGTGGTATATTTGGGTTGGAATTTAAGCAAAATCCTTGTGTGGTGTTGATTTGTCTGGGTGTGTGAGTGTGCGCATGGTGTCTTTTGCTCCATCAATGGCATTTCCATCTACTCCAAGTTTTGTGTGGCTATCGGCCATTCCTGGCTACACACCACTCACTACTCCTCCCGGAGTCACCCTAGTCAACACTCCTCGCTTTGAGGCCTAGACTCCAGTGGAGACACCAGGCATCTGTACCCCCATTGAGACATAACTCAATACGCCACTCGAGACCCCTGTCGAGACACCTAGGTTCACACATCACAAGTGAAAGGGCTTATCGTACTGGATCAACATCAACGGCCGCATCATCTTTGATTATGACGGCAAGAAAGTGATTTGGCGCTTGCGTAGCCTTTGCTCTCAAGTGTTTTGACACTACATACTAAACACCTGGATGAAGTGCCAAATGAATTAAAAGACAAAGTCATGACCATGATGCATGACGAGTTTCCCGTGTCAAGTCGTGATGAGCGCTTCAATGAAGACCTGATGAAGGTGCCGATGCACAAATACTGCAAGCACAAGCGTTCCAAAGTACAAAAAGCAATAAATCATGGGTGGAACAGGCCAGATTGGCTGGCCAAAGAAGATTGGAAGAATGCAAAGCGAGCAAAATGTGAGAATCCTGACAAGTGAAAGCAACAAAAGGAGGCAGCCTAAGCACGAGTGAGTAGAGGTACGGAGCTCGCACCACTTGGGAAGCAGCGGGTGGCATCATTTGAGTCCGATTTTGTAAGTGCTTTTGCTTTCCCTTTAAGTTTGGTAGTTATGGATAATTGTACTTTTAAATTCTAACATAATGTATTCTTTGTATGTTTTGAACAGTGGGTGATAACAGGACGTGACAACACACCATACGAGCGTGAGGGTTTACACTCCCTTATGCACATTCTTAGTTCTCACACCGACATGGTTAGTATTTTACTTTACTCTCTTATATTTGTTTTATTTTAATGATAAGCTAAGAAAATAGATTGTTTTGTAATATATGATTATTCTTATAGAAAGTCTAATTGTTTTCTTTTCCAAAATCCGACAAATATGCCGCTTGGACGCGATGAGGCATCTGATTAGAGGACGTTGTCATGCATTTTTTGCATGAAGATAAAGTCACTAATCCATGCTAACAAGCTTGCCCACTAGCCTCATGTATATATGTGTACATAGCCCTACAAGTTTTGAAAGTGATCTTGTAAAAATTCATGTACAAAGGTGTGATTTTTCCAAGATTAAATGCTGATGTTCTAAGTTGTTTGAGACTCTAAAATATGGTTTTTAATAAGGGTTTTCAACCGTGCTTAACAGCTTGTGAATCGGACTTGTACGTCATGAATTATGAGCATCCGAAGCGGGCGGGAAAATCACCGAGAAGTCCCCTTATGCTTTGGGAGAAGCTGAAAATTTTTGATAAGTTGGGGAGGTGGGAGGATGGTGCCAAGTGGCAATAGAGTGATCCCACATGGGGGGGAGAAAGTGGAAATTAAAGGGTATAAGGGGGGGAGTGGGTACCCCCTAAGGGTGTATCAAAGGAGCTAATGGACCTTCTTGGCCTTGCTTGTGAGGGCTCGTGGACTTCGGGGGAGAGAGGGGGCGCCATTTTTAGTTCACACCAGCTGCCCAGGCGCCTGGCCACCTTTTTGGTCCACTGGACATCCCCTTTCCCCACTTGCATTGGTCAAAAAGTGGCCGACATCTCATTTTTGATCCAAAAAAGGCCAAAATTGAACCAATTAAAAGGTGCCCAAGGAGAGAACCATGTCGGCTAAGAAGAGAGAGAAAAATACCTTGGGATAAGAGCCAAAAAATCCTCTTTTAATAGCTGCATTTCTCTGCACACCTGCGGATACTTTCCAGAGACCTCCTTTTTGGAGCTTTTCCAAAACCCCCAAACTTCGAATGCTTGTAATTTGCTCATTCCTTATCGGAATCAAGCATATGGATGCTCTACGGACATCTACACGAGCCAATCTACACACCCATGTTCTCTAATTCTCCTAGTTCCAAGTGTGGCTTATGCTAGAGCAATTCTTCTCCAAGATTTACAGGTGTTTAACACAGGTGAATTTGACGGTGCAGCTGTTGTTCTTTCCAACGGTGTGATCGGTGCAAGGCTATAGGGGCATTCATTTTCATTGTCGTTTGCACTCCACAACGTGAATCTAGCTACAGCCAGCTAGCACTAGTTTTCATTTGTCATAGCATGTAAATATGATGACGTGCACATCATTTTTGTAAGTATTGGTCAACGATGTATTTTCTCAATAATGATAATTGTGTTGTAAGTATTACATCAAATGATTTTGCTTATGATGTGTACAATTTTTTTATTCTATTACTTTCATCAATTCACTTTCATTGGAATAGTTTTGTCGATCAGTTTTGCATCTTTATTCTGGAAACAATGTTCAATGTGGTTGATGGGTTAGGGCATTCAGTGCCTTGCCATCCAAATTTTTTTATTCTTGGGTGTTGCTATAGGTGTCTCTATATAAGGTTCTATAGTGTCGCTATTTTTTTCTCTAAATGTGGGTTGGTTGTGTCACAATAGGTGTTGCTATAAGAGTGGTTATTTAGAGATGCTAGTAACGACGGCTATAGCGACGTCTATAGCGATGCCTATAGCAATGTTTCCATTTCGACGCTTTTAGCGACACCAATGGATAAAAGAACCCATTATAGTTTCATCACTACAGTCATCACAAGAGCACATAACCTCTTGTAGTGCTTTCACCCTCAATCCATCTCCGTATCCAACTCCTTCTCTACCATCATCATGATGCCCCTCAAATTCTTGGCATCTTTTTCTCTCGTTCCCCCTTCTCTTCCGTGTTATGATAGCGCCAAAGAGAGTAACTCAAAGCTTGAAGGACACCCATGCCGCCCCACCTCCAAGAAATGTGCAAAAGAAGGCATCAAACATAACTCAAGCAGAGGTATTGACTGTGAAAGAAGTCCCAGCCATCCAAACTCAACCACAAAAGGTAGTCGAACGTGTTGCTAATCTGGTAAGATGAATTTATAATTTTGCATTGTTATACATGATGACCAGTAATTCAAGCATAGTAATTCTCTTAAATTGTCCAAGAAACGTGATTATATCATAAGAAACAAGAATATGATTTCGTAGAGTAGTGAAAGGATTGTTTGATTAATGGTTATTGTTTGATAAACTATCTCTGTTTGATATCAAAAGTTGGTTAATTTTGTTTGAGAAATCACTTAAACAAAAAAATTGCTAAAAGAATATCTTATTTCCAAATGGAATTCACGATTAGTGAGGTGATAACGCGGCTAGCAAAGAATAAGCCGAGGTTGTCATCTCTCTTTTTGTCTCTTGCGCGGTTAGTAAGATGCCTTGCAGTTAGCGAGATGCTTCCTTATTATTAGCAACTGGGAAAGTTTGCACATTTTGTGGTTAGCAAATAAGTAAATCCTTTGCAAAGGCTTTGTTGGTTAAATATAGAAAGTAAAAGATTCATTTTTTGTTAAATATAGGACATTAGACCATGTTTGAGAAAGAATTGTTCTGGTGATGTTTAAATGGCTGTATGAAAGAATCTATGGTTGGAATTAATAAAGGAACATTGTTTGTATATGGAAAACAATGTGGTAGTAATTAGAAAACAAGAAGAATGGATGAGTGTGGTGTGGAAGTGGGAGACTAGTGGGCCTAACGGATCTATGTCTACGGACGGGTGGACCCGATTAGTCAAATATTTTTCACAAGATTACTAGCTAATTTAGACTATGTCTCATATCATATTCAAAGTTTATGAATGGTAGTTGTGCCTCTTAAATGTGAGAAAAAAGACGTTGATTATAGATTCTAAGAATATCAATGGGATTTCATCTTTATGTTAGGAAATGGCTTTTATTAGATTCTTGATTTATTGACCTCGCTTGTGGTGTATGACCCTTATAACCATGAACATGATGGATAGAGGACACCCTATCTTCTGTTGCTTGTATCTCTACTTCTTGGAAATGGAGTAGGGTATTGTCAATGGAACTAGAGAATAAAGGAAGGCCATCTATCAAGCCGCCCCGATCTTCCAAGGTTGGAGACCTCACAACAGTTGTGTTCGTGAATCCCTAGTTACATTAAATTCTTCCATTAAGGTTTGCTTTACATCTCTATAATTATGCCCTTGTGCCGACCCTCATTGTTATGCCCTTATGTTGCAAGTAGAGGTGGTCATAGACCCAATCTTGAACCATTTTGAGTGTACACATGAATGAACTTCCCAAAACAACCCCAAAGTTTTTGTTTCTTTGTGCAAAATCTACTACAACAAAAGTTTGCTTGTACTTGATTCCACAAGAGGATACAATATTTTTTTCAAGAATTTCCAAGGGTCTATAAATCTATCCTTTACTTGAAAGTTCATAAGTGTTTTCCTTGGAGCTGATCTTCCCCACTTCTCCTAAATTTCCTTTGTAGCAATGGCTACCCCAGCCGAACTGTCTAGTATTGTTGTCATCTTAACTCCCTTGTACTCTAGTGACACAGTGGTGTTTCCCTCTTCTCCTTTGCAATAGTCACCTATCTTATTCTCTCGTACATGCTTTGATTTAGGTTTCTTGCTGTGTTTTTTCCATGAGGACATCTACAATTTTATCATGTGGTGGGATTTTTAACCCCATTTTTTCCAGGTTTTTGCTCATTAGTCCCTATAAATGTGGTCTAAGCTTCAAATTTCTACAAGAGTAATGGTGCATCTAAAGGTGCATCTTATAGGACATCACATCATATCATCGTGCAAGCTTTTCATGTCCATCATTTGTGGAATTGGATCCCATTCAGATGGCACAACCCTCACTTTGCATTTCATCTCATCTTTCCCTATAAAGGAAGGTAAAGTCCTTAAAGTTTCCGGCTTACTCGCAAGTGATACTACCATCCGTGCATCTTCGTACACTGACTCTATATCCCTATGATAAATCTCATGTCCACATTGAGTTTCGGGATTGGTTCTGACTACAATGTGGCACTACCATCTTTTCTATTTTTGATTGTCTCCCACAAGAATTGTGTCCCCAACTCATCCACTTCAGTAATTGCCGGCATCTTGTGAGATTGGAGGCATTCATTGTGTTAGCAGCCACCCTCTTATCCAATGGTCCCTCGTATGGTTTTGTTGGTTCACCAATTTCTTTTTCTTTTAATGTTCTTGTGTTTTTGTTTTCTGGTACATGCACAACTTGCTCAGGGACTTTCAATGTTTCATGCCCCATTAGAGTCTTCTACAGATTTCTATTTGTTTTGTTTCTATTTTAGAATGTGGATATGTCAATAATATTTTTTCCAAAGTTTGGTTTTTCTTTAGCCTTACTTGGTTTGCAGCATGGCATCTAAGAGCTCATTCACTTTCTCAAACAAGATTAGACCGCTTGATACTATTTTTGGCACTTCTGCTCCCTTGACGTTTCCTTTTTGTCCTTGTTTAGTTTGAGTTACTACCTTGTTTGGCTTAGTTCACTCTCCAAGGATATATTTTCCTTCAACATCTTTGGTTTCGTTCTGTCTCCCTTTGCTTTCCACGATTTTTGTTGAGTCCTCATTTACCCACATTTAGACTCAGTTTGTTTTGGAAGTTTTAGCTCATCCACCACTGGCTTGTTTTTTGTTGCTTCCTAAGCTTGAGCTCTTCTTATTACCTTGGCAAGAACTATTGTGTCTAGCTCAAATCCATTAGAACAAGGTAAAACTCTAATAACATTAGTAGTCCTTTTCCCTTCTTGTCTGTATTCTTAGCACAATGTCTAATGAGGTGATCTATTGCACATCCGTCATAGAGAAACCAAATATTTTTGTTTGCTAACCCTTGTTAGGACAAAATTGTGCCTCATGGTCACCTTCAAATTCTTAGAAATGACCTATTGATTGGGAAGCTAGTTCTATCCATTGGCTGTTCTATCCTAGGAGGATATCCTCTACGCTTGTAATTTTGATTTTCTACAAGCATAATTGTATTTTTGTCCATTGTGAATTGGTTTTCACAGTTTGATCCACATATGAAGATTTTTTTGCTTCATTTATGCTAAGCCAAAATAGACTTTCCTCAAGGGCATATGCTACACCCCCAAGCTCTCTCACATGAGTTTCTACAAGCCCTCATTACAAACTACTGGTGGCATCATTGGTGTACTCATGAGTGGCTCTATCAACTATATGTATCAAACAAAATGGATTGATTCTCTTGAGATAAGTGAGGCTTTTAGCCCAACACATGTTGTAGTTTGTCACCTCCTTATGTTGTATTGTTGGGTCCTATTTGGTACCTCGAAGGTGGTGGAATTTGTTGCAGCATTGGAAGTCCATACGGCCTTTCCCTCACATAATTCTGGTTGTAAAAACACTCATTCATATCATGGTTGGTGTATGTTTTCTCAATTTCACACCACTTCAATACCCTTGGAGCATTTGTTGCTTGTGGCAGCATTTGCCGTAGAGTGGGATTCTGTCTTTACATTTGGTTCATTCTTTGAATCACTTCCTCAAATACATGATCAACATTTTGTGTGAATGAAGTAGGAGCACTACAATTTGTAGATGAGTTGATAATGATTGAAGAGGGACTACTGGTATTTGTGTCCAAATCTTCTATTACCTCTCCATATATCTTGCAATTGTCAACTAGGTATAGCACTTATCTAGTGACTTGCTCAAATGTGGTGCATGACGCGGTGTGAGCGGGATGGAAACACACAGAATGCCTCTATAAAGACCCAACACACACTCTTGGAAAGATACACACACACATACTATGGGGCACCACTCGGCTTACACAATCCACCTGGACGAGACATGAAACACACCTATGGAGTGAGAGGAGAGAGACTACCCGTTTACCCACTCCACACACAGACACACACACACACACACCCAAAAAACTCAACTCAAAAGAGGAGAATTTCTGATGTTTAGATTCAATAGAGCTTGGGCCAACACCAATGGGGCAAACAGCTCACACAATATGGGTAAAATATACAAGATACAATCACAAATTGGAGCAAAAGCTTTGCTCATAGGAGAAACTTACACAACCAAAACAGCAGAAAAAGAGTGAGGAATTTGGTAAAATGGAAAGCGCCATCGCGTCCAGAACGGCCCAAAACCCCAGTCTACAATGTCAAAGTGCTCAAATACGACCTCGGATGAGCAGTTTACGGTCAAAACAGCCTCCAAAAACCCCAAAAACACACCTGCGGCTGTTCCTCCTCTCTTCTCCACGTTTTTTATGGTCTTCTCTCTGTTTTTTCAGTTCCAACACTTAGCTTTTATTAGTTTGGCACCCGTGGCCTTTTAGATGACCTCAAACGGACCCCGAACAGGCCAAAAACTGACCCCGCAGTGCATAGTTGTCACCTTTTTGCATCCATTCGCACACCTGGCACTCAGCTTTTTCCAATAATGTGTCTCGCCACCACGTGAAGTGGTCCCAAAAGATGGTCCTCATGAGGGCCTTTCTGCATAATTATCACAAAGAAACATCCACGTTGTGTCCATACTTCTCCGCGTGCAAGTATTGACCCCATTCGACCTCCTGACGCCACTAGATGCCATCTGACGCATCTGCTTACCTCATGTCGGCGGCCCTCGGATAGCTTCCTCGAGAAGTTTTACGTGCTACCAACTCCTCATTATTGTAGGAAAAAAACACTAGTACTGGTAATAGTGAAAAACGATGCACTATGTACATGCTGTCCTACCTGTACACATGTGGGCCCCACGTAACCACCTGGATCTGGAAAATGGGCAATACTTTATTTGATGCACCATGCATGTGTATGTACGTATGCGCAATCCCTTGCTCCAAAAAACTCTTGACATAATTTGCCCACCCCCTAGCCCGCTAGAGCATTCATGCTCAGCAGCAGCACTAGTAGATGCTCATTCCACCTGGATCCCACACAAAAACACTTTGCATTCCCTGCATCAAAAGATTAATCAAACTTCCACCTGGTTCCCAAGGAAAACCCATAGAGATTCCATATATCAACCTTGCATCAAGAAAAGCACAAGTTACTTTGGCATAGACCTGCATGTGCAAATGTATCTCCTTCTCCATAGTTGAGAGGTCTCCACTGATCATTTTTTTAATCAATTCTTGCTTCTTTGACAACCCAACCTTGGTTTGCATCAGCCCTTCAATCACTTCATAAGGCCTTTCACTTTCATCTTCAACCTCATTCGCAAATGCAACTAAACCAAACTCCTGGATTTCTTTGTCCATCAAAAGAAATGCAACATCAGCATCCTCATCACTGTTGGTAGTGCTATCACTGTCCTCATCTGTCACCGTGGAAGAGTCTTCATCACTAGACTCATCCTCATCTTCATAAAGCTCCTCTAATCGTTTCCTTGTGTTCATATTATAAAGCTTCTTGGTACGTGTCTTACCATAGAGGCTAATCGTACCATGTCACCAATATTGAACAGCTCCCACTGCACGTAACCATGGTCTGCCCAGTATAATAGGATATGCTCCCAACCCTGTTGGCATCACATGAAAATCAAACACTGCCTTTGCATCATATGCCTCCACTTCTAAGCTCTTTACAACACCCAAGAATTTTACTTTTTGATGGTTTGCCAATCTGATTCGAAACCCTGACACCCCAGCCACTGTGAGACCCATCTTCTCAACACATGAGTGTGTTATGACGCATATTTGGGCTCCGCCATCCACATAACCTTGTCCCAAATTTTTCCTTTTATGCCACACATCTACTATTGGACAAATGTCTGGTAGCTCATCCATTGCCAACACCTTTACTGAACCTCTCTCTAGCTCTTTCTCCATTGGGTTAACCATCCTCTTCCACTGTCGCTTTAGCTTAGGCACCATCTCTATAAGATGCCCAAAAGTAACATCTGCCTTCCTGCATGTCAGATCCTCCTTCAAGTCATAGCTTAATTGCCCATGCCCTAGTGGAAAATCTGAAACATTAAACTTTCAACGAGCTCTCCTTTTCCTCTTGGCCTTGACATCCTCGCTTTCATGGCTCTTTCCTTTCTTCTTACTAGGACCTGGGGCACTTCTTCCTTCTTTATCCTCTGTGGTCCTCTTCCCAATACGCGTTGTCAGGAGTCTTTTGGAGCAAGTGATTGCACATATGTACATACCCATGCATGATGCATCGAATAAAGGATTGCCCATTTTCCAGAGCCAGGTGGTTACGTGGGGCCCACATGTGTACAGGTAGGACAGCATGTACATAGTGCATTGATTTTCACTATCACCAATACCAGTGTGTTTTTTCTACAATAAGGAGGAGTTGGGAGCGCATAAAACTTCTCGAGGAATCTTTTCGCGGGCCGACGACATGAGGTAAGCAGGTGCGTCAGATGGCATCGAGTGGCGTCAGGAGGTCGAACGGGGTCAATACTTGCACGCGGAGCAGTCTGGACACGACGTGGGTGTTTTCTTGTGATACTTATGCAGAAAGTTCATCATGAGGACCACTTTTTGCGGCCACTTCACGTGGTTGTGGGATGCATTATTTGGAAAAACTGAGTGCCAGGTGTGCGGATGATGCAAAAAAGGTGACAACCATGCACTGCGAGGTCAGTTTTTGGCCTGTTCGGGGTCCGTTTGAGGTCATCTAAAAGGCCACGGGCGCCCAAGTAATAAAGCTAAGTGTGGGAACTGAAAAAAGAGAGAGAAGACCAGAAAAAACATGGAGAAGAGAGGAGGAACAGCCGCAAGTGTATTTTTTCTGTTTTTGGAGCTTTTTTTAACCCTAAACTGCTCATCCGAGGTCGGATTTGAGCACTTTGACATTGTAGACTGGGGTTTTTGGGCGTTCCGGACACAATGGCGCTATCCATTTTGCCAAATTCCTCATAGATTTTTTGCTTTATTTTGTGTAATCCTCTCCGGTGAGTGAAGCCTCTGCTAAACTTTGTGGTTGTATCTGGTGTATATCCTCAATACTGTGTAAACTATTTGCCCCATTGGTGTTGGACTGAGCTTCATTGAGTCTAAACAACAGCAATTTGACTCCTTTGAGTTGAATTGAGAGTGTGTGTGTGAGTGCTGAGTGGGCAAGTGGGAAATCTCTCTCTTCTCACTCCGTCTGTGTGTTTCCTGTCTCGGCCAGGCTGGTTGTGTAAGCCGAGTGGTGCCCCATAGTGTGTGTGTGTATCTTCCCAAGAGTGTGTGTCGGGTCGTTATAGAGGCGCTGTGTGTGTTTTCATCCCGTTCACATTCTTTTGGCGCCCCCATTGAGGATCTTCTTCGAGTATCTTTTGCTTCGAGCTTCGAGCTTCGAGCTTCGGGGCTACAGGTTACAGGTTACAGGTTACAGGGACAGGTACAAGGATAGGTGATTCACACATGTACAGGTAGCTGGAGTATAGTGATATACTAGTATTGGTGTCACTTGCAGTTGTTGTGGGTATGCATCACTTGGCGCCTATTTGACTGCATTGTCTGCTAGATTGTACGTTACTTGTGGAACTGCCATTGTACGCATTTGTGGAGCTATACTTGGTTGTATTTAGCAGTCCCAACCATTTCTGAGACTTGGTCTGGAAGATAGTCATTTCTGAGACTTGACTATACGCGATTTGCATTAGCCTTCGTGTGAGGGTCGATAGCGTGAGGTTTTTATTGAGCTAGGGGATTCTCAAATGTGGAGATCCTTTCGGTGATACAGGTAGCTGGAGAACCCTTTTCGTGACCTCACCATAGGCTATGTCCTAGTGATTCCTACTTGATGCTCGAGTTCTATTGTTGGCAGTCTATGCTTACACATACAGTCTATATTTTGGGTTCTTACTGCTCTACTTCTGGGGAAACTCTGTCAAAATTTTCCCAAGTTATGATGGCTGGTTTTCTGGTCTTTTAAGCCATTTATGCTGTTATGCATCCGAAATTCTGGCAAAATCAGAGGATAAGTCAGGTGTGCCTTCTTGGGAGCTGCATGGCTGGCTTTAATGGATGATCAAAATGGACCTTAGTTCACTCCTTTTCATTTAACTCAAAGAATCCAGATTAATGTTCATGTGGCCAGAAAGATTTTTTTTCAGCAGCGCATAGTCTTTATGTTCGGGCCAAGAAGATCACGAGAGATCTTGGAATGTCCTTTGCCTGTTGTAATTCCGATGATCAACTATGAAAACTCATTTGATGTGCATGTGTTTGTCCTTATCTAAAGTTGAGCTCCATTGAAGTTTCTGGGGATTGGGTAGTCAAAAGTTTTGGGTTCTTGCACGTGTGTTCAAAGGGGTTCTCAAAGCATTGTAACTTGGGTAGCCATGGATTTCTCTTATCCGGAGTTTCATGGAAGAAGTGATGAAGATGTGGAAGATTTTTTGGAAAAGATGGAGGTTTTCTGCATTAGCAACCAGATTCATGACCCTGCACAGATGTTTCGTCTTCTCGAAATTTGTTTGAAGAGTGATGCACGAGTCTGGTCCAAAACATTTGAAGAGGAATGCATGTGGCTGATCCACTTGTAAGATTGAGTTGGGACAATCTAAGACATGGGTTGGAAGTGGAGTTTGTGAAGATAGAAGATCCTGACAAAGTGTGGCAAGAAGTACAGGTTCTGGCGCAAAAGGAAGGTGAGCCAGTAGATGCGTACATATGTAAGTTCTCATTGGCATGGGAGCGGATGTGCAAGGCCTTAGCACCACAGGTACCCCCACCTGACATGATGAAGAAGGATAGGTTCTTGGCTGGTCTTTGGGAGAATATATGTTGGAGAGTGGAGCTAAAGAAGCCTAGGACATATGAAGATGCACTAGAGGTAGCAAAGAACAAAGAGTGGAAGTTGAGGAAAATGAGCTAGTTAGGGGTGGAGTCTTTGCCCATGAGGTCTGAATTTCAGCGTATAGAGTCTTTACAAGGTCGCATGTCAGGGGTTCATCATGAACCAGTGGTTCCTGTTACTACTCAAGTTATGCCAGCAGTGGTAACTACATCGGTGCAAGATGATGGGCTAAGGCAAGACATGAGGCAAGTGGTAGATTTGATGAAGCATCTCAGCCTAAACATGCTAGGTCAAGTGGGAAATAATCGAGGTTGAGGGAGGTTTGCAAATCAGCCAGGAGGTGAAGAAAGGCGTAGGAATAGTGTTGGACAAAGCAATGGTAGGTTTTGAAGGCAGACGCCCACATGTTATAATTGTGGAGAGTTGGGTCACATCAGCCCGCAATGTGATAAGCCACCAAGGATGGGGGGAGACATGTATCCATTGTCGACACAGGTGCTAACTAGGTCAAATGATTATGGCATCGAAATTAAGGGAGACGAAGGAACCAGTGGACTGACCCAGGAGGAAAAAGGAAAGACAAAAGTGCTAAGTGTAGTCACCTTGGAGAAGGCATCAAAGCTAGAGGATACATTAGTGATGCCTATTGGGAAGAGGACCACAGAGGATAAGGAAGGAAGAAGTGCCCCAGGTCATGGTAAGAAGAAGGAAAGAGCCATGAAGGCGAGGATGTCAAGTCCAAGAGGAAAAGGAGAGCTCGTCGAAAGTTTCATGTTTCAGATTTTCCACTAGGGGATGGGCAATTAAGCTATGACTTGAAGGAGGATCTAATGAGTAGGAAGGCAGATGTTACTTTTGGGCAGCTTATAGAGATGGTGCCTAAGCTAAAGTGACAGTGGAAGAGGATGGTTAACCCAATAAAGAAAGAGCCATAGAGAGGTTCAGTAAAGGTGTTGGCAATGGATGAGCTACCAGACATTTGTCCAATAGTAGATGTGTGGCATAAAAGGAAAAATTTGGGACAAGGTTATGTGGATGGCGGAGCCCAAATATGCATCATAACACACTCATGCGTTGAGAAGATGGGTCTCACAGTGGCTGGGGTGTCAGGTTTTCGGATCAGATTGGCAAACCATCAAAAAGTAAAATGCTTGGGTGTTGTAAAGAGCTTAGAAGTGGAAGCATATGATGCAAAGGCAGTGGTTGATTTTCATGTAATGCTAGCAGGGTTGGGAGCATATCCTATTATACTGGGTAGACCATGGTTACGTGCAGTGGGAGCTGTTCAAGATTGGAGACGTGGTACGATTAGCCTCTATGAAAAGACAGGTGCCAAGAAGCTTTATAATATGGACACAAGGAAACGATTGGAGGATCTTTATGAAGATGAGGATAAGTCTAGTGAGGAAGACTATTCCATAGTGACTGAAGAGGACAATGATAGTACTACCAACAGTGATGAGGATGCTGATGTTTCATTTCTTTTGATGGACAAAGGAATCCAGGAGTCTGGTTTAGTCGCATTTGCAAATGAGGTTGAAGATGATAGTGAAGGGCCGTATGAAGTGATTAAAGGGCTGATGCAAACCAAGGGTGAATTGTCGAAGAAGCAAGAATTGATGACACAAATGATCAGTGGAGACATCTCAGCTATAGAGAAGGAGATATATTTGCTCATGATTGATGGTTTTCTTGATGTAAAGTTGATATATGGCATCTCTACGGGTTTTCCTTGGGAACCAGGTGGACGCTTGATTAAGCTCTTTATGCCAAGTGTTTTTGTGTGGGATCCAGGTGGAATGAGCATCTACTAGTGTTGTTGCTGCTGAGCATGAATGCTCTAGCAAGCTAGGGGATGGGCAAATTATGTTAGGAGTTTTTTGGAGCAAGTGATTGCGCATATGTACATACCCATGCATGGTGCATCGAATAAAGGATTGCCCATTTTCCAGAGCCAGGTGGTTACGTGGGGCCCACATGTGTACAGGTAGGACAACATGTACATAGTGTATCGATTTTCACTATCACCAGTACCAGTTCGTTTTTTTTACAATAATGAGGAGTTGGTAGCACGTAAAACTTCTCGAGGAAGCTTTCCGCGGGCCGACGACATGAGGTAAACAGGTGCGTCAGATGGCATCGAGTGGAGTCAGGAGGTCGAACGGGGTCAATACTTGCACGCGGAGCAGTATGGACACGACGTGGGTGTTTTCTTGTGATACTTATACAGAAAGGTCATCATGAGGACCACTGTTTGGGGCCACCTCACATGGTTGCGGGATGCATTATTTGGAAAAACTGAGTGCCAGGTGTGCGGATGATGCAAAAAAGGTGACAACTATGCACTGCGAGGTCAGTTTTTGGCCTGTTCGGGGTCCGTTTGAGGTCATCTAAAAGGCCACGGGTGCCCAAGTAATAAAGCTAAGTGTGGGAACTGAAAAAAGAGAGAGAAGACCAGAAAAAACATAAAGAAGAGAGGAGGAACAGCCGCAAGTGTGTTTTTGCTGTTTTTGGAGCATTTTTTGGCCCTAAACTGCTCATCCGAGGTCGGATTTGAGCACTTTGACATTGTAGACTGGGGTTTTTGGGCATTCCGGACGCAATGGCGCTGTCCATTTTTCCAAATTCCTCACAGATTGTTTGCTGTTTTTCTGTGTAATCGTTTCCGGTGAGTGAAGCCTCTGCTTAACTTTGTGGTTGTATCTGGTGTATATCTTCAATACTGTGTAAACTATTTGCCCCATTGGTGTTGGGCTGAGCTTCATTGAGTCTAAACAACAGCAATTTGACTCCTTTGAGCTGAATTGAGAGTGTGTGTGTGTGAGTGTGTATGTGTGAATGTTGAGTGGGCAAGTGGGAAATCTCTCTCTTCTCACTCCGTCTATGTGTTTCCTGTCTCGGCCAGGCTGGTTGTGTAAGCCGAGTGGTGGCCCATAGTGTGTGTGTGTATCTTTTCAAGAGTATGTGTTGGGTCATTATAGAGGCGCTGTGTGTGTTTTCATCCCGTTCACAGCGTCACTAATGTATCCTCTAGCTTTGATGCCTTCTCCAAGGTGACTACACTTAGCACTTTTGTCTTTCCCTTTTCCTCTTGGGTTAATCCACTGGTTCCTTCATCTCCCTTAATTTTGATGCCATAATCATTTGACCTAGTTAACAACTGTCTTGGCAATGGATACATGTCTCCCCCCATCCTTGGTGGCTTATCACATTGCGGGATGATGTGACCCAACTCTCCACAGTTGTAACATGTGGGCGTCTGCCTCCAAAACCTACCATTGCTTTTTCCAACACCATTCCTAGGTCTTTCTTCACCTCCTGGCTGATTTGCATACCTCCCTCGACCTCGATTATTTCCCACTTGACCTAGCATGTTTAGGCTGAGATTCTTCATCAAATCTATCACTTGCCTCATGTCTTGCCTTAGCCCATCATCTTGCACCGATGTAGTGACCACTGCTGGCATAACCTGAGTAGTAATAGGAACCATTGGTTCATGATGAACCCCTGACATGCGACCTTGTAAAGACTCTATAGGCTCAAATTCAGACCTCATGGGCAAAGACTCCACCCCTAACTAGCTCATTTTCCTCAACTTCCACTCTTTGTTCCTTGCTACCTCTAGTGCATCTTCATATGTCCTAGGCTTCTTTAGCTCCACTCTCCAACGTATATTCTCCCAAAGACCAGCCAAGAACCTATCCTTCTTCATCATGTCAGGCGGGGGTACCTGTGGTGCTAAGGCCTTGCACATCTGCTCCCATGCCAGTGAGAACTTACGTATGTACACATCTACTGTATCACCTTCCTTTTGCACTAAAGCCTGTACTTCTTGCCACACTTTGTCAGGATCTTCTATCTTCACAAACTCCACTTCCAACCCATGTCGTAGATTGTCCCAACTCAATCTTATAGGTGGATCTGCTACACGCTTTGGACCAAACTCGTGCATCACTCTTCAAACAAATTTGGAGAACACGTAACATCTGCGCAGGGTCATGAATCTGGTTGCTAATGCAGGAAACCTCCATCTTTTCCAGAAATTCTTCCACATCTTCATCACTTGTTCCATGAAACTCTGGATAAGAGAAAGCCATGTCTACCCAAGTTTCAATGCTTTGAGAACCCCTTTGAACACACGTGCAAGAACCCAAAACTTTTAACTACCCAATCCCCAGAAACTTCAATGGAGCTCAACTTTAGATAAGGACAAACACATGCACATCAAATGAGTTTTCAGAGTTGATCATCGGAATTACAATAGGCAAAGGACATTCCATATCCATAGCCAGGCCGAGGTGCAAATTTCAAGCTTCCTGGAAAAATCCGGACATGTTTCGTCTATAGGTTTCCAGGCTGCACAATCTGCAGGAATATGTAGCACACCATCCGAAGATTTATTCTCCTCCTGCCATGATGCTAGGGCGGCCATGGACTTACATTTGAAGAAATGCTTGATGCGAGGAAGGAGAGGAAAATGTTGCAAAATTTTTTGTGGAATTTTTGTTTCGTGGAGATCTACTCGATATCTCTCGGAATCACATTTCGGACACTTCTCCATATCTATGTATTCCCCTCTCAAAAGAATGCAGTCGTTAGGACAAGATTGAATCAAACTTTAATCCATCCCCAAGTTTCACAATATCTTTCTTGCTTACTCTGTGGAATCTGGCATCACATTATTAGCTGCTGGCAGTATGTGCTCTTTGAGCAATCTACACAGCGAAAAAAAAATGGTACACTTGTGTAAGTAATCTATCAGATTATTATACATCTAGATTTTTTTATTAAAGTAAACACATTGTAAAAGATCACCTGAAAAGCACTCTAATGCTAGTGTCACTCCATCCAAAATTTTCCTGCATGATGAGAAGAACCAGGAGCGCCTTCAATCTAGATACACGTGCTCCATCATACAATGGCGTATCGGCTTCACTTTTCATATCATCATAGATAAGCCTTTTTGAATCCATGATCGTCTCGATAATTTCATCGATCTCAGGCTCAAATATTGCCTCGTTAGGAATGTAACCTGCATGATCATCCTCCGAGATGTCAAAGGCTACATCTTGTGGCCTCACGTATGCTGCTTGACCAAAGCGCCTACGAACATGTCTATTGGGTTGCAAGAGTGTTGCGTGCTAGCCACTACCAGAGTTTGATGAGTTATAATTGGAAAAAACCCGATCTATAATAAATGGATTGAACTCATCAAATTCACGAACGTGCTGCAAAGAAATGCATCTTGTCCGTCGCCGCACAACATGCTTGCATTGATTACAAGGACATAAGATCCTTCTTGAGAGATAGGTATCCCCACATCCTCGTCACTACTCATAATGAAGGTAAAAACCTTATAATCTGGACATAAATTTAATCTTCTATTGGCATCCTCCGTCCTTTCTCTCTCTCTCTCTCTCTCTCTCTCTCTCTCTCTCTCTCTCTCTCTCTCTCTCTCTCTCTCTCTCTCTCTCTCTTTGTTCACACTGTAAACTACCTCACATTCTCTAGTCATGTCCAATCCCTGCACACCTCGGTCTAGAGGTTAACGAAGATCAGAACCACCGGGTTATAATCTTGTCTTTATTGGTCAATGCCTATATTTGTGGGTACAAGAAATATACACACCCACGTCTACATGATAGTGCATGTAGTGGACAAAACCCCTTTTCCTCTTCTCTAGCTATAGCAATTCACAGCATCTTAACATCTCTTCACAATAGATCTTTGTTCGAGGGATTACTTAGTACATTACATGTTGGCCTCCAATCTGAGTATCATGCCGTTGAAGCCTTTCCAACTAAAGGTCTCATCCGTAGAGAGGAAGAGAGGGATCACCGTTCGTCTAACTGTTAATTTTTTACCGTAATCTCGTAGGTAGACTCTAATATAAAAACTCAATCTAAAATCTAATCTAAAATCTAATCTTAAATCTAACCTAATTGAAAATGTGGTGATTTGCGGCTATCTGAATATGGTTAGTGTGTGAGTTAATAGGTGTCAAATGCTAATGGGAATATACATATTGTTGTGTAAGTAGTGTTTGTTCTTTGGTCAAAGCGCGCCTTCATTGACATGCACTAAAATCTAACCTAAATCGTATCTATTCTTAAATAGAACATAAATCTAGATCTAATCTAATCTAAAACTCAAAATAAACCTAAATCTTATATAATCTTAAATCTAACCTAAACCTAAATGTAACCTAACTTAAATCTAAATTTAATATAGTTAATCTTAAATCTTGTTTTAATCTTAAATCTAAATCTAAATAATATTAAACTCAACATAAACCTAAATGTAATCCAATCTTAAATCCTAAACCTAAATGTAATCTAATTTAAATCTAACATAGCTAGCTACTCTTTAATACTGCCCTAATTTTGAATCTAACCTAATCTTAATCTAACATAAATCTAGATCTAACCTAATCTTAAACTCAATATAAACATAAATCTAAATGTAATCTAACCTAATCTACTTTAAATGTTAACCTAATCTCTCTCTCTCTTTGTTTTCTCCCCTTACCTCTCTCTTTCGTCTTCTCCCCCTCTCTCTCTCTCTTTGGTTTTTTATTCACTCTCTTTCTCCCTCTTTCTCTTTCTCTTTGTTTGTTCATCTCTCTCTCTCTCTCTTTTTCTCTTTGTTTTATATCTTTCTCTCTCTCTCTCTCTCTCTCTCTCTCTCTCTTTCTTTCAAAGACACAATGTGTGTGTGTGTGTGTGAGAGAGAGAGAGAGCGAGAGAGAGAAAGAGGGGAAGGGAACATGAGAGAGAGGAGAGGGAAGGAGCATACCCATCTCTCCTTCCTCTCCTCGTGTATGTGTGTGTATGTGTGCGTGCATGTGTGGAAGAAAGAGAGAGAGGGAGAGTTTTGTTACCTCTTTTCTTGAGCGCCAAAAACTCACATCTGAGATCTGAGTTTTCGGGTACTCTCGGTTTATTGTTTACCCGTGTCCGTGTCGCTATGGGCGTTGCTATAGGTGTCGCTATTGAACAAATAAAATAGCGATGACCATAGAAACACTGATAGCAACACCATGGATTTTCACTTTTGAGCATCGCACTGCGAGTGTCGCTAATGTGAGGTACCTCTTGTAATGATGGGCTTAGTGTGGCACAAGTTCAAAGAGGGAGGGAGATATTGAGTGAGAGAGGGGAAGAATGGGCTTAATAATAGATGAGAGGGAGAGAGGAAGAGGGTGGCTGAGGGAGTGGGTGAAGTGGTGGGGTAGCGATAATGGAGGAGAGGGAGGGAGTGGTGCCAAAAGGAGGCACGGTGGCCCATGGCACACACGCGAGCAAGGTGAAGGTGGTTTTGGCAGTAGTAATTAAAAAAATTATATTTTTTGTTGTTTTTTTTACCTCATGCTCGCCGAATGGGGTTGATTTCCGCGGCCATTCTCCAAAAACCGGCCGAGTCCAATTTTCTCCCATGGCTAGAGGGTGGTGCAGCTAATCTGGTATCATCACCATCAAGATCATAATAAAAATTAATGTGACCATGTCCCTTTTATGTGTAATTACTTGATTATTAACATGATCACATGATTGTGATCACGTTAGTGAAATCCCTGCACATGCGCCATCAGCATGCCTTAGGAGCGGCTGCTTCCGCGGCCCTGTCTTTCGTTGGTGTTGCCATGCAAAACGAGAGAGAGAGAGAGAGAGAGAGAGAGAGAGAGAGAGAGAGAGAGAGAGAGAGAGAGAGAGAGAGAGAGAGAGAGAGAGAGAGAGAGAGAGAGAGAGAGAGAGAGAGAGAGAGAGAGAGAAACCATGCAAGCTCCAAGATTTCCCACCTTCATCCATGGCTACTCTCCCTTGAGTTCTGATATCAATGTGAGAACCCTGAAAACTTCCATAAGGAAACTCCACCCTACCACCCAAAATATAGGCATTTGACCATCCATACTTAGAATCCCCTGTCCACCGTAGCAGTTGGCCCTTGTCTTGGATTTGTGACCCCCTTGGGTTTGCCCTTCAGATTACAGCTAGCTCTAGTCCCTAGAAGCATAGTGGTATTTAAATTCAATTTGTATTTTACAAAGAAAACAAGAAATTCTGCCAAAAGTGCAATAAAATTTTATTGGTTTCAGATTTTACTAATAGAGGGACTGTAAACTCATAGCCACCAAATGTTTTTTTGTAAAGCATGTAAGAGCAAGATTGAGTAGCTCAAAGGTCTTTCAATTGGAGTTTACAAATGCATCATAGGAGGTAGTAAGTTAGGGTTTTGTAAAGTATACTCTTGATGTATTTGCAATCACGTAGATAATACCAGAGTAGAAACCCCACCGCTAGAGACTAAGCTAGTCATATTTCAACCAAAGAGAGTGTCAATGAGGGGCTGTTTCCAACTTCAAAGACATATCATAGAGGAAAGTCTTTTTGATACCTCATTAGAAAGATCTTACACCTATATGATTGAGGGATTCCAAAGTGTGATTTTAAGGAGGGAGCAACCATTGGAGCGGGACTATCCCACCCATGAAACTTTTGCACTTAAAATTTCATTTTGAAAATGAAAACGGTGCTAAAATCTACAAAGATGGTATGGATCGTTATTGTGTCAAACTAGAAGAGATAGCTACCAAGCTCAAGGACATAGTTCTTGTGGAATATAGCGGCGACGATTGATAATTTCCCTACATTGTGGACAAGTGGGGATTGATAGTGACAAAGGAGAAAGTTGATATCGAGCCTCACGAGAAGTCGCAAAAGCTGGACATTAAAATTGCTAGGCTTAGATGAGTTGATATGGCAACTATAGTCAACACATACAAAACACATGTGGGTTTGTATAAGTACAATAACGGATAGTAGATTCACTATTATAGATATGATGATAAACCAATGTGAGCGCTAACAAAGCAAAAATGTCTTTATGTGTTCAAGTACAAAATGGAGAGATATACTCAAGTAATCATGGTGCATAAGTATGGTCGGAGGTACTTTGTACTAGATCTCAAAGATATTGAGGGATATACGTACTTTGGAGGGCCACTCCACTAGTACTATGTCACCCCCAACATGCATAGACCATCTGTTTCATAAACAAGGCCAAAAACTGCAAGAGCAAGTCTCACAAGACTAGTTCAGTTGACCACATTTTTTTGAACCTAGACCAATGGGATCCTTGAGTTCGTGGGTTTTGATGACCACACATCATGGTAGTGAGGCTCTATACACTATTTAATCTACAAGGGTACTAGACACAAGAGCCAAGGGTTGAGACGCAAGACCTGAAGAGAGAGTAGCTAATTGAAGTCCCTCTAGAGCACTTATTAGTGGGTATGAGGCAAGACATGTTGTAATAGGAGAGTCTAGAACGATGAAAATGGTAGAAAAAAATCCAAATAATGGAACCATCTCAAGTGGAAAAGTGTATGCCCAAAAGGTACAACGGGTCGGGAGATCCCCATGTGCATGTTTCACTCTTCAAGCAAGGGATTGCGCATACGTACATACACATGCATGGTGCATCAAATAAAGTATTGCCCATTTTCCAGAGCCAGGTGGTTACTTGGGGCCCACATGTGTATAGGTAGGACAGCATGTACATAGTGCATCGTTTTTCACTATTACCAGTACAAGTGTGTTTTTTCTACAATAATGAGGAGTTGGTAGCGCGTAAAACTTCCCGAGGAAGCTATCCGCAGGCCGACGACATGAGGTAAGCAGATGCATCAGATGGCATCTAGTGGCGTGAGGAGGTCGAATGGGGTCAATACTTGCACGCGGAGAAGTATGGACACAACGTGGATGTTTCTTTGTGATAATTATGCAGAAAGGCCATCATGAGGACCATCTTTTGGGACCACTTCACGTGGTGGCGAGACGCATTAAAATCCATTTGGTCAAAGATCAACATCTTAGAGTGTATGGTCCGTAGTCATTGTCAACTACAACATTCCCCCATGGTTGAGTACCAAGAAGGGGCACCTGTGGCTAAGCTTGATTGTGCCGGGCCAGTATAAAGTGAAGAAGTGGATGTGTATCTTCGTCCACTATTGGAAGAGCTACAACAATTGTGGATTGGCATGGAAGTGGTGGATATGAACCGACACACAGGTCGACGGAATGCTTTGATTAGAGGCATTCTAATGTGGACCATGCATATGGATGTTCTTTTTAGAACGTTTCATGAAAATACTCTCTTTATGAGTCCTCTCTCTCTCTCTCTGCCTCTCTCTCTCTCTCTCCTTGTCCATGTTTTCTTCTCCATTCAATATTAAGATTAAATGTTCGTGTGTTTAATGCAGGTATGGATGATAATGAGTTTCTTTCTTCTTTGTCACCCCGATAGAGGTAGTCGTACGAGTATCGTCATTGCTCTGGAGCACAATCACATTGTTCTTCTCCTTCAATGTCTCCCTCTATTTCGGAGCATTCAACGCACTCCACAGCTTCGGTGTGGATGAGACAATCTTCACACTCGTCTAGGTACCAACACTCTAGTGGTGGTGGTGTTGATTGTTGTGGGGATGCTGTCGGTGATGCCTTGAAACCACCTCGTGTTCAACGAGGCTCTTTACCTTCCCCTCCTTTGCCCGCCCCCACACCAGCCACATCATCGCCATCTATGCCAGGTTTTGCATGGCTAACGGGCGTTCCTGGCTACAGAGCTCTAGCTACTCCTCTGGGAATCACCCCAAGCAACACTCCTTGCTTCGGGGCCCAGAATCCAGTGGAGACACCTAACATCCATACCCCCATTCACACACCGCTAGAGACCCTTGCCGGGACACCGAGGTTCACGCATCACAAGGGAGAGGGCTTGCCTTACTCCGTCGACTTCAACGGCGGAATCATCTTGGATAAAGAAGGCATGAAGGTGATCTTGTGCATGCGCAGTCTTTGCTCTTAGGTGTTTAGACACTACATACTAAACACCTGAAGTGAAGTACCAAGTGAATTAAAAGACAGAGTCATCAGCATGCTACACGACAAGTTTCTCGTTTCAACACGAGATGATTGCTTCAATGAAGACCTGATGAAGGTTCGAATGCGCAAATACTGCAAGCACAAGAGTTCTGAAGTGCAAAAAGCATTAAAGCATGGGTGGAACAGACCAGATTGACTGGCCAAAGGAGACTAGAAGAATGAGAAGCAAGCAACGCATGAGAATCTTGACAAATGGAAGCAACAAAAAGGAGGCAGCCAAAGCGCGAGTAGAGCCAGGCAGCTCGCACCACTTGGGAAGCCGCGGGTGGTAATCATTTGAGGCCGATTTTGTAAGTGTTTTTGCATTGCTCTTTATGTTTGGTAGTTACGTCTATTTGTACTTTTAAATTCTAACATAATGGATTCTTTGTATGTTTTGAATAGTAATTGATGACAGGACGTGACTCCACACCGTACGAGTGCAAGTATGCAAGCAGGAAGGGTTTAAACGCCCTGATGGACATTCTGAGTCCTCGTGGCGGCATGGTTAGTATTAGGGTTTACTCTTTTCTGTTTGTTGTATTGTTTTGTAAATTATATGTTTATAGTTACAGAAAGCTATCTTAATTTATTTTTTTTGCAGAATCTGACAGATACGCCGCCGTCGTGCAGCTCCGCTGCCATGATGAGAAAAAGAGCAGAGAAATGTAAGCTAAGCTTCTTTGAAGCCTACACATTAAGTGAGCAGTGATCAGGGCTTGATAATAGGCCAAGCTTAGTGATTAATGTATGTCAGATGCGGCTTAAAAGGGCCAAAAGATGCCTCAATGATGCCAAAAATGAGTATTCTTGTAGTGACCAAAGCTGAAAGATTATGATCTAGAACTGCAATGCTTGAAGTGCTCTACCGGCCTATCTTTACAGCTCGTCGATTGGAGCTACGGTGAAGAAGTTATGGCAGTTTAAAGTTCAAGTCGATGCAGATCCGTACCGGATTGGGCAACTGCAACTAAGGTGACAGAAATGAAATGAATGCATGGTCCTGAAGTGCTCATTTCATAGAGCACATCGGCCTTTTCAGATCAGTGACGATCGGAGTTTCGGTTGCCAAGATATTGGCCGTTAAAGATTCACCGGGGGCCGGCTTTGTACCAGTTCAGTCCGCTTGGTTGGAGTACCATCTGGGAATTTTTGAGCTTTATTTGGGTTTTGGAATGTGGGAGTAGTAATAGCTTGATGAGAGTCATGTCCGGGATGCCATTTCATGCAGTGCTTCACCGGCAGTGGTCGTGATTGGCAATGCTCGGCTATAGCAGGAATAAAACTCTAACACTTTTATCGGATGTGATGGGAAGGCCTTACTTCAATGCAATCACTCATACTTGCGCAGGCTAGTGTCACTGTTCGAGGCCATTTATAGGCACAAAAATTCATGGTAATATTACTAGCTAGCGGATGTTGAAAATAATGATGTTATGCTATGCATTTCATTGGTCGGCATTTGTGCCAAATGTTATGCCCTTACAATGATTACAGCCGCCCAATGGAGAAGCTTGGCAAGCCTCGCCCGGTAGTTATGCAAAATGTTGCTCTTCAAATGGTACCCAATAAGACCGACCACCCAATAAAATTGGCCGCCCAATTAAGGGGCATGGCCAATGGCCACCCTACTTAAAAAGGGTGTGAAGCCAAGAAAGGGGAGATGGTAGGCAGGGGCGGAATAGAGCTGCGCAAAATGCTGATGAGCTCGTAGCGAGCTTGGTGAGGCTCGGTTGGAGACCGCCATGAAACGTTGTCAAGTGTTTTTTGGAACAAGGAATTGTGCATATGTACATATCCATGCATGGTGCAACGAATAAAGGATTGCCCATTTTCCAGAGCCAGGTGGTTACGTGGGGCCCACATGTGTACAGGTACGACAGCATGTACATAGTGCATCAATTTTCACTATTACTAGTACCAGTGTGTTTTTTCTATAATAATGAGGAGTTGGTAGCGCATAAAACTTCTCGAGGAAGCTATCCGCGGGCCGACGACATGAGGTAAGCAGGTGCGTCAGTTGGCATCGAGTAGCGTCAGGAGGTTGAACAGGGTCAATACTTGTACGCGGAGAAGTACGGACACAACGTGGGTGTTTGCTTGTGAGAATTATGCAGAAAGGTCATCATGAGGATATTTTTTTGGGGCCACTTCACGTGGTGGCGAGATGCATTATTGGAAAAAAGCTGAGTGCTAGGTGTGCGAATGATGCAAAAAGGTGACAACTATGCACTGCGAGGTCGGTTTTTGGCCTGTTCGGGGTCCCTTTGAGGTCATCTAAAAGGCCAAGGGTGCCCAACTAATAAAGCTAAGCGTGGGAACTTGAAAAACAGAGAGAAGACCATAGAAAACGTGGAGAAGAGAGGAGGAACAGCCGCAGGTGTGTTTTTGGGGTTTTTTGGAGCCTGTTTTGGCCGTAAACTGCTCATCCGAGGTCGGATTTGAGCACTTTGACATTGTAGACTGTGGTTTTGGGCCGTTCCGGACGCGATGGAGCTTTCCATTTTTTCAAATTCCTCACTCTTTTCCTGCTTTTTTTCTGTGTAAGTTTCTCCTATGAGCGAAGTTTCTGCTCTAGTTTGTGATTGTATCTGGCTTATTTTACCCATATTGTGTGAGCTATTTGCCCCATTGGTGTTGGCCCAAGCTCAATTGTATCTAAACATAAAAAATTCTCCTCTTTTGACCTGAGTTTTTTGGGTGTGTGTGTGTGTGTGTGGAGTGGGCAAGTGGATAGTCTCTCTCCTCTCACTCGAGAGGTGTGTTCCCTGTCTCGGCCAGGTGTGTTGTCTAAGCTGAGTGGTGCCCCATAGTGTGTGTGTGTATCTTCCCAAGAGTGTGTGTCGGGTCGTTATAGAGGTGCTGTGTGTGTTTTCATCCCGCTCACATTCTTTTGGTGCCCCCACGGAGGATCTTCTTCGAGTACCTTCTGGTTCGAGCTTCAAGCTTCGAGATTCGGGATTACAAGTTGCAGGTTGCACACTACAGATTACAGGTTACATGTTACAGGGACAGGTACAGGTACAGGTGATTCACACAGGTACAGGTAGCTGGAGTACAGTGATATACTAGCATTGGTGTCACTTGCAGTTGTTGTGGGTATGCATCACTTGGCGCCTGTTTGAGCGCATTTTCTGGTGGATTGTACGTTACTGGTGGAAAATGCCATGGTACGCCTTTGTGGAGCTATACTTGGATGTATTTGGCAGTCCTAACCATTTCTGAGACTTGGTCTGGAAGATAGTCATTTCTGAGACTTGACTATACGCGATTTGCATTAGCCTTCGTGTGAGGGTCGATAGCGTGAGGTTTTTATTGAGCTGGGGGATTCTCAAATGTGGAGATCCTTTCGGTGATACAGGTAGCTAGAGCTCCCTTTTCGTGACCTCGCCATAGGCTATGTACTAGGGAGTCCTATTTGATGCTCGGGTTCTATTGTTGACAGTTTATGCATACATATACAATCTATATTTTGGGTTCACACTACTCTACTTCTGGGGAAACTCTGCCAAATTTTTCCCAAATTGTGATGGCTGGTTTTTTGGTCTTTTGAGCCATTTATGCTGTTTGACTGCTGAAATTTTGGCAAAATCAGAGGATAAGACAGGTGTGCTTTCTTGGGAGCTTCATGGTTGGCTTTAATGGATGATCAAAATGGCCCTCAAGTCACTCCTTTTCATTTAACTCAAAGAATCCAGATAAATGTTCATGTGTCCAGGAAGATCTTTTTCCAGCAGCGCATAGTCTTCATGTTCGGGCCAAGAAGATTAAGGGAGATACTGGAATGTCCTTTGCCTATTGTAATTCCGATGATCAACTATGAAAACTCATTTGATGTGCATGTGTTTGTCCTTATCTAAAGCTGAGCTCCATTGAAGTTTCTGGGGATTGGGTAGTCAAAAGTCTTGGGTTCTTGAACGTGTGTTCAAAGGGGTTCTCAAAGCATTAAACTTGGGTAGCCATGGATTTCTCTTATCCGGAATTTCATGCAAGAAGTGGTGAAGATGCGGAAGACTTTCTGGAGCAAGTCAAGGTGGTATGCATAAGCAACAATATGTGTGATGAGGAGAAGATTTTGAGGCTATTTGGATTTCTTTTGAAAGATGAGGCCTGTGTTTGGTTCATGGATTTGCAAGCTCAAGAAGCAGTGGCTTCTTCTTATGTTTTGAGTTTGGACAAGTTTATAGAAGCTTTTTTATAGCGTTTCCAAGTTTTTGAAGATGCAAATGCAGTATGGAATGAGCTCAATGCTCTTAAGCAAGGTTCTTGTCAAGGTGTTGATGCCTATGTACACGGTTTTACAGATTTATGGACTCGTTGGTGTGTTGCTCTTAAGGATGAGACCCCCCCTTGTTCATTGAAGAAAAGTTTTTTTGTTGATGGTTTGTCACCTTGGTTGCGGTTCAAGGTTGAGTTGAAGAAGCCCAAGTCTTTTGAAGATGCGGTATGCATTGCAAAGCACAAGGAATGGAACTTTAAGCATCTTGAGGAACATGGTATTAGTACAAGTATGCATGTGCAAGATGGATTTGACATGGAAGATGAAGTTAAGCCTAAGCAGGTGAAAAGTAGCCTATCCTATGATGTTTCTCGTTTCTTCCCAAGGTCTATTGTGAAGCGTAAAGAGGTCTTGCAGGTTGAAAGGTTTCTTGAAGAGCCTAAAGAGGTGAGTAATGCTTTGGATACAGGATTGAAAAGTCTTGAAGAGGATGCATTGGCTACTTGTGTACCTTGTGATTCTGGGTGTGAGTGTGAGGTTGAGGTTATTGATAATGAGCACGTATCTTTGGATACTAGTTCCTTGGAAATTAGGGACGAGGGCAAGGTTGAGAGCCATTTTGTGGATTTGTTGGATGTGGAGCCTGTTTTGAAGCCATATTTTGATGTATGTGCAGTGATTGAACCGATTTGTGAGCATGATTGTGGTTTAGAGCAGGGATCTGTATTCTTGGAGACTGATAAACCCATGCTAGAAGCTATGGATAGTGGTGCTAGCCATGATTATGATGTGGACAAAGTTATGTGTGATGATGAGTATGCTTATGATGATGAGAAGGGGTTTGGCATATATGAGTCCAATCTCAGCTATGTGGATGCCTATACTAGGGATATGTGTGCTACGGGGATACTTTTGTGCTTTGGATATCAACAACTTTACCTTCACACAATGCTTTTAGCTACTTGGATGCATGATTTGCAGGTTGTTGCTATGGCTGGTGAAGCCAAGATGCCAGGTGATGAGTCACTTGAGTTGTCTCTATCGGTTGGGTTGAATGTGGCATGCAATATTTATGCTTTTGGCACTCCAGACAGGGCGGATGTGTTAGTTGGATATGCCTTAGGTGCATTTTGGTTGATTGGTGACAAATATATGTGTGGTGTTATGATGCTTCTTGTGAATCAGGCGATATGTCTTTGGCCTTTTGATCAAGGTGGAATGAGCATCTACTAGTGTTGCTGCTGAGCATGAATGCTCTAGTAGGCTAGGGGGTGGGCAAATTATGTCAAGATTTTTTTGGAGCAAGGAATTGCGCATATGTACATATCCATGCATGGTGCATCGAATAAAGGATTGCCCATTTTCCAGAGCCAGGTGGTTACGTGGGGCCCACATGTGTACAGGTACGACAACATGTACATAGTGCATCAATTTTCACTATTACTAGTACCAGTGTGTTTTTTCTATGATAATGAGGAGTTGGTAGCGCATAAAAATTCTCAAGGAAGCTATCCGCGGGTCGACGACATGAGGTAAGCAAGTGAGTCAGATGGCATCGAGTGGCGTCAGGAGGTCGAACAGGGTCAATACTTGCACGCGGAGAAGTACGGACACAACGTGGGTGTTTGCTTGTGAGAATTATGCAGAAAGGTCATCATGAGGATCTTTTTTTGGGGCCACTTCACGTGGTGGCGAGATGCATTATTGGAAAAAACCTGAGTGCCAGGTGTGCGAATGATGCAAAAAGGTGACAACTATGCACTGCGAGGTCAGTTTTTGGCCTATTCGGGGTCCGTTTGAGGTCATCTAAAAGGCCAAGGGTGCCCAACTAATAAAGCTAAGTGTGGGAACTGAAAAAACAGAGAGAAGACCAGAAAAAACGTGGAGAAGAGAGGAGGAACAGCCGCAGGTGTGTTTTTGGGGTTTTTTGGAGCCTGTTTTGGCCGTAAACTGCTCATCCGAGGTCGGATTTGAGCACTTTGACATTGTAGACTGGGGTTTTGGGCCGTTCCGGACGCGATGGAGCTTTCCATTTTTTCAAATTCCTCACTCTTTTCCTGCTTTTTTTCTGTGTAAGTTTCTCCTATGAGCGAAGTTTCTGCTCTAGTTTGTGATTGTATCTGGCTTATTTTACCCATATTGTGTGAGCTATTTGCCCCATTGGTGTTGGCCCAAGCTCAATTGTATCTAAACATCAGAAATTCTCCTCTTTTGAGCTGAGTTTTTTGGGTGTGTGTGTGTGTGTGTGTGTGTGTGTGTGGAGTGGGCAAGTGGATAGTCTCTCTCCTCTCACTCGAGAGTTGTGTTCACTGTCTCGGCCAGGTGTGTTGTCTAAGCTGAGTGGTGCCCCATAGTGTGTGTGTGTGTATCTTCCCAAGAGTGTGTGTCGGGTCGTTATAGAGGCGCTGTGTGTGTTTTCATCCCGCTCACAACCTGTTTTGACAAGCAGGCATGGGTGAAGCCATTCGGCGGTAGTTATAGGACATTTGGTGCTGCTCGTCCCCATTGCTTGCCATGTCATCGAATAGGTTCCCATGCCACTTCAATGACGCCGGCGCCATTGCAAAAGGAAGGCACGCTATTAATACTGTGTGATTTTGCATGAGACGGGAGCAAGCGTAAGAAGAATAAGGGCAAGTTAACGAAAGAAGGTAAAGCCAACGAAGGCAGGAGTTGCATGAGATGAACGAAAGGGAAGCAAGGCGAGGAGAGAACGAGGGGATGGGATTCGAGGCATAAAGAAGAAAGGCAAAGCTTCTTTCTCTCTCTCTCTCCATCTCCTATCAAATCAAGAGAGGATTCTCTATCTCTCTCTCTCGGATTAAGGGAACAAGAAAGAAGAGGAAGGAGCTTGAGGCTTTTTCCGAAGCAACTAAGGAGGGAAACTTAAGGCAAAGGCGAGCTTGGTCTTGAACCAAAGCAAGAGGCAAGAGTAGGTAAGGCAGATCACGGCAAGGTAAAGGATGCTTGGCAAGAGCAGATAAGCAGATTCCGGCAAGATAAGGTACTCAAGAAAAAGAGAGTCGGAGCACCAAAGGCGATCAGAGCAAGTAGATTAGAGGAGACGTAAAAATTCATAAAACTGTAGATAGGTAAGTGCCAGCTTACAAAGCAAGATAATTAATAACTATAGAAGCTTGATGATTGATGTAGTGAGCAGAATTGAAGACTGCAGAATCCACGGACATTTGAAGCAGATGAAGCAACATGAGGAAAATTTCCATAATCGTCATCACCTAGAAATTGATTTAACATTCTGATAAGTCCAGTGTCGTTAACGGCCCGGTTAATTCTGTAAAGCGGGAGCTTAAAACTCCTAGTTATCAGATGATCGAAGTGACGGTTCTGTTAACAGCTTGCCTTGGATAAGGATTAAGTTGTACTCAAGCGTTAATCAATTAATTGATGATTACGATGATTTCCAGATTCAGTTACATCAGTTGTTCTTGTTCTCTCTCTTTCACACCTCCCACAGCCAAAGGTCCGGCGCCTGTCTGGCTCATGTAGCGAACACATATCCCCCAACATCTTTGGTGAACCCGACGTAAAACGATCCGGGGTGGGAGGTAAACATGGAGAATTTAGAGAAGATGATGAAGATAATTGCAAAATTAAGTGTGAACGGTTTTGATGATAAGTCAACAGTGCCAGATTTTGCAAAGATGCTTCAATTGGTTCAAGGATCTCTGCTTGAAATAGAGACCGTAAAGAAGAAAAATCAAATCGATGAATCTTTAGATGAAGCTTTAATCAATTATACAACGAGAGACGACTCTTTGATGGATACGATCCAGAGGGGTACCTAGAGTGCTATGAGCTCGAGAACAAGGTAAGAGGGAGACCAGAAGAGTTGATGATCAAATATTTTGAGCAATTAGTGAGTTCAGATGTGAAGGAGCAGATTCAAGAAGTTATCAAAGCTTGTAATGATGACTGGGACTATTTCAAAGAAGCTGTTGTGCAAGTACATTATGAGCAGTATGAATGCTATCAAGAACAGAGTTCAAGTATACCAAATTACGTAGATATTCGAGGAAAAATACGATCAAAGTTAGAAGCTATGATTGATGAGTTTATTGTGCAGGATGCTACCTTCTTACAGGCTAATGATGAAGACATAGTTGAAGCTGTGTATGCAATGTTGGGTTTTGCAGATGTTGTGCATAAAGTAGAAGTCCTTGAGGGTGAGTCTCTACAACCTCAAACTACACAGGGTAAATTTTTCAAAGAACATATACCTGTAGTACAGGAAGAAAAGAAATCATGGGATCAAGACAATGAATTGGCTAAAGCTCAGGAAGATGTGCAGGTGAATGAGTGCAGCTGTCACAGGAACAGAATAATAGAGATAGACAACAAAAACAGAGGAAGAAATCTTTGTATTGATAGTGTTTGATACAACAGAGGAGCAAAATATATGGGCGCACTCCGTTGTACGGAGCTCGAACCTCCCGACCACCCCCGAGCTTCAATTCGCTTGCATGCAGCGTCTCACTCGCACTCGCACTCGCACTCGCACTCGCACTCGCAGAAGAGAGATCGGTGAATGATCCCCAAAACGCACCACCCGTCCTTCTATTCTGATTTTTCCTCCAAAAGCATGCGACCTCTCAAAATAGCCGCTTTTCTATTTTTGGCATTCGGTCGACTCGACTTGTGCGCCAAGTATACCAGCGAGAACAAGGTAAAAACATGATCGCGAAGCGATCCGTAAAGGTTAGATTTTTGAAACTTAAATCCGTAAAGTCCACAAAATTTTCAGTTGTCTTCAACTGAACATAACTCCCAAACGGAGCCAAATCAGCCCAAGTCCGTCTCACACAATCTTGTTGCCCTCGCTACGCTCTTTGACGGCTATGTGATGGAAAATTTCCATAGCCTTCTCTGATTTGCTGACAATCAACCTGCAAAACAACATTTTCTACAAAAACGATGCAAAAACAACAAAACCCACTTTTTTCTTAATCTTTGGCCCTCAACGAGTATCAAAACATCAAAATCTCTAAAGACTAAAAGAACCAAAGTTGTTCCTTATAACGCAGGCTTCAATCGCTTCATACATCACTTTTTCAAAATCCCACGTTAACACCTTCAAAAATGCCCCAGAAAGTGCCTTCCGGATCAAAAAATTTTATTGGACGAAAACAATCCACACATCCTTCTACACAGTGGACTAACTTTAAAACGACCAAAACTTCCTAGAAAAACAAAATTTATTACTAAAACACCTCAAAATCAAGTCCTATTACAACAGCCATATTCAGGTAGACATGCAGGAAGATTCAGTTATAGCTGATACTTTTGCTATAACTAAACCAGAACCAGACCAAAATTTTGATGGTGGAGATTCTACCATAGAGGTAATTGAAGATACTGGTACAGGTTTTGCCAAACAGTTGGTTAATGATATAGATGTCATAGGTCAAAACAGGGCTATTGTTGAGAGCAGCAAGACCATGGGTTTTGGTATACCAGATTTATCGAATTTGGATGTACCAGATTTTGAGGACTTGGCTAAGAAAGAGTATGTGCTTGATTTAGAGGAGGTGCAGACTCCTTCATTGACAAGTTTTTCTGAAGCACAGTTACAAAAGTAGAAAACTGATCTTGAACGTGATTATGATGATTCAGAGGGGGTGCAGACTCCTTTGACACGCTTCTGTGACCTAGAGCTACCGATTTGGCAGACTGATCCTAAATTTGCTGATGATTTAGAAGGGGAGCAAACCTCTTCTCTATCGAGAATCTGCGACACACAACTCAAACTAAGGCAGAATGATCATGAACTCGATGATGCTGACTTAGAGGGGGTGCATAGTGAAGTGCAATCTCTTGATGTTGAATATGATTGGTTTCATTGTACCGATGATACAGACAGGGTAGTAGATAAAATTTTCAATGTGCATGCTGAACTTTGTGCTACAGAAGTGCAAAGATATCTAGCTGAGGGTGAAAGACTTGAAGAGCAGTTTAATGCAGATGCGTTTAGTATGCATGTCATATGTGAAAATGCTTGTTTATTGCAGCAACCTGAGATGTGCAGGATTGAGGAACCTTCTCAAGCGGTGGACCTAGACCTTATGTTGTTACTGGATGACGCTTTAGAAGGGTTCTCAAATATAGATGCTAAGGATACTAATCAATCCAGATTCATGCATGATCCATTTTGTTCAGATGCAGTAGATGATGACCTTATGCTGTTGTTAGATGATGCACTACTTGATTTTGAGCCTCTACGAGATAGAGGATTGTTTTCAGATGCATCTTTTGAGCCTAATGAAGAGGATTTTAATAGAGACTTGATGTATTCGGGTATGCGTGATTGGGATTCCAATACTAGTGAGAGTGAAGGCGCACTGCCAATGATTTTACCTGTGATTGATGATCGGAAATTGGATGAGCCAGTTGCACAGGGAATATGGCAGAATCTGATGTTACCCTGTGATGTAGGGGATTTTGAGCTAGCTTTTGACCCAGGAGGTGCCAGATACATGCATGATCCTGGGCGATTGAATTATATGCCATATGATCCAGGCGGTTTGTATAAAGATTTGTGGGTTAATTTGTGTTTATGCTCTAATGATTGGAAATTCTTGTATTTTCCCTATGATCCTGGAGGATGGTGCAAAATTTTTAAAGGAATGCTCAGAATAGGACAAATCATTGGGTTCCCATTTGATCTCGAGGGCCACTAAAGTGCCAGTTGGCAGATTTGAAGAGTACGAGCTATCTAATGTAGTAGGTTGCATGGTACAAGGTTTTGTTTTCTAGATTATGCTCAGTCAGAATAGTTTTGCTTATGCAGTCAATAAAATTACATGGCTGGCTTCCACTTGACTTCTGTGGATAATTGATGAAGTATCTTCACATCTATTGAGTTGGTTCTGCTAACAGAACTTGAAGTAAAGGACTTGACGGCCATTCCATGTGCACACAGAGTAAGGCATACTTGAGCTTGATAGGGTTCCCTTAAGAGAGCTTAATGTTTAAGCCGTGTGCAACATTAACTGGAGCACTTGAGTCTGGCGGGGTTCACTAAACATGTTATCCATAATTGAATGCTTTGAAGATACGACAGATGTGGTTTAGAGATTTTTGATGTGGATAGCTACCTAATGATTAAGCTAGAAAATTGATGGTAGGGTATAAGCCTTATTTCGTTTTTCATAATGTGAGTCTGATGATGGAAAGAGCTTAAGGTACCTAAAGCAGATGTATATTGAAGTGGTATTGGCACAGACCGGAGGCTATGCAGGTTCAGAGGGGGTGGATGTCGTGCAGCTCCGTTTCCATGATGAGAAAAAGAGCAGAGAAATGCAAGCTAAGCTTCTTTGAAGCCTACACATTAAGTGAGCAGTGATCAGGGCTTGATAACAGGCCAAGCTCAATGATTAATGTATGTCACATGCGGCTTAAAAGGGCCAACAGATGCCTCAATGATGCCAAAAATGAGTATGATTGCAGTGACCGCAGATGAGAGATTATGATCTAGAACTGCAGTTCTTGAAGTGCTCTACTAGCCTATCTTTACGGCTCGTCGATTGGAGCTACGGTGAAGAAGTTATGGCAGTTTAACACTAGAATGGTAACCTAACAGGACATAAAAGTGTCCTTTCAGGGTTTTGGGAAAAATTTCCAAAACCATAGTAGATCCACTCATTTTGAAAAATCCTTTCATGAGCTTATAGTTCAATAACTACTACATATGGAAAAAATGAGAAACTTGTAATTTTTCTCATCCCTTGGTCACTATACAAGCCTCCAAACTTGATGGACCAGTGCAATTTGCCCAAAACAGCAATTTCTTACGGTTGATTGCATATTAATAAGAGTGGAGATTTTTGTAGGACATGAGATAAAATGCCCCGTTAACTTCAATGGGCTGGTGACAAAAAAAAATGGTTTCTTTTACCTCACTAATTTTTTTTTGGGCAAAAAAAATAGGTACAAAAAAGTTGCATTTTTGCCATTCTGCGGACCTATCATCAAAGTTTCTATAGTCACGCTCAATACATATACTATATACATGTTTTTTTAGTTCCCTTTGGGCCTCTGGATTCAAAAGGAGCCATGGAGCATGTCAAAAGGATAATGGATCTCTTACAATTGGAACCTTTGGGGCAATGATAAAGTGCTAAATACAGCAAACATGAAAAAACTGGGTTTAGCATTATGACCTCTAGAAACCCATAGAAACAACTCAATATCTAGCCACGTTTGTAGTCTATGATTAGATATGGTCACTACCTACAAAATACACACAATTGGCCTAAGAAAATAGCAATATTGAGAAAGTTATACTTGCTACTCTAAAATGTATCGTATTCTTCAGCAATCAAAAAACTCAACCATCATTATATACTATGCTATATAGCATATTAGGTCCCCCAAAACTCAAGGAAGATTAGCTTTATGTTATACATTACACTTACACAATCAAAATTGAATTTGGATATCAAGAAAGCCACCAAAAAAATCATAAAAGTGCTAATTTTGGCAAAAAAATTAGGATTATGCAATTCTTGTAAATTAGTCATAACTTTCAATTTTAACACTTAGCTCTCTCTACAAGCATCAAAACATGTTGAGAACTATGAAGGCCTAACCTCTAGCCATCTAAACCTCACAAACATGAAGTTTAGAGTGGTATAGTTGCCATAAATTGAAAAAAAGCCAAAAACAGGACCCGTTTTTTCACACAGTTTAGGTTCAAAAATGTTGTGCAAGAGTAAGGTTAATGGTGAGATCGATACTCAAAAAAAAAATGCTAAGTTTTTTTCAACTCATAAGGCAACTTTGTGGATATATAGCACCTAGAAATTCATTTTCATACTCTTCAAATAATTCAAGAAAAATGGTCAGTTACTAACAGGACACAAAAGTGTCCAAGGACATAAAAGTGTCCTGTTACCATTCTAGTGTTAAAGTTCAAGTTGATTGCAGATCCGTACCGGATTGGGCAACTTCAGCTAAGGTGACAGAAATGAAATGAATGCACGGGCCTGAAGTGCTCAATTCGTGGAGCACGTCGGTCTTTTCAGATCAGCGATCGGAGTTCTGGTTGCCAAGGTATTAGCCGTTAAAGATTCACCGGGGGCTGGCTCTGTACCAGTTCAGTCCGCTCGATCGGAGTATTATCTAGGAATTTTTGAGCTTTATTTGGGTTTTGGAATGCGGGAGTAGTAATAGCTTGATGAGAGTCATGTCCGGGATGCCATTTCATGCAGTGCTTGACCGGTAGTTCGTGATTGGCAATGCCCGACTAGCAAGAATAAAACTCTGACACTTTTATCGGATGTGATGGGAAGGCCTTACTTCAATACAATCACTCATACTTGTATCTAGCAGGCTAGTGGCACTGTTTGAGGCCATTTACAGACACAAAAATTCATGGTAATATTACTAGCTAGGGGATGTTGAAAATAATGATGTTATGCTATGCATTGCATTGGTCGGCATTTGTGCCAAATGTTATGCCCTTACAATGATTATGGCTGCCCAATGGAGAAGCTTGGCAAGCCTCGGCCGGTATTTATGCAAAATGTTGCTCTTCAAATGGTGCCCAATAAGACCGACCGCCCAATAAAATTGGCCGCCCAATTAAGGGGCATGGCCAATGGCCACCCTAATTAAAAAGGGTGTGAAGCCAAGAAAGGGGAGATGGCGGGCAGCGGCGGAACAGAGCTGCGCAAAATGCTGATGAGCTCGTAGCAAGCTTGGTGAGGCTCGGGTGGAGACCTCCATGAAACGTGTTTTGGCAAGCAGGCATGGGCGAAGCCATTCGGCGCTAGTTCCAGGATATTTGGTGCTGCTCATCCCCGTTTCTTGCCACGTCATCAAATAGGTTCCCATGCCACATCAATGATGCCGGCGCCATTGCAGAAAGAAGGCACGCTATTAATAGTGTGTGATTTTGCATGCGATGGGAGCAAGCGTAAGAAGAATAAGGGCAAGTTAACGAAAGAAGGTAAAGCCAACGAGGGCAGGCGTTGCATGAGATGAACAAAAGGGAAGCAAGGCGAGGAGAGAACCAGGAGATGGGATTCGAGGCATAACTAAGAAAGGCAAAGATTCTTTCTCTCTCTCTCCATCTCCAATCAAAGCAAGAGAGGATTCTCTATCTCTCTCTCTCAGCTTAAGGGAACAAGCAAGAAGAGGAAGGAGCTTGAGGCTTTTTCCGAAGCAACTAAGGAGGGAAACTAAGGCAAAGGCGAGCTTGGTCTTGAACCAAAGCAAGAGGCAAGAGCAGGTAAGGCAGATCTCGGCAAGGTAAAGGATGCTTGGCAAGAGCAGATAAGCACATTCCGGCAAGATAAGGTACTCAAGAAAAATAGAGTCGGAACACCAAAGGTGATCAGAGCAAGTGGATTAGAAGAGACGTAAAAATTCATAAAACGGCAGATAAGTAAGTGCAAGCGTACAAAGCAGGATAATTAATAACTATAGAAGCTTGATGATTGATGTAGTGAGCAGAATTGAAGACTGCAGAATCCACGGACATTTGAAGCAGATGAAGCAACATGAGGAAAATTTCCATAACCATCATCACCTAGAAATTCATTTAAAATTCTGATAAGTCCGGTGTCGTTAACGGCCCAGTTAATCCTGTAAAGCGGGAGCTCTCCTAGTTATCAGATGATCCAAGTGATGGTGCTCTTAACAGCCCGCCTTGGCTAAGGATTAAGTTGTACTCAAGCGTTAATCAATTAATTGATGATTACGATGATTTCTAGATTCAGTTACATCAGCTGTTCTTGTTCTCTCTCTTTCACACCTCCCACAGCCAGAGGTCCGGCACCTGCCCGGCTCAGGTAGTGAACACATATCCCCCGACACCGCTTGAACATGGTGAGATGTATGATTAGATGACGTCAGTCTACCCATAGCTAGATAGCATTACTTTGCTTTTGTCATAGCATATGTATCATGAGATGACGTGTATACATCTTTTTGTAGCTATTGGAAAACCATGTATATTTTCTCAATAATGACAATGGTGTTGTAGCTACTACATTTGCAAAGCTTAACAATCAAGTGATTTTGCCTATGATGTGTACAATTGTCATTGACTTAATTTCATCAATTTACTTCTGTCAGTTTTGTATCTTTATTCTGCAAACCATACTATGGATGATGGAGTTAATGGCTATATTGTCTTGTGGGTGCCTACTTTGGGTCTATATATAAGCTTGCACTTTCTTTCAAAGGTGAATCTGGGCTTATCTTGGATTCATTTAGGTTTACTCTATTATTGAAACATTCAATATGGTTGATGGGTAGCAGGGCATTCAATGCCCTGCCACCAAACATTTTTACTCTGGGGCATCGCTATATAAGGCTCTGCAACATCGCTATAAGCGTCGCTGTAGGTAGCCTGTAAGCGTTGCTATATTGCAACGGTGATAGCGATGCATATACCAACGTTCCCGTATCGATGCTATTAGCGACGGTCTTAGTGACGCCAGGGAGTTTAAAACCCCAATTTATTTTTGTTGCTAAAAACTTCACAAGTGCACACAATCTCTTGTAGTGCATAGGGAGCATGAAAGAAAACAAAAAAGATACATAATATCTCTCTCTCTCCTTTGTTTGTCAACCAAAGAGGGCCGCCATGCAAGTGGTTTTCTCTCTTTCTACTCACACCCACACACACTCCTGCCACCTCATCCTCTCGCTTACTGACTTTCCCTCTCTCCCTAGCCCGCTACTTCTCCTCTCTCGCCTCTCGTCCATACTCTCCTTCTCTCTCTCCCTCGTTCAGTCCCCCCACTCTCTCTCTCCCCCTCACTTTGACTCCCCCCGCCCTCTTGGTGTCGGCACAGGCAACCCATAGGCTGCAGGACAAACAATAGCTCTCTCTCTTAATGGCCACCACACACACACACACCCACCTCCGTCTCCCACTCTCCACACTATCCATCACCCTCTCTCTCTCTCTCTCTCTCTCTCTCTCTCTCTCTCTCTATTCACACACACACACACACACACACACACACACACACACACATACCCTCCCTCTCTCACGCCGCTTCCTCTCCCTCTCACCCCCGCTTCACCCACTCCATCTCTCTCTCCCTCGTTTCTCTGTAATTGATACCTGCAACACATAAACATTATAAAAATAATAATAATGAATAGCTCTCTCTTTCTCTCGTTCCCTCACACACCTTTGCCGACACACACTGTTGGGAGCAAGCTAACCTGGATACCATTTTTCGGAGCTCTCTTTGTAAAAACATTTATTATTTTGATGAATCGAGAATACTGTAGCTTCTATTTTCCAGATTAACCTTGTAACTGATGAGCCAGGGCTACAAGCTTGGAGATTGTATCAACCTGTCTTTAGTTAGAGATCCTAAATTATTAGTTTTGACCACCAAAAACCTTGGCTAAAGTATTAAATCCAATTTTTGTAAGTTATGTTTAAGTTTTGGATAATGAAGTACACAGCATGAGCTAACGGCTCTCACTTCTCTCCTTCTCGCGCTTCCTACTCTCTCCCTGGTTGTCACATTGCAGTCACGAGTTGTTTGTTGTTTTCCAAGAGATTGACAACCACTTGTAGCCTCTATGCACTAGTCGAGTCAACTTCTTCCCATGGATTGACAATTTAATCATGGTTCTCTCTACATCTGCAATAAGATATGAGTGAGGTTAGACACTCATCCCACATTTTATGCCGCTACAGGGGATTGAAGAGACCTAAACTAGGAAAAAACACGAGCATCTTGTGAAGTTATCCTAAACAACTTTCTCTAGGATCTCCTAGAGTACTAAAATTCTTTTTAAAACCGCATAGCTTAAGATTGTCGTCTTTTGCTGTGTAGAGGTAGCTTGAAAGTAATCGTACTTGATGAGTGCCTTTAGGATTGTAGAGTTAGATTAGGATTTTGAGAATGATTGGTAGATGAGACAAGTCTTAAGATCAATGCTCAAGAAACCATAAAAAAAAAGAAAACAAGTGTTTGTGGACACTTTCCACAACCCCATTGCAGTAGAATCTAGGAGTAGGGTAAGAAGGATCCGAGGTGGGTTTCAAAATATTGCTCACTCCAAAAAAATCAATTGTGAGTTGTTATGTGAAGTTGAAAAATTCAAAGTCTACTATGTTGTGCCACTCCGCTTCCACGATGGACAAAAGAGTAAAGAGAAGCAGGAAAAGTCTATTTGAAGCTCACACATTTATTGAGCAGTGACCAGGGCTTGAGAACAAGCAAGGAGATCCAAAAAGTGCATGTTTTATGTGGTTATGAAGGCCTAAGTGTAGAGATTTCCTGCTTGAAGAAACGGTTTTACATGTGAAAGGGCTCTTAGGACATATAAGGCAACTTGGGTAGAGGAAAACATGTGGTCAATGGTAAAAAGGAAAGTTTGTGAGAGACTTCACATATCTGCATGAGGGAGGCCGAAAAAATCCTATTTTGTAAAATAGGTTTGTGGACAAAACGGGCCGCGATGGAGAAATGAAAAGGGTGTATTAAACATTTTTGCATCTCATGCAGAGAGGCTAATTCTGCACTGATTAGGAGATATGCAAGTTTTCATACTCTGCTATATTAGCAAGGAGGAAGCCATAAGCTTTGAGCACTCTAATCCTAAGCCAAGCTTCCATAGCCACTCTAATGCAAGCTTCCCTAGCCCGCTCTAATCCAAGCCTCCATAGCCAATCTAATCAAAGCCACCATAGCCCACTCTAATCCTACCATCTCTCTCTCTCTTGAAGCAGCACGGGAAGAACAAAGGAGAGGAATATTATCCAGGCAAGCTTGGCAGGCCAATTAAGGTAAAGGGGAAAGCATAACAACATTATGATCATCGATCTCAACATTATCATCAGCGAGATAGTTGAAGTGTTATTTTCTCTATTATAATCTGAATTAAGACAGGTTAAACAGATGTATGGAGCTTAAACTCCTCAATTAACATTTATTTAAAGCAGCGATATTGTTAATGATAATCAAGCTTCAAGGTCAAAGCTGTCAATTTCAAGCTTTGTCTACATTCATTGTGTCTGCTGCAAGTGTCTTTCTCACACCTCTCACAACCAGAGGCCCCACGCCTTCTCGGCTCACCTTTCGAACACAAATCCCCCGACATTCTTGGTGAACCCGACGCGAAACGAGTTGGGGTGGGAGGAAAAGATGGAGATTCCAGCAAAGTTGGAGCAGTTTATTGAAGATTACAACCTCAACAAATTTGATAGAAATCTAGCAGCAACAGATCTGCCAAAAATGTTGGGCTTAGTTCATAGATGTTTGAAAGAATTAAAAGCTACGAAGATGAAAGAGCAGATTGATGATGCAATGGAGATGGCACTTGATGCCGTACATGAACAATAAGGAATTTTTCAAGGACATGATCCAGATGGACTCCTTGCATGCTATAAAGTAGAGATGAAGAGCCGAGGAATTTCAGAAGATCCGATGATTTCGAGTTTTGAAGAAGTGGTAACCTCCGAATTTAAAGGTAAGGTTTGAGAACTTGCAAAAACATATCCCACACAGTGGGACTATTTTGTAGATGGGTTTGTCCATGAAAGCTCAAGGATTATTGAGTTGGCAATGAAGAAGATTACCAAACGAAGCCATATTGTTTTCTATAAAGGTGAAGGGGATTAGGTGCAGTTTCTCAACTATGATGAATTCTGGGAGCATATTTCTGCAAGAAGCAAAGCCAAAGAAAATGCTTAGCTCAAAGTGGCAGATTCAATTTCAGAGGAACTTATTATTTTGAGCAATGAAGAAAAGGTAAACAATGAATTTAATGTTGAAACAAAATTATATGAGTTTTTTTCAAAGATTGCTCGCATGGATGCTACCTCCAATAATGGTTTCGGTGAATACATAGACTATACAGCAAGTGGTTTACAAGCTGCTGACCTTGATATGGGTTATTCTAAAGGAGTTTGTCAAGCAGATGAGCTTCTACATGATATTACTGAAACTATTTACACTATAGCGGAGCAGGACAACATGTTTGTTGCACATGAGTGCATAAACAAAGCTATTATATACACAATAGCTAATGAAGTGACCAAGATTGTGAACCCAACACAGGATGAGCCTGAGGATGTTAATGAACCTATGATTTCTACTAACCATATGTTTGCAGATGCTATTATCATGGAAGAAGATTCCATAATTGATCATTTCTTGTCTAGATCTGAAGGAGATGGCTATGACAGTATAGAAGAGCTTTCTGATGTGTGTACCTCTTTAGAGGGGGTTCCAGATAGCCTTTGCTTTGCTATGATGTATTGCTAATAACATGGATGCGGATGAGGAAGCAGAGAATTATATGGATGAGTATGAAGACTACTTAGATTATGTTGATTATGAACAGGATATTGACATGGATTTTACATCTATGCTTATATACGGGCTGCAAGAGGAGCCAACTTCTAAAGATTTTTTACTTCCAAGGGTGATTTTCCCAAGGATGTTAAGGATGAAGATCTTATGGATAAAGTTATTATTGATTATCAACCTTCAAAACCAGGTAAAAATCTCTGTGATGATACAAGTCCAGGAAGTCCTAAGGTTTTTGATGATGGCCATGAAGCTAGAGGGGGTAACGCTGCTAAATCATCCTTGATACAACATAAAGTGCATAGGATTTTTTGTTTTCTTGGGCAATGTGCCAAATGTGGCTGGATTTGGATACTATTCCTAGTAATTCTTCTGTCAATGATGTCCTGGCTACCAATAGAAGGGAGTCAGAATTCTTTAATTCTTGCTGGTAACAACCTTAAGTTACCAAAAATTTGTGAGATGTGGCTACTGCACTATGCTTCAGGAGAAGCTCTAGTATATTGCAGAGGCCAACAATGCTATGTGATCTTAAATACGGTACTTGATCCAGGAGATTTGACAGATCTTCAAAGGCAGGTTCAATATGGATGGGTATTTTTGAGTATATATTGTGGTTTCTTTCTGGTAGATCCTGGAATAGCATATTTGGAGCAGAAATTATTGAAGTTGATTGATACAGGATGTGTGTGCTTATGTGGATATTATGCTGCTCCACTATTGGGGCAATTTCTTATTATCCCGTTTGATCCTGGGAGCTATTGAAGAGCAACTTGCAGATTCAGAGATATCATTTATTTTCCTGTAGTAGGTTACCTGGCACTAGGTTTTGTTTTTGGATTTATGCTATGAAGAAAAGAGTTTTGGATTTTGTGGTCAGTAATCTTATATGGCTAGCTTCTAGTTGACGTCTTTGGACAATTAATAAAGTATCTTCACATCTTTTGAGTTGGTTCTGATACCATAACTTGAAGTAATGGATTTGACGGCTATTCCGTGTGCAGAAAGAGTAAGGCATACTTGAGCTTGACAGGGTTCCCTAAAGTGAGATTGATGGTCAAGTCCCGTGCATCATTAACTGGAGCACTTGAGTCTGGCGGGGTTCACTAAAAAAGTTTTTCATAATTGAATGCTTTGGAGACACAACATACATGGTTCAAAGATTTGCGATGGACAGCTACCAAATAATTGAGCTAGATCATTGATGATATGGTTTAAGCCTTATTTTGTTTTACATATACTTACCAGTTATGTGATCTTGATGGCAAGCCGCTTAAGGTGATTATAGCAGATATAGATTGAAGACCGGTTGGCACAGACCGGAGGCTGTGCACGTTCAGAGGGGGTGGATGTCGTGCCGCTCCGCTTCCACGATGGAAAAAAGAGTAAAGAGAAGCAGGAAAAGTCTATTTGAAGCTCACACATTTATTGAGCAGTGACCAGGGCTCGAGAACAAGTAGGGAGATCCAAAAAGTGTATGTTTTCTGTGGTTATGAAGGCCTAAGCATAGAGATTTCATGCTCGAATAAAAGGTTTTACATGTGAAAGGGCTCTTAGGTAAGGAAACTTGGGTAGAGGAAGACATGTGGTCAGTGGTAAAAAGGGAAGTGTGTGAGAGACTTCACATATCTGCATGAGGGAGACCGAAAACGTCCTATTCTAATTTTTTTTTGTAAAACAGGTTTCTAAACAAGGGTGTTTTAAACATTTTTGCATCTCACGCACAGAGGCTAATTTTGCACCGATTAGGAGATATTCAAGTTTTCGTCCTCTGCTGTATTAGCAAGGAGGAAGCCATAAGCTTTGAGCACTCTAATCCTAAGCCAAGCTTCCATAGCCACTCTAATCCTAAGCCAAGCTTTCATAGACACTCTAATGCAAGCTTCCCTAGCCCACTCTAATCCAAGCCTCCATAGCCAATTTAATCAAATCCACCATAGCCCACTCTAATCCTACCATCTCTCTCTCTCTCTTGAAGTAGCACGGGAAGAACGAAGGAGAGGAATATTATCAAGGCAAGCTTGGCAGGCCAATTAAGGCAAAGGGGAAAGCATAACAACATTATCATCATCGAGACACTTGAAGTGTTATTTTCTCTATTATAATCTGAAGTAAGACAGGTTAAACAGATGTATGGAGCTTAAACTCCTCAAGTAACATTTATTTAAAGCAGCGATACTGTTAATGATAATCAAGCTTCAGGGTCTTATTCAAGCTGTCAATTTCAAGCTTTGTCTACATTCATCGTGTCTTCTGCAACTGTCTTTCTCACACCTCTCACAGGTTAAGGCCCCGCGCCTTCCCGGCTCACCTTTCGAACACAAATCCCTCGACAACGGCTAGAAATAGCACGAAACGACTGCCAACCACCCAATCCGACTGGAGAGTACGCTTTAAAAGCTGTATGAACCCATTGAGGTAAAAATGAACAAGAGTTTATAAAATCTCAGATTATTTACTTTTTCTTGATATTTTAGGCCAAATTAAGTTTTGATTTAATTCATAGGCTTAAAATAGCTCATGAAATGACTGTCCCATGAAAAAGTTCAAAAAAATGTTCATTTTAGGCCTAAAGTAAATAATCGTGGTGATTATTTACTTTCAGCTCAAAACTGACCAAGCTTGGTACCAGAGACTCTATGCATACGTACAAACAACTTTTGTAAAGGACATAAGATTTGGATCACCAAACTGAGTAAAAACTGGGTAGAAATTAAAGTCTATACTGACTTTTGGGAACCTGATCGCAAATTGGAGAAAATTTTACTCAAACTCAATAAAAAATTATTCATAGGCTTATATTGATGTGATAGACACGTGTACATGCTCAGTTGACCAAAAAGATGCAAAAATTTTACCAGAAGTAAATAATCATGATTATTTACTTCTGTCCCATTTTTCAACTTTTTTGACCAAGTTAGCATACCACTGGCCTTACCATGTTGTATTAAGCCCACAAACCAAATTTGGTTAGATTTGGATCATTGGATTGAAATTTGTGGCCAAATTTGCAAAGTCAACCTGCGGACACAAAATTGATGACCAATTGAACAAAAATTGTTCAAACTTGATGAAACTTGGCTAGGGAGCTTAAGTTGAGATACATAGTAGATGCGTGTCAAGATTGGGGCAAAAAACTTGCAAAAAGTAGGTGGAGTAAATAATCATGATTATTTACATCTGTTACAAAAATTGATAATCTTGCACATTTGAGTATACCATAAGGCCAAGCATATCAAGTAGACCACACAAATTAATTTTGGTAAATTTACATCACAAAAGTGAGACTTGAACAAATTTTTTCCAGACTTAATGAAACTTGTCTAGAGACCTTAACAGGTTGTGTACTTGGCAAAACAAGCCAAGAAGTGTAAAAATTTGACAAAAGTAAAAATTTGACACTTTTGAACTTGTACAGTGTTAGAACAACATAATAAAAGGGCACCGGGCAATTTTGGGTTCAATCGGATTCAAATTGGTACATGTTCACTCAGTGTTCATATTGCAGATTAATCCTTTGATTTTTGCAAAAGTAGAATTTGAAAGTCTCAACTGCTGACTCACATAGCTCGAATTAAACTGATACACATAGACCAATCACAATAGTTAGCAAGAATTGTACAGTCTTTGTGAAAGAATAGACAGCTTAATTAAAATTGATACAGGAATCAGATTGAAGGCAAGGAATCGGAAGCTTGACGGAAGTTGCAATCAAGTCAAGTGGAAGAAATTGACAACAAGTCAATCTGACGGTAAGTACTCTATCCAAGGCATCACAAGTCTTTATGAACCTTAGATCTGGTCATGTACTAGAAAACCAAGGCATATTTGGAGAAACCTTTAGTAGAGTATCCACCAAAGAAAGTGTGAATCAAGGCAATCCCTTGCACACTATCCTTGAAGAAGTCACATAGACTTTTTCAGATTCAACATATGAAATGTCTTCCTGTTCGACTCACTAAAAAAACGGAATGACAATGCGATATAAGCATATACTCTTTTTCTATAAGACTAATCTCCAGGGATCTTAGGTTTACTTGGATTCTCACGAAGAGTATGCTATTCACATTGATGACCATGGTATTGAATTTGAAGAGGAGATTAGGGCAAACAAACAAGGAAAATGTACATAGATAAAAACAGAACTCAATATTTACAAGTTGAAAACCCTGACGTAATAGACAAATGGGGATTATAAGTAAATACTATAATTTCAGATATGGTAGCAAAAGAAGGACCATCTACTTTAGAATTCGAGGGATATGATCAAGATGATTTGAATCCTTTGAAACAGCTCAGTACAGATAATCCTAGGATCGGAGTCTAATTTGGGAGGATAGAAATGTTTAAGATAGTCTATGGACTTCGCATGCCAAATTAGGACAACTAACACCCATGAAGATCATCTATATCTTCAAGATCAAAGATAAGAGTTCAACAGATCTACCAACCTACATATTTAGGGACTGTTATAACAATAGCTTTGCTATAATGACTCCTAAGGAGGTGGAACAAACCAAATACCAAGGGTACTCCATAAGGGATTGGATATTGGGCCAAGGACCAGAAACTATTCCAAGAGATGAGCACCGTGAGAGATCTTTTGAGAGTAATGTTAAGAAACTAGAAACCGCCTCACAAAGAAAACCAGGTGACACTCAGTCCAGGGCTACATGAGTCACTATTTCCAATAGACTAGTTTGAAGGACTAGGAACAAGACCAACTGCCAGGAGACCGGGATTTGAACAAAATAGACGTGTCAGACTAGCTGATTTTCCGAAATGGGTTAGAAAATACAGTGGATCTGGGGGTCCATATGACCACTTAGCAAGCTTTAAGGAAGTGCTAAGAGCAGAACGCATAATTGATTTCCATACTCAATTCGAAGGGTTTGGAATGACATTAGAAGGAAAAGCATTGACATGGTTCCAAAACATTTCACCAAGGTCAATCATGGACTTGAATACTTTAGCTCAAGGATTTGTAGCTATTTATTCCAAACGGGGATCAAACACAATACAATAGCTCAAATCTACAGCTTTAAACAGAAACAAGGTGAGTCTGTTAGGAATTGTACAGCTCGAATGAAGCAATACATTGCAAGATGCCCAGAGCTAGAGATACCGACAAAAAAATGACTACTACCTTTGTTTCTAGAGGGACTCCTAAAAACATAACTTCATGCTATACTATATAGCAAGAAGCGTATGACCCTAGAAGAGTATGTGTTAGATGCTATTGACTTAGGAGACAATTGTGATATTTTTAGCGAGGAATATGTCCCTAAGGATAACCAAAGTGATAAAACAACATCCACCAAACCAGCACAAGTAGGAACGGTTGTTGTAGCACCGCTTTTAGCCATAGAAGACATGCTCAATAGGATGAATGACATGATGAATAACATGCAAAAAGCACCTATGAGGGGACCAGGGCAAGGGATACCTCAATAAGAACAACCAATAAGGACACAGAAACGGTGTGCAATTGAGAATAAATGGACCAACCATGAGACCAATCAATGCTATTACCGACCAAGGTATGATGGGAACGTTCAATACGTGCCTATGAGGCCACAAGGACAACCCATGTACAGATATCAGCCTAGCATGGCCCAAGCTTAAAGAGCACCAATGGGTTTGGAAAGACCTCATTCCATGTTGGGCCAACAACCTCCATATCCTGGACATAATGCAGTGCCTGTACGATACATGCATCCAGAGGGAGTCATAGAGGAACAAGCACTAGTGCCTATCACACCCTATGTTGAGCCTAGTCCAACTACAGTAATGGTAGAAGGAGAGTGGTATAATTCACATCCACCACCAATGGAAGAACCTGTGACTTGTACTACAGTAGAGCTTGCACCGATGTACTATGTAGCTAATCAAGGTTTAGACCTCCAATGGTAAGACCCATGATAAATCCAAGAACTGGAAATTGTCATAATTGTGGTGCAGATGATCATTGGAAGAATGCATGCCCAGAGCCTGACAAGAACCTCGAACGAGTTGAAGCTTATTTCATACAATGTTGCAAAAAGGGAGGACACTTCCCCGAAGATTGTTCAAAAAATCCTTTAAACAAGGGTAAAATAGTAGTAAACGTACTCCAAGTGATACCTAGTAGCTCTTCTAAGAGCGAGATGATTGTTCCAATCAAGGTAATCACTAGAGCCCAGGCTAAGAAAAAGATACATAACTCCTCTAATGATTCGGAAAATACAAAAAATTCCTCTCAAAAGACCAAGAGAAGAAGAAATAAAAGGTATGAGATGAGAAAACAGAAACAAAGGCTCAAAATTGAGGAGAAAGCAAAGAAGCCATTCCACAAAAAAGTGAAAGGAGCTGGAAGCGAAATCAAAGAAACCACCATGAATTCTGGAGGATCAATTTTGGTTGACAATTTTTATTTTGCCTATTAATGTTGCCTTGGAAGCTTACCAAGTAGGACTTAGAGCATGCCAAAACATGGAAAACCAATGGAAAAACTATCCTTCTCCAGACATGGAAGCATCTAAGCATGAAGCTTATCAAACTTTGGTAAGAATCATGTAAGAGTTTCTAGAAAAACAAAAACCCAAGCTCAAAAGTATGGCAAAACCTGAGGAGCTTGTGGTAGGAACCAATAAGGAAAAATCCAAAATGGTGGTGGAGTCCCACCTTGAAACAAAAGAGCCATAACTAATAGTGCCGGACAACGAAGATACCTTAGATGGAATTCCATTCGTAAAAGAAGATTGGCTAGGACACTTATGGAAAAAAGTTAGAGATATTAATGATGGGAGCTTAACTCTGAATTCAGCTACTACAGAGGAAGTTTGGTTAGACAACCTGCCTCCTGATATGGACATGGATGTACAATCCTTGTATGGGGATTGCGGATATGAAGCTTCAGGAATGTCTAAACCATTGACCTTGAAAACATTACCTTCTTAGTTGGGAGATAATGAAGATGAATCCATAGTGTGTAAAACCACTGAAGTAAAAAGAGCTCAACATACCCTAGAAGTAGACAACATCCATTCAATCATTTCTACACCCATCCAGTGCACTCTTACTTTAGGAGAACTGTTAAAAATCAAACCACATTTAAGGATTGATCTACAAAAAACTATAGAGAAGGTGGGAATAATAGGGCTAATTGTAAAAAATTTAGGAAAATTGAAACACGAAATGGATAAGAAAGAGATTAGATATATTTCAATAAACAAAGTCAAAGAATATTACGAAGGAGAAGAAGGAAACACAACCCTTCCGGTGAGATATAATGATATAGAAACCATGGCAATATTGCATAGTGGGGCAGGCATAGCTATAGCCATGAAAGCAGTATGGGAATCTTGGGGACAACCAGCCATTAGACAAACTCGAATGAATTTGCAATTGACTGATGGACATATCAAAAAACCCCTAGGACCGCTTGAAAAAGTGTGAGTTAACTCCTGCGGGATTGAATATTATCACACTTTCGCCATAGTGGACTTTGGGAAGAGACTCAATTACGAAATCATCTTGGGAAGACCTTTCATGCATCAAGTACAATTCATCCAAGATTGGGGAAACAATTACTTGCACTTGAAACAAGTGAGATCAATAACAAGAGTTAATCTAAAAGATAACACTTATAGAGATGTCATGAAAATGCCCATACAAGAATTTGATTCAGTCTCTTTGGAAGAAACTAAGTTTCCATCTTGGTTAAACAAGGAAACTCCTATTTGGAATTGTGGAGCCTCAAAAAACGAGAGTTTAAAACGAGAGGAATGTATCTTAGAAAGGGATTGCACGAATGAAGCCTATGTACCTTGTAATGGAATTTGCCTATTCAATTTGAGAGTAGAGGAATTTAATGAGAGTACTTTCAAGAAATGATTTTGTGAGCATAGCGGGTAGACATAATTGAAGATAGCAACATAATTATAGCAATTAGTTAACTTGGCATGGACAATACTTTTGCAAGAGAGAGAATTTAGAGAACATGACAACAGTTGAGGACCGGATTTATGTGGAGCCGGTCCCCCCTCCAATAGGCATTTGTATTATGATTTCTCCAATACAAAGAGACTTGTTACAATACATTCTTTGTGTTCCTGGTGACTTAGGTGAAGCAATGAAGATGGAAAGCTTCATGCATCACCATCATAGCATAACCTAAACTTGAAGAAAGATTTAACTATACCAAGCCTCAGTCCCAACACCTCAAACACCTTTGAAGGTGGAGAGAGCTAGCAGGGAATGAGGGTAGGGAAGAGGAAGAAACATTTCATACGAGAAAGATCTAGTTCCTCACTTATCATAACTCTTGTGCTAGCATACATAATAGCATAGTAATGAAGAAGAAATAGATGGCAAGCTCAAGCATTGAAGCATGGCTCTTGGATGGATTTGCACTCCATAGCCAAGAGTGTTGGTGTAGGCTCTCAACCTCTACTTGCTTGGAGAAGGAGAGGGAGTTCTTGCACTTTGCATAGTACACAATGAGAGTGTTTGTGAGTGTGTGTGGGTGAGTATACCCCCTAAGCACGCCCCTAGCTTTCTTGGGTCGACCCCCCCTTGTAGCTCATGCTTGAAGCTCATTAGACCCCTCCAGGCCTAGCCAATCACAAGGAGGAGCCATTACAAGCAACATGGGTAGCCTTGGGACAAGTGTCCCCCTTTCCCCTTTGAGAGAGAGGACTTGATAAATGCAAAATCAATTAATTAAATATCCTAAATTATCATTGGACCCCTTGGGTGGCCAACCAATAGGCTTCAGGCACACCATGAGGGCAACATGGGGAGGAACTTGACAAGTGTCCTTGCTGCCTCTTCAAGCTGGGGCTTCCCTTGTGTGTGTGTGTGTGTGTGTGTGTGTGTGTGTGTTCTCTCTCATCCCCCCCCTCCCTTGTAGGCTCCCCCCCCTCCTTGTAGGGATATTTTTGACTTTGGATGAGCAAGCCCCTTAGTCATCAAGCATGACTAAGCACTTGAAGTAGGGGGTGTTCCCACAAGCATCTCAGGCAAGCTTCTCAAGGCACCTCAAGCACCTTAATCGTGCACCAAGTCAAGCACCTCAAGCATGGAGCCAGTCAAGCACCTCAAGCATCGTAATCAAGCACCTAAAGCATGACAAGCACCTCAAGCAGGACAAGCACCTCAAGCACGACAAGCACCTTGAGCTTGGGCCGGGTTCCCACCTCAAGATCAACCCTAGCTTACCTAAGGTCAAAGGACTTTTACACACATTATTGGAGGTCTTCAATGAAGCTAACCGGCCTAAAGTCTTATGCTCCATTGGTTAGCCTTTCTCTTGATAGACCATCTCCCATTTGGGCCCCTTTACTATTGGCCCCGTGTTGAGATAGATCTATAAGCACATATCTATATCTTAACACTTATTCCCATTTATTCTCCCACATTAAGTGATCAATTTAATATGAGAAAATCATTTGGGTTGGTTAGATATTAGATTTTATGACATACCTCAACCCTTTCTCGAGAATTTTTTTGAGCCATTTGAGTGGACTCACGTCTTAGCGACAATGGATGTATGTGCCAATACGTCTATGCCCACTCAATTTTGCAACGAGGACAGCTATGACATAATTCCCATCCAAATGATCTCAACCCTTCACATTGAAGATGAAATTTCAGAACCCAAGGACTTGATGAAAGCTCAAAAAGTCTTTTCAAACCTCTACTATGATGCAACAGACGAGTTAGAAGAACACTTAGCTACCTCAGATGAATTGGGGTCAGAAAAAGAACATGTGAGAGCTAAACTACTCATGAAAGGAGGAGAGGAAAAGTTTGTTGACTTTCCAAACAAAAAACCAAGAAGACAAAAATGGTATAGACGAAAAAAAGACACCAGAAACATAAAAGCTAGACCTATGTCATCAATCTCTAGTAGAATACAGTTCGTGAAGCAGATATAAGATGCACATGATTGTGTCAAGGACAAAATCACTCATAGATATCCTTTAAATGAAGAGCATGAAATGAAAAAAACATTGAGAAAAACGAGAAAGAAAACTCAAATAAAGCCTCAAAACTAGGACAAGGGTTCAACCATGACACGAGTTGAACGAAATAAGAAGTATCAAGAGTTGAAGAAAGCTCTAAAGGAGATACATAAGACAGAAATGGAAACCACAGAAGAGGATGGTACAGATGTAATGAGCGTTCCATCCCATTACAAGAACTATACTCTCCAAGATCAAAAAATCATAGTCAAACAACATGTCAGGGAACTATGAAAACAGGATGAGTCCTATGAAGGACCTGAAAACAAAAAAGAGATAGATCTGTCCAAACCAGGAAAAGAGCCTAGATCAGCCTACATTGCAAATGAACTTAAAGAAGAAGAAGAAGATCTTTTGTTAAGCTTACTGAGAGAATATCGAGATATCTTTTCTTGGTCATATAAGGATCTCAAGGGTGGTTATCCAAAAATTTGTCAACATACTATGCCCATGAGAGATGATGTGAAACTAAGTAGACAAAGGCCATACACATATAATGAAACATTTTCGAGGAAGATCAAAGAAGAGATTGAAAAGCTAAAGGATGCCGGATTCATTGATGAAATTGAACACACACATTGGGTTTCTCCAATTGTGGTAGTACCCAAGAAAAATGGAAAATTACGAGTGTGTGTCAATCTCAAGAAAGTGAATGCAGCTACCATTAGGGACAAGTTTCCTCTTCCAATCACTAAGCATGTTTTAGAACGAGTTGCAGGAAAAGAAGCTTACAACTTTTTAGGTGGATTTTTGGGATACAATCAACTTTTGGTATGCCAAGGACCAGCAAAAAACCACCTTTGCAATGGAATGGGGTATTTTTTCCTATCAGGTTATTCCTTTTGGGTTAACTAATGCTCCTTCCACCTTTCAAATACTAATGAGCCATGCTTGTAAAGAATATCTTAGGAATTTCTTGGAAGTATATATGGATAATCTATGCATATATTCATCAATACGGGTTGATCATTTTGAATGCCTCGAAAAGGCATTTGAAAAGTGTAGACTTTATAGGATTTTCTTAAATCTGGAAAAGTGCACATTCATGGATAGACAAGGAAAACTTCTTGGACATATAGTGTCTAAAAATGGCATAGCTACTAATATGGATAAAATTCATGTTATTGCTAATTTGCCTAGACCGAAAACAGTCAAGGGGGTTCAAGCCTTCCTGGGACATTGTGGATATTAGAGACAGTTCATTTACATGTACGCTATAATTGAAAAACCCATGTATAGCTTGATTACACACTTTCAATGGACTGATGAGTGTGAAGAATCCTTCATGAACCTTAAGCAAGCTCTCACCTCAACTCCAATATTAAAAGCACCAGATTGGAATAAGATATTCCACATACATGTAGATGATTCCAATTTTGCCATCGGATGTATACTAGCTCAACTAGGAGATGGAAAATTTGATTTTCCTATTTCTTATGCTAGCCGACAGTTAAACATGGAGGAAAAGAATTATACCACCATCGAAAGGGAAGGATTAGGAATGATCTATGCTGTAAAAAAGTATAGATATTACCTATTAGAAAAAAAAATTCTATTCTTTGTGGACCACCAAGCCTTATTGTACTTGGTCAACAATCCATGCAGCATAGGTGGAATAGTAAGAAGGTTCATCTCACTAGAATTTTATTTCATTGTAGTTGTAAAAAAGGACACTACTCACCAAAGAGTAGATCATTAGTCAAGGATTGTTTCAGGAGAACCACTAAAGGGAGTGGAAGATGATCTACCAAATGCATATCTCTTCTCTGTTGAAATGATACCTCGATGGTCGGAAAATATGGTATGATTGATGCCATAGCCCAAGTGGATTTGCAAATACCACTTTCTATTACAATTGGATTAATTGAGCAATTGGCTATGTATCAATAACTATCTGGAAGGTTATACAAAAGAAATTGAGATGGAATATTGCTCTTATTAATTAATCATGAGGAGAAAACCCAATACCTAAGTCAAGCACATATTACAGTCGTAGGGCTTCACTTTGCGAAAGACCAAACTATGCAACGGATCTTGAGACTTGAAGTATTTTGGCTAGCTATGAGGAGAGATGTTCATTCTTTTGTGAAATATTGTCCTCAATGTCCAAAAAAACCACCCATACCTCATGTAACATTTTTCCAAATGTCATCTGTTCCTAAGTGGAGTAACTATCTAGTTACTTACTTATTGAGCCAAATGTTTCCTGGCGATATGAGTAAACCCCACCAAAGAGAAATTGAAACGGAAGCAAGAGACTATGCTCTTATCAGAAACCATTTGTATTGGAGAGGTAAGGATCAACATTTGCGTCTTTGTGCAAATGAAGACGAACATATTCCCATTATAGAACAAGCACATGCTCGATTAGCTAGAGTTCACTTTTCTAGTAAGACCACTCCAAGAGAAATCTTAATGGCATTCATATGGTGGTCAACACTCTTTGCAGATGCCAAGGAATATGTCCGGAGGTGTAATGCTTGTCAATGAGAAAAAATGCCAATCCGTGTAGATAGCATGCCCTTAAGACCAATGATGGGGGCTAGAGCTTTTGCAAAATGGGTTATAGGTTTTGTTGGGCCAATACAACCACCTGCTTATAGAACCCAAGCTCAATATATCATTGTAGCTACAAACTATTTGACCAAGTGGGCCGAGGTTAAAGCAACTGAAAAGAATGATGCCAGAACCACTGTCGCATTCTTGTATGAGTATGTGTTCACAAGATATGGATTGACAATTGAAATAGTTAGTGATAGGGGAACTCATTTTCTCAATGAGGTAATCAAGTATCTGCTTAATGAATTTATGGTCATCCATAACAAATCAGCTCCCTATCACCCACAAGAAAACTGAAAGTTGAGCATACGAATAAAATTCTTAGCTCGATATTGACTAAAGTGGTTAATTCAGGAAGGAGGGGTTGGGAGATGAATCTCCATGCTGCTCCATGGGCTTATCAAGTTTCATTCAAAATAGCATTAAATGCTACATCCTTTAATCTTGTTTATGTTCTTGATGCCATATTACCTATAGAATTTCTATTGTCGACATTAAGGGTAGCTAAGGATCTTGCATAGACTTGACATGAATTGTTAGAGAGACTTGAAGATTTGGAAAAGGTAGATGAGCAAAGGCTAACTGTTGTAGCTCACATCTATGCATAAAAGAAAAAACAGAAACAATTTTTTGATTCCCATCTATTTACAAAAATCTTCAAAAAAGGGGACTTGGTTTTAGTCTATTCCCTTAAGCAACACATTTCCAAGTTTAAGAAAAGGGAAACGGGCCGTTTGTCATTGAAGATGTATCTCCAAGTGGAGCTGCTAAGTTGTCCACCCTAGATGGCAAACCAATGGTTAATTGGATTAGTGGATGTCGTTTAAAGAAGTACAATTTTCCACTAACCAATGAATTGCTAGAAAGAATGTATGCAGCTAAGCAAAGAAAGATAAAACGACAGCAAGTTATTGATGAACCCCAAGAGGAAGCATGGCTTTGAGTACTCAAAAGGAAAGCTTCTCTCAAGAATCAACGAATACCTATTCCCATGAACACTCTGGAAATAGAGGACTGACAATGGGAATTGCAAAAAGATGCATTGTCAACAGATGATGAATGGTTGTATGGAATGGACCTTTGCATCAAAGTACAACTCAACAATCATAGCACAAATTCATTGGTCGACCCAACACCAACATTGGGAGTAGTCAACTTGAAGGTGATAGTACATGGATGTTCATGTCCTCATCAGTTTTTATGAGATTAACACATGAATGAGACATTGATTCTTGGAATCCCCTGGATGCGAACTTACAAGGCAGTACCAGATTGGGATACCAATCAGCTCAAGCTATCACCTAAAGGCGGACAACTCATTGTTCCAATTGCACCAAGCAAGGAGGAATGGAAAGGAGGTTACCAGCAGAGCAAACCACTAAGCAAAAAATCTTTTCCATCCTATCGCCAAGCAAATGCTACAAGTAGCATGCGAGGAGTCAGGCAAATTTGGGTACCGAAAGCACAACGCAGGGATAAGCCGATTCAAATTTGGGTGCCCAAAACATCATCGACAGTACCAAAGAGGGTTCCAAGGTTCCAAACACAGAGAGGAGCATCTCTAAGCAAGCAACATAACATGAAATGGATTTGGAAGAAAAAGGAGCATTTATCTTCTCCGCAATTTGTAAAACTGATCAAGCAATGGAGAGTTAAGTCTCAAAAGACTTCACCACACCATTCTGACCAAGACAAACCAAGATATCAATGGCGGATAAATACTAAAAAATAGTTATCATTGATACAAACATCTCAAGAAATCAGCATGCCAAAGTATCCTAACGGCACAATCAAGCAAAGAGCACACAAGCTACAAGATGTTCTCTTTGGAAGAAAGCATCAAAAAACCTCGACATCAAAAACCCTTGAGTTTATTACTCAAGACCCAACTCTTGCACAACATAATGGTTTTAATTGCATTGATCTTGAAATTATGGTAGAGACAACCAAGGCTATGCATAGACATGCTTGTTCAAACCAGCCACATTGTTGTCCTGAAATACGGCATCTAGGAAGTGTGGAAGGGAACTAAGTAATTAAGGGCAATGTTTGAAGAGGGAGGAAAAAAGTTTGATATTAACGTGTGATTTTTTGCAAAATTACCTAATAATTCCCTTAAAAATCATCAACAGGGAAAATTTAACTGATAATATCTCCCCGATGAGTGTAAATAGTGTATATACTATGAGAAAATCATAAAAAATAGTTTTTTTTTGTTATTTTTCATCGTTTTTTAATAATGGTACTTAAAAATGGAGAAATCAAACAGAAAACAGTATAGCTATTTTTTCAATGGATTTTCTTAATTATTGGATTTTCACTTTGCTTGTTTAGCGCATTTTGTTATTTTCTTTAATTTTTCAATAAATAGGTTAAAAATTAATAAAAAATTAAAAATAAGCTCAAATGGGAAAACTGAAGATACACTAATGATCAGAAGAACAAGGAAAACAGGCATAAAATTTTTTAATCAAATCGGCACATTAAAGCGGAAAGCCTAAATTAGGCGGCCAGACGTACTTTTGCAGAATTCTTGCAGAATGAGCTATGGGAATCCAATTGGGAAAATTTTTGACTCTAGTATAGATTTCGTGGCCTAATAGGACTAACAGGGGACTTTGGGGAGAAACGGTCCAGGAAGTCCAAGTATAGATACCCAAGGTAGGCTAAAATCACCTCATGTCTACTGGTCGCCTTTGGAGAGAGAACTTTTCGACCTTTTTCGCATGCATTTTCTGGAGTCCACAGTTGCCTGTTTTCAGCGTCGTCTCACACGAGACATGAGGGGTAAGTTCTATACTTATCAATGATCCATTCTGTATGGCGAGTAGCTAGTCCAAACCCTAAGAAAAAACCATAGAATCCGAGAAGTGTACGAAGAACTACGACAAATGACCATAGCGGCCTGTCAGCTCAACCAAATCAGACGAGACTTGAACTATAGCATGCCCCTAGATGATAGAACACTTCTATATCAACAATTGACCATTTGGCAGGGGTCATGGGGGGTCTCGTGTAGAAAAGCTGGTTTTTTGGCAGATGCCATATTTGGATTCTGACTCCACAGACAACTTATAGACTAGGTCTATATATAATGTATATGGTTGGTTTCATAAAATCAATCAAGCCAAGTCCTCCAAAAGCAAAAAACATCTCAAAGGCTACAAAGCATCTAATTTTGACGTACGAGGTCAAACTGACTCCAAATGGGCCAAAATTAGATGAGTTGCTTCAGGACTATGCAACGGACAATTTCATAGCCTCAACAGTGACTAACCAACTCCATAGGCCATATAGTCACAAAAATTGGTGATTTCAGAGTCAACAAAGTACGAAGGAATGCTGGCAACACAAAACTTTACCAAATTCAATTTAGGACTTTTTTTAGGTGTATAAAATATGTTTAGGACAAAATTCTCAAGTTTTGAAAGAAAAAGTTGACTACTATAAATAATCATAATTATTTACTTTTGTAATGTTTTGTCTTGAAAATGATACCATCACTTCACCTATCACCTCTGCACACGTATTACATGCCACATTTCAAGTATGAGCCAAATTGATCAATGATAACTTGGAAAATTACAAAAAACGCAAAGAAGTCCTCTCAAACCAATTTTTGAGTTATCTGTCACATTTTTTGATCCAAATCACATTAGATCAAATATACAGGGTCTACATCATGCCTGGAACCAAGTTGCACCAAAATATGTTTATTTTGATGAAAAAGTTACTAATCGAGATTATTTACTTTTTTGCCAAGATGAGGGGAAATTGCAACTTTTCCTACCAGGGACCAAAGCACATGGTGTCCTAAGCCCACTGACCAAAATTTCAAAATTCCTTATATCTATTGTTTCAAAGACGAAAAGCCTAAATCTAGCACCATTCTCTCACCCTGTGCACTCAAATGAGCCCAGAGTTCACTCAGAGTATCTAATTGATGTCTATTTCAAGCCCATGATGCCCAAATTGCAAAAAGTTGAAAAAAATCATTAGTTGTAAATAATCGCGATTATTTACTTTTGTTGCAAATTTTTGCTTGGACTTCAAGAATTTGATCTTTACATGTTTTTATGCATCTATACATGCTCAAAAATTGATCTAAAGAAAATTGGACTCAATTTGTTGGCAATTCAGACTAAAGGACATTTCAGAGCGGAATCTGCAAAATTTTCTAGCTTTGGCACTCTATGCACTTAATAGAGCTATGCAAGCTACGGAGAAGGCCAAGAAGAGGGTCACTCAAAAAGAGAAGCTGCACGAGTTTCCACCATACCAACTGTACCCCATTTTAGTAAAGATAGCCAAAGCAACCTATCTGTCGAAAGAACAACTAACGGAGAACAACACAATTGTTTTCACAGGTAGATTTAAAAGTGAAGAAGGACTTGAGGTAAAACTACAGCTTCTACCAAAAGAGGTCTATGATGTCGTGGAAAAGCTCGAAACAAAAGAATCTAATAGAAGGCTTGGACTCAGAGAACTCTACAAACAAGAGCCATGTGGTGTAGATTTTTAGAAAGCCTATGAGCTTCTGTCCACAATCAAAGAAGATGGAACAACCCAGATTACTGACTAGCAAGGGCACAAGTTAGAAGTGGTAATTACGAAAGAAATAGTGGCTAAAGCTCTCAAGTTGACGACAACAGAGAAGGGATGACCACGAGAGCTAGAGACAGAAAGACAGCAAGTACCTTCACCAAGCAGACCATTGTGGCAACATTTGCTAATCTCATCTAGAAACAATTGGAAGACATCAGGAAGAGAATGGGGTGTAGGAGGGCGTCTTTATTTGGCAATTTAAGAAAGTCAAACCTTTAGTATTAAGAAAGTAATCAAAGGACAAATTTTGCATTCAAGCAAGGCAAACGACTAGTTTATTTGAATTCAAAGTTTTTCCCCCCAAAATGGAATTTAAAATCTAGCAGGTAAAACTATATCACATAGCATATCTATAGAAAGAGCTCAATGTGTAGATTACAGATCTATGATCTCCGCTCAAATTGGAGATCATATGTGGGTCTTATGAGAGACCAAAAATCATAAAATTGTCCAACTTCTTTTTGGGAGGAAAAGTGCATCCTTTGACCACTCTTACACACCCACCATTCTTGCACACATGGCGTACACATATTGGTAAAAATTTTAATTCCCTCCATAAGTTCATGGAAAATAAAGAGGCCCTCCTACACCACATTCTCTTCCTAATGGCCAACATGGTTGTATCACCAACACTTCCACTTTCTAGCAAAGAGACCGCCAATGTACACAACACACAATCATGCAGTTGCAACTACATTTACACAGGTGTTAAAGTTGACAACCAGGCAACCCATCCATCACACACAATATGTGATATCCACACTGAAGGGAACAAAGAAAGAGGGCAAGATAACCTATCTGGGAGCACTTGAGGTACTTACAAGAATAGCATCCCATGCTATTGTCTTGGCAGACAATTTTCTGCCTGTCCCATATCAGAACACATGCTATCGTCTTGGCAGACAACTTTCCGCCTGTCCCATATCAGAACACATGGATTGTGTCTGCACAACCATCTCCTCAAGCCACAAGGTCCACAAAATGAGTTTACAAATCTTATGAAGAATCTTCAGGGAGCTCTCATGAAGCACATAGTAGCGAAAGCTCAGACAATGAGGAAAGAAGATCCCACATTGAAGATATGAAAAGAAAAATAGTGGCCCCACATCAAGAAGAGCCTTAGCAAAAAAAGGTGAGATTTGAAAGGGAGAAAGAAACCTATGAAAGAAGCCGAAGCTACAGGTGAGGACCCTAAAAAGTGGGTGCCAAAGGAGATAAAGGGGCAGAGAACAAAGAGCCCTCCAAGGAAAGAGGCAGAGGACCCCACTGAATTTCTTGAACGCATGTACGAGGATGCAAAATCATTAAGACTAAAAGAAGCTCAAGAAGCTGAAAGAAAATCCCAAGAGAATACGACGGAGCAACAGAGGCAAGCTGAAGGGGCCCAACAAAATGAGGCCCAGTACACACAAAAAGTGAGATGTCTCCTAGACCATCGTCACCTGCTACTACTGAACAAGAAGCCCACCCCATGCCAAGCCCTCCTCCATCACCAACAGTTAGACCCATCGAAGGAGAACAAACAAAGGAAAAAGATCCTAGACTGCAAGAAGAAGTAGGACCTGAACAACAAGCAGCAAGCGAACAAACCAAAGCAAAGGAGCCAGAGCCACAAAGGGCAGCAAGTCCTAAATTAGAGGAGGCAACTAGGTTTGAGAAAACAAAGGCACAAGAACCAAAAACCACACCGCCTACCACCACCCAACAAGAAACGGCCGAGGCATCCACGAAGCCTCAACAAGACAAAGCAATAGAGACAAAAGCATAGCCTCAAGGGGAGGAACAAAATTGGCCGCTACCACAAACAGCTGCCATAGTCCCACCAAAAGAATCACAAGAGCCTGAAACATCTAGGCAGCCCAAAGAGCACGATGATTGGTAGAAAAATGATGAAGTCATTCTCCAGGTAAACTAATATGCCAAGCAAAGGCAAGAAATGACAAAAAAAAAAACCAATCAACAGCACTTAGCGGTAGTGCTAAGGCTAGAGAATTAGAGGTAGTAATAGATGCTCTACAAGGAGAATTGGAAGACAGGATGAATGTCATCACCGATCTGTAGAGACAAATCTAAGAGTTGAAAGCTGAAGCTAAACAACACCAGCTGGCCAGAGAAAGGCAACAAAAGGAAATGGAAGAGCTAGGTGAACTTCTCACAAAGTTAACAGATGCGTGTAAAACCGAAGACGAACAACTGATAGAGGTTACCAGTGAACTCTTAACTACAACTCTGTGAGTTCAAAAGATCCAAGTACAGCTAGATGTAGCAAACACTTCATTGTAATATTCAGAGCAGAAGATCAACGATCAGGCAACCCTCTTGCGAGACAGATAAGAGAAAATCGCATAGGTGCCTCAATCAAACGTACAATTTTTTTTAATAAAGCACTAGAGAAAAAGAATAAAGATCTTGAGCTAGAGCTAAATCTAGAGCAGTCACACCACAGAGACCTTGCATTAATGCGGGTAGAAAGAGAAGAAGAGTCTCTCAAGGAGATAGCAAAGCTCAAGAGAATTAATCAGCTACTGCGAGATGGACAACAAGAGACACAAGATGAAGCAGGTCCATAAAGACCACCCCACATTGATATTCCCTTAGTCTCGTTTGGTGAGATGGAAACACAGCCAGTAGAAGGTCTAGGCAGAGAAGATGATTTCTAGGTACCATTAACAGAAGCCGATAAAGTGCCAATGGTCCAGCTATCAAAAGTTGAAGAAGATGCACTTAAGCAGAAGGTTTCCCAAGAGACGGATGAGAAATGGAAAGCAACGATGGATTGGGAGTTGAGAGTTCTCTATTCTTTCAATGTTACTCAACTCACTCCCAACCAAATCAATGCGCAATGGCATCAACAATCACCTAATCTAAACTAGCTTAACTTACATGATCATTATATCTAAATTCTTGTAGAGTTTTAAACAACAAGCTAGTCGGCTCATAATACCTCTCTTGGTGGATAAAAGCTAAGTGTTGCTTTCAATGGGTTCAAAAGGCTTGAAGGAGTTTGTTTGAAATTAGTAGCTCTTCACTCTGTGTCTGCAAAAATATTAGATGTGCACCTTGATTGCAGAGGTCGTTTCGGATGATGCAATTCTCTTTGGTTAGGGGTCTCTCTCTCTCTCTCTCTCTCTCTCTCTCTCTCTCTCTCACATCATGAATCAAGTGTTCATTTGTTACCATAAATAGTACCCATATTTTTTGATTGTAGAAAATTCTTTATTATGGTCGTACAAGCCATTTTTTGCATGGTTTGCTAACATGTGTAGAATATTAATTCGGCATGCTTCGTGAATAACGCTAACGGTAATGTCTACTATTAATGTATGAAAAGGAGAGAGAGAGAGAGAGAGAGAGAGAGAGAGAGAGAGAGAGAGAGAGAGAGAGAGAGAGAGAGAGAGAGAGAGAGAGAGAGAGAGTAACTTATAAAGGGGAGAGCTACTACCTCAGCTCATTCTTGGACCAACAGGGAGGGAAAAGAAAAAACTTGTGTGCACTCATTTGCTAGAAAATGTGTGTGTGTGTGTGTGTGTGTGTGTGTGAGAGAGAGAGAGAGAGAGAGAGAGAGAGAGAGAGAGAGAGAGAGAGAGAGAGAGAGAGAGAGTGAGAGAGAGAGAGAGAGAGAGAGAGAGAGAGAGAGAGAGAGAGAGAGAGAGAGGGTTAGCAAGGCCACCACTTCCTTCAAGGTGCAGGAATCAGAAGAGTGAAGACCAAGAGCAACGTTTCCAGTCCTAAATCTCTATTCTAAGAGCAATGTCTAGTCTTGGGAAAGGTTAAGGCAATCTCGTCATGCTTATTTGGTCAATAGTTTAGTGGTGTCTAGAATTGCGCTACCAAATGTGAAAGGCAATGTAACATTGAACCTAACAAAATTCATAGAAAGTATTGAAAGTGGATCACGGCGCGCTAGTAGTTTTGTGGAGTTTTGTTTATGTACTCCCCGTTTCGTGATCCACTTTTTAAAGTGTACCAGGTTTTTTTTCTAGAGTATAACATTCTTTGATGTTTTGGTAGCTATTAGTTTGTAGAAAGCAGGTATTGTATTATAAATATGTATATGATCATTAATTACTGCTTGCTTTTGGTGCTTTTCTAGATGAGGCATGAAAATTGCAGGAGGCCTTACCTTGCCCAAATGAGGGTAACTTTGGCTTTTGCTCTTCACAACTATAGAGCAATTTTGCATTTGATCAATCATTATGCAGGGCAAAAGTTTAGTGACCCTTCACACAAACCATCAAAAGATTATCATATGTTAATCATCTTGTGTTATTGTTTGCATGAATTATGAGAATTTTTGTATGCTGCCCCCAGAGTACACTCTCAAACACCAAAAATTTGGAATAGAGAGCCTACAATAGGACCAACTAGAGGACCAACTAGTCTGATCACCTCAAAACATCCCCTTGCTCACCTCAATTAGAAGCAATGTATATGGCTATGCAAGAATGCATTGTCAAATGTCAATGGATGTAGAGGTGATGGACATTAAGATAATAATTGAAATTATTTCCATTATCAAGACTAGTATTATAAGAGTAATGTGGCCTTCATAAGCTTAAAAGTAATGGAGCTAAAGTTTTAATCACACCCCCCATGTATTTACAACCAATTGCACGTTATAGTGTTGCCATGCAAGAGAAGGGGTAAATCCTAAAGGAAGGAGGGGAAGGGTGGCACCTTTCAGGATCTAGATAGTTATATTTCTCAAAGTTTACAGGATGTAGATGACAGTGCGCACGGAGTTCTCATAAGATATGTGTAGGTTATTCGAGCGCCATTGTCCACAGTTCGTGATACATTATAGGGCTATTTGCATAATATTTAAATTGTCTTGAGGCTAAGGTAGGGTATAGTTGTAAGATAACCAGTTACTGTCTTTCATACACAAGATGAGGAGAATTTTATCTTAGAGTTCATTAAAATGATCTCTTATGTCTATGTGATCAGTAGTAACTAATTGTGAGATACCTAGCTATTGTTTGTTGAAAACTTATATGATCATGTGGTGCTCTTCTTTTTATTTATGTTCGAAGAAACTTATATTTCTCAGTATGAAATAAATGGCAGGATTAAGATCTCATAGGAGGAAGAGATAGAAAATAGATCGCGAGTGCATCGTTGGCCAAGGAAACATTCCGAGAAGACTTCCGGAGCTGTTAAAAACTTCTATCAAGAGGAATATAGACTTCATCGCACCCATTGATATATCTGGTGTAGAGCCTCCCATGAGTTTGGACGAGCTTGACACTGATCCATCTGTCAAAATGGAGACCCCTTCTACTCCAAAATTTACTTTACTGAAATCACTTAAGAGAGAGGTGGATTTTTCAGCACCTACTATGCAGAGTGCCTAGTGTGTTGCAACAATCCCAAAAAACAAGAGACAGCTATTTATGAAGACCCTACAGTGATTGATGAAAGGCTTTTAGATTTTGCACTTTCTTCTGGGGCCGGTGTGATAAGTTTGAATTGGTCTGCTATATTTTTAATGCTCCATTTAATCTTGATGTGTTTATAACTGAATAGAGTGAACACTTGAAGCTGGAACGAGAGAAGTTTGAGCTTCATACTCAAAAGGGTAGGGTAAATGTTGGTGAAATGGTGGTAGTCCATTTAAAAGTTTGTGATCCTAAAAGACAGTATTACAAGAAGTACAATCAGCTTCCTCTTATGTACAGACCCCATTGCTCTAGCTTACATGAACGGGAGTGCAAACTGGTTCAAGGATCCTTTGGATTTCTAATATCTTTAAATGGATAATTTACAAGTCTTATGAAAGATCCTAAGGAGGTCATGGAGGAACATGATATGCCACCAGATGAAAAAGAGGATGAGAATGAGGAATACATTGAAGTGGCAGAGATAGAGGAGTCCATTGATTTTGAAGAAGAAGCAAAAGAGGTGGAAGGAAGCAAACTTCTCTCAATGAGAACCTCACAAATCAAGCTACCTCTAGATGTGTCAGGTTTCAATGAGCGGCAAGCCACTTTAATGCTACTAGGAGTCCCAGAGTTTAAATTTGGAGTCAGGTTATACATTCTCCCTCATGATATACAAAGTATTTTTTGTTTGTGGGAGGACTTTCCACTGGCCACTATCTCCAAGTATCAAGAGAAGAGGAATGGATCTGTTTCAGATGATAGTAGTGATGATGAGGCAATGGAGATCTCCAATAACCCACTAGATTGCCTTGAACTATGGTTTGAAAAGGCAGCAAAGTATAAAGGAAGCCTTCATAATGAAGCCACATTTCAAACTATTTGAAATAATCTCAAGCCATCAACTATTAATCAGGATATGGAGGATTGGTTTAAGCGATCAACACAAGAATCAACCCGGTCAGTCAACCTATGGAACAATGAGCTTTTTTTTGCAAGATAAGAGTTTCATGGTATAACATTCCCCCCTCCCCCCGTCCAATCTCTGTCTCTCTTGCTCTCACACACACACACATACTTATTTTGTTCGCAGTCATGGATGACTAAAAAGGACGATTTTCTTCATTGTCAAAGAAGATAATTTTGTGGCAGGGATGCAACTCTAGGACAATATCTTCCTAGTATATGTGAGGCACCCAACCTAATCTTCCACAACGGAATGTCACAAGAGGGGAATACTGCAACCTATGCTTTCAAGACATTATCTCGCTTATTAGGAGGTCCAATGCTGCCACAGAATATAGAAAAAGTTATCCTCGTCTGACAAGGTTTTAGGGAGAGAATGTTTTGGCTACTCGCTAGGATATACTAGGGTCCGTGCAACATATTACTACACATACACAACAATGGCATTATCTTTATAGAAAGAAAACCCTACTGAACTCTTAGAGTATGGAAAACATTTAATGATCAGATACAAAAGCGAGGTTCCAAATGATATTTGCAAATCATCAAAAGTTTTAAATCGTTGTGGTACATATTGAATTTAATTTTATAGTCATTTGTGGTACATCCGATCATCTAAACTCTAATTCTCTTATTCCACCGATGATTGGCATATTGAATTGTCTCCCTCCACCTCATTTGACTTTCAAGAGCATGCACTTGAGTAGTTGAATGCGTCTGCTCGTTTTCTTTTTTGAAGTTGCAAATGTCTGATTGCCTGTACGGTTGCTGAAGAGGCCAATACTTGCTTTACTCCTTCAGACTGTTTGTTTTATTTTGAGAGCCTCCATGCCGTGTGTGTTTGAAGTAGGAATTTATATCCATGTAATGAGACTTCTCCAAGCCTTGGGTGTTCCATATACCTGGATTCCCATACTTCTGGATGAAGTATGGAAAATGATTAAAAATAATGTGTTGCAAAACAAGAAATTTATTTAGAAATTTAAACACAAACTTAGTACTTTGACTATCTGAGGTGCTTTTAATTTACCATGTAATGAGTGATTTGAGTGTCAGTCCATGTTGTCTTGAAGGATTCTCACACATTTGAAATAACTTGTCAATGGAACACCACACATCATCCTTTGCATTGAAAGTTGTTGGATCTTGGTCTTTCACTCCTAAATGAAGTTTTTTCTAGTGCATATACTCAACATTGCTAATGTAGATAGAGTGATATACTCTTCCTCACTTTGTTAGCTTCACATCTTTCATACCTTGAGGTTTAGATAGAAAACGGCGTGCCTTGATCCCACCTATGGATGGTTTGTAGGATACATTTTTCTCAGTGGTTGACCTTTTTGGTCCCGCTGGATTTTCACATTGCCCCCATGTAGACCAATATCTGACAAAACTAGTTCCAAAATCTCTAGAACGACCTATTGTTTAACTGACTTTTTTATTTCCAAGAAAACCCCATGTACAGATATACCAACTTCTCTACAATTCAACAAAGACCATGCATTGTACAAATATGGACATTAGCAAGTGTTATATCGAGAACTGCTAAAAAACTACAGTCTTGATTGTGACGAGTAGGAGCCTTTCTCCACCACTTTGGGTCCATCACCTTTACAAGCTCCATGCAATACAAGCATGGAGACTTTGCCATGGCACCCATTCCACAATTATACGTACACTTTAGTGTTTTGAGGTCACCTACCATTGAACTTGAAAGTCTCCTCTCGCATCTACAGCTAGTACCTCTCCTCAATTCATTTGCCTATCAATGATATATGGAATATGGGTTTGATGGAACACCCAAAATAAAATGTCATGGTCTTCTTTCTTTACCTGCAAGATTAATCCTTATGAGATACAAAAAATAAATCTAAAATTTAAGTACAATAGAGAGCTTGCTAGAGCTACAAAATTGGAAATAATTGGATTACCTGAAATGCACCAAGCCACCATATGTTTGTTTTTTATTGAACATTGAAGTATGAAGGATCATCAATGGGACATTTAGAAAGATCCCTATTCATTAATGTGATTGTAACTCACTCTAGCTTCTTCTGGTTAATAATCTCACACTCATCTAGCTTCAAAACAAGATGTAGAACGCCACCTGTCTCTTCGAATGTGATATTATAGAACTCTACCAATCTAGTTTGCAACAAAGTCAGGTCCATGAAGATATTGTTGTACTCATCATAAGTGACAATAGTTCCCTGTGAGCTATAAATATCTTGAATATGAATTGGACATCCAATGAAGGTAGTATGTTCATTATTGAGCTGGAGTATTTCCCTCTAAACACTTGCAGTTGTTGGTAAAAGCTTAGATTTTATTACCTTATTCACAAACATGGAAGAAATAGACTGTTAAATAGCTGAGTAACCTCTTTTACTAACGCCAAGGGAGTCCAATGTACCCTATATTTTCTTGGATGGCACTGCATTCTTTGAAATGAATCTTTCAACAACATCCCATTGCAAAAACTTAAACTTTTTTTCATGCATTATATCCTTTGCAAGACCACTAGCTATCAATGGCTTTAACTGCTTTCCTACATTTACCTTCGGTTCTATTATTTCTTTGTCTGGATAAATAGAATCCCTACAAAGAAAGCATAACTAACATAAGAAAAAACTAAGATTAGTTTAAATTAATTAGACAATTTACAATGCTCATCTCAATGCTTGGATTCTTTTCTTAAGGCCGCAAGAGCCTACCTTCAACGTTTCAAGTTCCGTAGTTTCTTCTTTTGCACACGAGCGTGTCTTTGTTTTGTAATGTCCATACCTTTGTTTGTAAGACCTGTGATTCTTGTTTGTGCTCCATTACAGTCTTTTGGTCCTCATAATGCAAGTTAGAAAGTGTGTGAATCTCATCTGCTTCATTAGGGCCAAAAACGACTCAAAAAGGGCTGTGTAAAGAATTGGTTAAATTACTAATTAGCAGAGCCGTTTGTGGTCAAAACGGCTCCAAATTTGTCCGTTTTGGTCATTTAAAGCATATCTACGCAATCTAAAGCGTATCTAGGTACATATCTCTAAATATTCAAAAAGATATTGTTTTCTTCACATTCCTTTGTGGCTCACCTCGAAATTTGTTTTCATTTACTTCACTTGGCGGCATTAAATAGTTGTTTCCACTTTTGAATCTCTCTTTTTTCTCTCACCTTTCGCGAGCTTTAGCTCTTCTTCTCTGATGCACCTTGTTCTGCTGCTACGTTATTTCCATTATACTTTCTGCTCCTTCATTACTTACAATGACTAATACATCTTTCATTAGTGATAACCGCAAGTTTCACTTGAACATTAAGCTAAGCCAAGAATATGCTACTACGCGGAGTGTCTATCAAAGACCAGTTACAACTGCAAATGAAGCACAACAACTTCACAACGAGGGAAAGAAACACATTGATATATGGACAAATGGGAGCTTGTATCCACCGGATCCTAGCACTGGAAGGTATCCATCTTTTCACACACCTCATGATTTGATGAGATTTGTTGGTGATGGGGTTGATGGCTTACTAGGATATAGTTCTAGGTTATCTCATTTACACATTGATCATACACATTACATTCAATATCTCAAAATTGTTTTGTCTTCAAATGCAACAAGAATTTTAGAACTTGAAAACCAAATAGCATCTTTAAAACAAGAAAATCACCAACTTCGGACTTTGAAAGAAAATCCAATAGGATTAAGAGCACGAGTAAAACGAATGAGAGATGTAGTAAACTTAACAGAAGGTTTTGGACGAAGAAAAAAAATATTAAAGATTACTAGAGAACATGTGACTAGTCTTTTAGGATTTGATATGTCCAATGGTCAAGAAAGGGTGAGATTTTTGAATGAGGTAATGAACAAAAGTGATATTCTTAAACTTTTGAAACTTCCTGAAAATCAAACTCAGAAAAAATTGGTATTTCAAAGTTTACTGAAAGATACCGCAATTTGTAAAACCGATCAAGCAATGGAGAGTTAAGTCTCAAAAGACTTCACCACACCATTCTGACCAAGACAAACCAAGATATCAATGGCAGATAAAAGCTCAAAAATAGTTATCATTGATACAAACAGCGCAGGAAATCAGCATTCCAAAGCATCCTAACGGTACAATCAAGCAAAGAGCACACAAGCTACAAGATGTTCTCTTTGGAAGACAGCATCAGAAAACCTCGACATCAAAAACCCTTGAGTTAATTACTCAAGACCCAACTCTTGCACAACATAATGGTTGTAATTGCATTGATCTTGAAATCATGGTAGAGACAAACAAGGCTATGTATAGACATGCTTGTTCAAACCATCCACATTGTCGTCCCGGAGTACGCCATCTAGGAGGTACGGAAGGGAACTAAGTAATTAAGGGCAATGTTTGAAGAGGGAGGAAAAAATTTTGATGTTAACGTGTGATTTTTCACAAAATTACCTAATAATTCCCTTTAAAATAATCAACAAGGAAAATTTAACTGATAATATCTCCCCAATGAGTGTAAATAGTTTATATACTATGAGAAAATCATTAAAAAATAGTCTTTTTTGGTTATTTTTTATCGTTTTTTAATATTGATACTTAAAAATGGAGAAATTAAACAAAAAACAATATAGCTATTTTTTCAATGGATTTTCTTAATTATTGGATTTTCACTTTGCTTTTTTAGCGCATTTTGTTATTTTCTTTGATTTTTTCAATAAATAGGTCAAAAATAAAAATAAAAATAAAAAATGAGCTCAGGTGGGAAAACTGAAGATACACTGATGATCAGAAGGACAAGGAGGACAGGCATAAAAAAATTTAATCTAATCAGCAGATGAAAGCGAGAAGCCTAAAATAGGCGGATAGACCTACTTTTGCAGAGTTCTTGAAGAATGAGCTATGGGAATCCAATTGGGGAAATTTTTGACTCTAGCATAGATTTCATGGCCTAATAGGACTAATAGGGGACTTTGAGGAGAAATGGTATGGGAAGTCCAAGTATAGATACCCAAGGTAGGCTAAAATCACCTCATTTCCACTTGTCGCCTTTGGAGAGAGACCTTTTCGACCTTCTTCGCATGTATTTTCTGAAGTCCACACTTGCCTGTTTTCAGCGTCGTCTCACACGACACATGAGGGATAAGTTCTATACTTATCAATGATCCATTCTATATGGCCAATAGATAGTCTAAACCCCAAGAAAAAACCCTAGAATCCGAGCAGTGTACGAAGGCCTATGACCAAAAATTGACCATAGCGGCCTGTGAGCTCAACCAAATCAGACGAGACTTGAACTATAGCATGCCCCTAGATGATAGAACACTTCTATTTCAACAGTTGACCATTTGGCAGGGGTCAAGGGGGATCCCATGTAGAAAAGCTAGGTTTTTGGCAGATGCCATATTTGGATTCTCACTCCACAGACAACTTATAGACTGGGTCTATATATAATGTATATGGTTGGTTTCATAAAATCAATCAAGCCATGTCCTCTAAAAGCAAAAAATAGCTCGAAGGCTACAAAGCATCAAATTTTGACGTACGAGGACAAACTGACTCCAAATGGGCCAAAATTGGATGAGTTGCTTCAGGACTATGCAATGGACAATTTCATAGCCTCAGAAGTGACTAACCAACTCCACATGCCATATAGTCACAAAAATCAGTGATTTCAGAGTCGACAAAGCACGAAGTAATGGTCCCAACACAAAACTTTACCAAATTCAATTTAGGACTTGTTTTAGGTGTATAAAATATGTTTACAAGACCATATTAGGTATTTTGGTAAAAATCTCACATTATGGGAATCTCCAAATCGACCGAATTCATGTAATTTGGGAAATTTCCACTTAAAGTGGGAAAAATTGAGGTGTGTGGCTAGTAAATAAAGTGAAAATCTCATAGGATTGTGGTGTTGATAAACACCAAAAGTCAAGAGGATGTACAACACATGGATTTGAATAATAACTATAAATTACATAAAACAAAGGAAGATACAAAAAAGATTTTGTTTAAAAATTGACTAGTATAGTCACAATAGAAGCTCCACATAATTCTACTCCACATTTGATACCATATCTGAACTTTGATCCAAGTGTGGCTGATGTGCACGAGTGAGGCCTTCTTTGGCTTTTAGAGCATGTCTTTCTGGAATCTTTATTCTAGAAAATGGTCCTTCTTTGTTGGGTCTCCAGGACCAAACAATTGCATCTATAGTTTCCCACACTTGTGGGTCCTTATAGTTGACAACCCAATAACCCTTCCAACAATTACTGTAAGCTTGAGTATCTGTCATCCCACTTTTTCTCACGCAAGGTGCCCAATATTGAATCAAGAGTTTTCTGTAGTTTGGTGATGTAGGCTCATTATCAATGTCAGATAAAGCCATTGCAAGCCACACTGGATAGATTTCTGTGTCACTCGGAACAAGCATAAGAAAGTCACCTTGGTGCACATCAGACATAGGGTCAAACTCTTCCCTTGGCCTATCTCGTTGAGGCCCACAAAAATGATCGTTCAACTCTTCAAGGCCTAGGAATCTTTCTGCTCCTTGTTGCAAATTCATTGTAGTGCTTTGTAGGTGAGAATATTCTTGAGTTTTTGGCCAAAACATTTCATACAAGACTCCCTCTGATATGATTGCTTTTCCAATCTCTTCAATTACCTTACTCCAATAATCTATCACGGGTCTATAATATCGCGGAATACTTGAACCATTCCCTAAATTTTTCCAAAATTTTATATAGTTCTTTAGCCCCAAAATGACTTCTTCGTGGGCCTTGACATACTCTGCCATTTGTACTAGAGGTGGATCTCCATGTGGTAACATTGGCTTGCCTTCTGTGTCTGTTTTCCAAAGGCGAATACTTCCACTCCAACTTGATACACCTACATGTGCCTTATATTGCATCATTGGTGTCTCATCCTGCATAAAGAACCTGAACTGAAGCGGTTTGGAATGTCCAACAAGTATGTCTTGTCCATCACAAAGATAGCCATCACAATATTGCTTGAAATCGGGGATCTTTGTGAGAAAAAATGGAGCTGGAGATGAAGATGAGCTGTTTCGTAATGTATCCATCAAATGTGGCAAAGTATAGGTTTGTGTAACTCTCAACTTCTCTGAAAACCTACTAAACATGGCGTCTATGTCCTCATGTGTATGCCCAACCATTAAAAATCCCAGCTGGATGGTTTTGAAAACACCCCTTGCAACAAGAATTGACAAATAGGCAAATAAGTATCGATTTTTGTTTTCCCCTGCACAATTATCCAATTGTAGCAACAAGTTCTCTGGCAATCTGCGAAATGTTGACCCCAATTCCTCTTCTGCAATTTCTGACGACTGCACAATGGGCTCTTTTCCATCACTCAAGTTATGGTAGTCCAAAGCATCCCTTGAGTTCAAAGCATGTAGTAGTGAAATATTGCTCCTTGGAAGTCCATTTGTTACTAGATCACCAAGAGGATGCTTATCTATCCTCTCGAGGTTATGTAAACAATTAGCAATTGAGCCAATTGTAAGATTTGGATCAGCTGGCCACAAACCATTCAAGACAAAGTGTCCGTAATGACCTTCTCCATGTCCATGAGTGATCATGCCAATCAATGCCACCTGCAGATTATATCCTGAATCCACACCCTTGGGAACAATGCGTAATCTAGGAATGGCAGTCTTCTTTTGATCCATCTTATCATGGATTATGCATACATATTTTTGTGGTTGAGTTTCTGAATACGTGCGCCATGCATAATATAGGCTTCTGCAACTCTTTTGTTGTGCCATGTGAACTTCTCTCTCCCTCAAGAGAAGAGCTCTCTCTTCAAGAGAAGGTTTAGCTTCTAACCTTGCCTTGATTGAGCTACAAATATTGCACTTAGAGAACTCACTCGTCTTTGTTAAAGTGACATGTGGGTACTCTTTGTTCCAAATTCTACCAAAAGAAGATTGGGATAGCTTCTTCTCATAGCCCATTTGGTCAAGTGTCGTGTTGATTTCACATAAAATATCCACTTGTTTGTATGTTGATGGAATCACCAATTGAGTCTCTCTTGAGCCATCTAGCAGTGTTCTACTTCTATGTGGCATCTTCTCAGAGTTGTTTTCCACAAACTCATTTAGTAGTGCTCTTGCTAAACTAGTATGTTGAAGTCCCCTTCTCAATGTACATGTGTTCCCATGTACATATTGGCGCACACCATTTTCAAAGTTCTCCTTGTATCGATAAAATGATGTCTTTGGTATTCCATGTAGCTCATACCATGCTCTACAACAAACAATAGAGCCATTTAGCCTGAATTGGTATCGTGACTTCTCATCTTTCTGATAACATATAGAAAGAACATCATAAACATAATTAGTGCGTGATTTTTGAGACTCTCCCCAAAATTGTTGTCGTAACCTTGTCACCATATCACGATCTGCAAATTGGCAGCATTTTTGTGCACAACAATCAATGCATGATACCCTTTGAATTGATTTGTTTGAAAGGTAAAAAGTCGAAGCTGGTGCTGCTTTTGATTTTTGAGTCCTGTTCATGAAAGTGTATCGTCTCTTCCTTGACAACTGGACAACATTACTCCCATCAAGTTTTTTTCCAACATTGCCATCGTTGGATACATCCTCATATGTAGCATGCATGCCATCAACAGGAACAAAGCGTTGTAATGGGCTCCCATTCAACATTGTTGTCTGCTTGATGGGCCACTTTAGCAAAGTGATGCTACCCACTTCAACCACATCATCAATGCTTGCATTTTCTCTTTCAATACCCACACCCACACAATCAGGACCAAGTTCCTGAAAGTTGACATAATCATGTGGAAATACATATAAGATGGTCCCTTCATTCATGGTTTGCATCATTGTGTCATCTTTTAAAAGGACCCTCTGATTTCTCCAAGACTCTCGAATCATTGCTTCAAATTCTGGGCTTGTCATAGGTATTGCATCTGTAACTAGAGGATCAGAATGATCATGTTCTTCATCACCATTGTAGCTTTCGTGTGGATCAATTAAGTTCCCATTTAATACAAAAGATTGCAAAAGAAGCTTTGACCATCGAACAGCACTCCATAATGAGCCTTGGAGAGATGAAGTATCCATTGTAGGAAAAGGTAGGACCACATCCTTCAAGCATTCCTCCACTAGTATGGAGACATTTCCCAGCCCTATCTTTGTACCACCACAAGTGGAATCTGGATCTGTTCTACACACACAACCAATACCAACGATTTCATTGTCAAGTATCATATGTACTTTCTCCCCAGATTCGAAGTCCATCCTGTAAGTAAAAAGATTACATTGTTAAATCCATAGTTATAGAAAAATACTCTTCAAACCAAAAATCATGCTACAACATGAAAAAGGTTTGCATAGGTTGGACAAGTGGTGAACCTTGAGACCAAATCCTCCTTGCTATATTAATGGAAGCAAGGTTGGACAAGTGGTGGACCTTGAAACCAAAGCCTCTTTGCTATATGAGAGCATAGGTTGGACAAGTGGTGGACCTAGTTGTAATAGCCATTGCCACCTATCAACTACTATAGGACTATGCTTTCCAATGTCCAAGTATCCCTTGAGTCTTTCAAGGTTGAACACGTGGTGGACCTTGAAACAAAAATCCCCTTTCTATATCAGAGCATAGCTTGGACAAGTGGTGGACCTAGTTATAATGCCCAATATCCAAGGTGAAATACCTTAGGACTTTGCTACCTTGCTTGCCAATGTTTACGTAGCCCCTCATTTCTTTAATGGAAGTAAGGTTGGACAAGTGGTGGACCTTGAAACCAAAGCCTCTTTGCTATATAAGAGCATAGGTTGGACCTAGTTTTAATACCCACTGCCACCTATCAACTACTATCAGACTATGCTTTCCAATGTCCAAGTATCCCTTGAGTCTTTCAAGGTTGAACACGTGGTGGACTTTGAAACAAAAATCCCCTTTCTATATTAGAAAGGTTGAACACATGGTGGACCTTGAAACGAAAATCCCCTTTCTTTATCAGAGCATAGCTTGGACAAGTATCCCTTGAGTCTTTCAAGGTTGAACACGTGGTGGACCTTGAAACAAAAATCCCCTTTATATATTAGAAAGGTTGAACACATGGTGGACCTTGAAACGAAAATCCCCTTTCTTTATCAGAGCATAGCTTGGACAAGTGGTGGACCTAGTTATAATGCCCAATATCCAAGGTGAAACACCTTAGAACCTTGCTACCTTGCTTGCCAATGTTTACGTAGCCCCTCATTTCTTTAATGGAAGCAAGGTTGGACAAGTGGTGGACCTTGAAAGCAAAGCCTCTTTGCTATATGAGAGCATAGGTTGGACCTAGTTGTGATACCCACTGCCACCTATCAACTACTATAGGACTATGCTTTCCAATGTCCAAGTATCCCTTGAGTCTTGCAAGGTTGAACACGTGGTGGACCTTGAAACCAAAATCCCCTTTCCATATCAGAGCATAGCTTGGATAAGTGGTGGACCTAGTTATAAAGCCCCTCCTTTCTTTAATGGAAGAAAGGTTGGAAAAGTGGTGAATCTTGAAACCCAAACCCTTTGGCTATATATAGAGGATATCTTGGACAAGTGGTGGGCTTAGTTGTAGTATCCAATGTCCAAGGTCCAAGGTGAACTATGTAAAGACCTTACTTCCAAAAACAGAGTCGTACAAGTGGTTCTCCTTGAAACCAAAACCTCCTTAGTGTATTAGAACATAGCTTGGAGAAGTGGTGGACTTAGTTGTAATGGTGAATGTCCAAAGCAAACTATTATAGGACCTTGCTTCCCAAATCAAGTTTGGACAAGTGGTGGATCTTGAAACCAAAACCCCCTTACTCTATTAGAGCATAGCTTAGATAAGTGGTGGACCTAGCTGCCATGGAAAATGTTCAATCTGAACTGCTGCAAGACCTTGCTATTAAATGTCTAAGTAGAGCTAGCTTCTTTAATGGAATCAAGGTTGGGAAAGTGGTGCATCTTGAAACCAAAAGCCCTTTATTGTATTAGAGCATAGCTTGGACAAGTGAGGGACCTAGTTTTAATGTGTGATGTCCAAAGAAAAGTATTACAAGACCTTGCTTTCCAATATTTGAATTGGTCAAGTGGTTAAAACTAAGTATAAAACTTTGACCATTTTCTTCTCGAATTGCCAAAAAGCTAGTTTTAGACACCCCTAAATGAAAATGGTTTAGGGTGGCCTTAAACAATGTTTTTTCAAAGACTTGAACAAAAGGGTTGTCGAAGAGTAATGACAATTTATTGTGGCTTGAAGTGCCTGAGTATGTGCAAACAAGCCTAGGTTTTCCACGAGGCAAAAGGTGACATAATAAGAACATTGGAAAGTTAGGATTGACCATGTGGCCTAAACTTTGGCAAGTGAAGTGGTGGCCAAGTTTTGTGGCACAGTGTGCACTTGGTCCTATATGTGTTGACCACTTGGCTAAATCTAGGACCATAAGGCCAAACCTTGGGCACCTTAAATATAGTATGGGACATAATCTAGAACTGCTATAGTAAATTAGTAGTATAGCTAATATGTTAATATTTGTATTATATTTAAGTATATGCTAATATAATTTATGTTCAAAATTTCACTAATGAAGAATGTTCCCATTTAGCACTCCAGATGCGGGGTCTTAGGGCAATGCCACACTTGTGGGTCCTTATAGTCGACAGCCCAATAACCCTTCCAAAAATTACTGTAAGCTTGAGTATCTGTCATCCCACTTTTTCTCGCGCAAGGTGCCCAATATTGAATCAAGAGTTTTCTGTAGTTTGGTGATGTAGGCTCATTATCAATGTCAGATAAAGCCATTGCAAGCCACACTGGATAGATTTCTGTGTCACTCGGAACAAGCATAAGAAAGTCACCTTGGTGCACATCAGACATAGGGTCAAACTCTTCCCTTGGCCTATCTCGTTGAGGCCCACAAAAATGATCGTTCAACTCTTCAAGGCCTAGGAATCTTTCTGCTCCTTGTTGCAAATTCATTGTAGTGCTTTGTAGGTGAGAATATTCTTGAGTTTTTGGCCAAAACATTTCATACAAGACTCCCTCTGATATGATTGCTTTTCCAATCTCTTCAATTACCTTACTCCAATAATCTATCACGGGTCTATAATATCGCGGAATACTTGAACCATTCCCTAAATTTTTCCAAAATTTTATATAGTTCTTTAGCCCCAAAATGACTTCTTCGTGGGCCTTGACATACTCCGCCATTTGTACTAGAGGTGGATCTCCATGTGGTAACATTGGCTTGCCTTCTGTGTCTGTTTTCCAAAGGCGAATACTTCCACTCCAACTTGATACACCTACATGTGCCTTATATTGCATCATTGGTGTCTCATCCTGCATAAAGAACCTGAACTGAAGCGGTTTGGAATGTCCAACAAGTATGTCTTGTCCATCACAAAGATAGCCATCACAATATTGCTTGAAATCGGGGATCTTTGTGAGAAAAAATGGAGCTGGAGATGAAGATGAGCTGTTTCGTAATGTATCCATCAAATGTGGCAAAGTATAGGTTTGTGTAACTCTCAACTTCTCTGAAAACCTACTAAACATGGCGTCTATGTCCTCATGTGTATGCCCAACCATTAAAAATCCCAGCTGGATGGTTTTGAAAACACCCCTTGCAACAAGAATTGACAAATAGGCAAATAAGTATCGATTTTTGTTTTCCCCTGCACAATTATCCAATTGTAGCAACAAGTTCTCTGGCAATCTGCGAAATGTTGACCCCAATTCCTCTTCTGCAATTTCTGACGACTGCACAATGGGCTCTTTTCCATCACTCAAGTTATGGTAGTCCAAAGCATCCCTTGAGTTCAAAGCATGTAGTAGTGAAATATTGCTCCTTGGAAGTCCATTTGTTACTAGATCACCAAGAGGATGCTTATCTATCCTCTCGAGGTTATGTAAACAATTAGCAATTGAGCCAATTGTAAGATTTGGATCAGCTGGCCACAAACCATTCAAGACAAAGTGTCCGTAATGACCTTCTCCATGTCCATGAGTGATCATGCCAATCAATGCCACCTGCAGATTATATCCTGAATCCACACCCTTGGGAACAATGCGTAATCTAGGAATGGCAGTCTTCTTTTGATCCATCTTATCATGGATTATGCATACATATTTTTGTGGTTGAGTTTCTGAATACGTGCGCCATGCATAATATAGGCTTCTGCAACTCTTTTGTTGTGCCATGTGAACTTCTCTCTCCCTCAAGAGAAGAGCTCTCTCTTCAAGAGAAGGTTTAGCTTCTAACCTTGCCTTGATTGAGCTACAAATATTGCACTTAGAGAACTCACTCGTCTTTGTTAAAGTGACATGTGGGTACTCTTTGTTCCAAATTCTACCAAAAGAAGATTGGGATATCTTCTTCTCATAGCCCATTTGGTCAAGTGTCGTGTTGATTTCACATAAAATATCCACTTGTTTGTATGTTGATGGAATCACCAATTGAGTCTCTCTTGAGCCATCTAGCAGTGTTCTACTTCTATGTGGCATCTTCTCAGAGTTGTTTTCCACAAACTCATTTAGTAGTGCTCTTGCTAAACTAGTATGTTGAAGTCCCCTTCTCAATGTACATGTGTTCCCATGTACATATTGGCGCACACCATTTTCAAAGTTCTCCTTGTATCGATAAAATAATGTCTTTGGTATTCCATGTAGCTCATACCATGCTCTACAACAAACACTAGAGCCATTTAGCCTGAATTGGTATCGTGACTTCTCATCTTTCTGATAACATATAGAAAGAACATCATAAACATAATTAGTGCGTGATTTTTGAGTCTCTCCCCAAAATTGTTGTCGTAACCTTGTCACCATATCACGATCTGCAAATTGGCAGCATTTTTGTGCACAACAATCAATGCATGATACCCTTTGAATTGATTTGTTTGAAAGGTAAAAAGTCGAAGCTGGTGCTGCTTTTGATTTTTGAGTCCTGTTCATGAAAGTGTATCGTCTCTTCCTTGACAAATGGACAACATTACTCCCATCAAGTTTTTTTCCAACATTGCCATCGTTGGATACATCCTTATATGTAGCATGCATGCCATCAACAGGAACAAAGCGTTGTAATGGGCTCCCATTCAACATTGTTGTCTGCTTGATGGGCCACTTTAGCAAAGTGATGCTACCCACTTCAACCACATCATCAATGCTTGCATTTTCTCTTTCAATACCCACACCCACACAATCAGGACCAAGTTCCTGAAAGTTGACATAATCATGTGGAAATACATATAAGATGGTCCCTTCATTCATGGTTTGCATCATTGTGTCATCTTTTAAAAGGACCCTCTGATTTCTCCAAGACTCTCGAATCATTGCTTCAAATTCTGGGCTTGTCATAGGTATTGCATCTGTAACTAGAGGATCAGAATGATCATGTTCTTCATCACCATTGTAGCTTTCGTGTGGATCAATTAAGTTCCCATTTAATACAAAAGATTGCAAAAGAAGCTTTGACCATCGAACAACACTCCATAATGAGCCTTGGAGAGATGAAGTATCCATTGTAGGAAAAGGTAGGACCACATCCTTCAAGCATTCCTCCACTAGTATGGAGACATTTCCCAACCCTATCTTTGTACCACCACAAGTGGAATCTGGATCTGTTCTACACACACAACCAATACCAACGATTTCATTGTCAAGTATCATATGTACTTTCTCCCCAGATTCGAAGTCCATCCTGTAAGTAAAAAGATTACATTGTTAAATCCATAGTTATAGAAAAATACTCTTCAAACCAAAAACCATGCTACAACATGAAAAAGGTTTGCATACGTTGGACAAGTGGTGAACCTTGAGACCAAATCCTCCTTGCTATATTAATGGAAGCAAGGTTGGACAAGTGGTGGACCTTGAAACCAAAGCCTCTTTGCTATATTAATGGAAGCAAGGTTGGACAAGTGGTGGACCTTGAAACCAAAGCCTCTTTGCTATATGAGAGCATAGGTTGGACAAGTGGTGGACCTAGTTGTAATACCCACTGCCACCTATCAACTACTATAGGACTATGCTTTCCAATGTCCAAGTATCCCTTGAGTCTTTCAAGGTTGAACACGTGGTGGACCTTGAAACAAAAATCCCCTTTCTATATCAGAGCATAGCTTGGACAAGTGGTGGACCTAGTTATAATGCCCAATATCCAAGGTGAAATACCTTAGGACTTTGCTACCTTGCTTGCCAATGTTTACGTAGCCCCTCATTTCTTTAATGGAAGTAAGGTTGGACAAGTGGTGGACCTTGAAACCAAAGCCTCTTTGCTATATAAGAGCATAGGTTGGACCTAGTTTTAATACCCACTGCCACCTATCAACTACTATAGGACTATGCTTTCCAATGTCCAAGTATCCCTTGAGTCTTTCAAGGTTGAACACGTGGTGGACCTTGAAACGAAAATCCCCTTTCTATATTAGAAAGGTTGAACACATGGTGGACCTTGAAATGAAAATCCCCTTTCTTTATCAGAGCATAGCTTGGACAAGTGGTGGACCTAGTTATAATGCCCAATATCCAAGGTGAAACACCTTAGGACCTTGCTACCTTGCTTGCCAATGTTTACGTAGCCCCTCATTTCTTTAATGGAAGCAAGGTTGGACAAGTGGTGGACCTTGAAAGCAAAGCCTCTTTGCTATATGAGAGCATAGGTTGGACCTAGTTGTAATACCCACTGCCACCTATCAACTACTATAGGACTATGCTTTCCAATGTCCAAGTATCCCTTGAGTCTTGCAAGGTTGAACACGTGGTGGACCTTGAAACCAAAATCCCCTTTCTATATCAGAGCATAGCTTGGACAAGTGGTGGACCTAGTTATAAAGCCCCTCCTTTCTTTAATGGAAGAAAGGTTGGAAAAGTGGTGAATCTTGAAACCCAAACCCTTTGGCTATATATAGAGGATATCTTGGACAAGTGGTGGGCTTAGTTGTAGTATCCAATGTCCAAGGTCCAAGGTGAACTATGTAAAGACCTTACTTCCAAAAACAGAGTCGTACAAGTGGTTCTCCTTGAAACCAAAACCTCCTTAGTGTATTAGAACATAGCTTGGAGAAGTGGTGGACTTAGTTGTAATGGTGAATGTCCAAAGCAAACTATTATAGGACCTTGCTTCCCAAATCAAGTTTGGACAAGTGGTGGATCTTGAAACCAAAACCCCCTTACTCTATTAGAGCATAGCTTAGATAAGTGGTGGACCTAGCTGCCATGGAAAATGTTCAATCTGAACTGCTGCAAGACCTTGCTATTAAATGTCTAAGTAGAGCTAGCTTCTTTAATGGAATCAAGGTTGGGAAAGTGGTGCATCTTGAAACCAAAAGCCCTTTATTGTATTAGAGCATAGCTTGGACAAGTGAGGGACCTAGTTTTAATGTGTGATGTCCAAAGAAAAGTATTACAAGACCTTGCTTTCCAATATTTGAATTGGTCAAGTGGTTAAAACTAAGTATAAAACTTTGACCATTTTCTTCTCGAATTGCCAAAAAGCTAGTTTTAGACACCCCTAAATGAAAATGGTTTAGGGTGGCCTTAAACAATGTTTTTTCAAAGACTTGAACAAAAGGGTTGTCGAAGAGTAATGACAATTTATTGTGGCTTGAAGTGCCTGAGTATGTGAAAACAAGCCTAGGTTTTCCACGAGGCAAAAGGTGACATAATAAGAACATTGGAAAGTTAGGATTGACCATGTGGCCTAAACTTTGGCAAGTGAAGTGGTGGCCAAGTTTTGTGGCACAGTGTGCACTTGGTCCTATATGTGTTGACCACTTGGCTAAATCTAGGACCATAAGGCCAAACCTTTGGCACCTTAAATATAGTATGCGACATAATCTAGAACTGCTATAGTAAATTAGTAGTATAGCTAATATGTTAATATTTGTATTATATTTAAGTATATGCTAATATAATTTATGTTCAAAATTTCACTAATGAAGAATGTTCCCATTTAGCACTCCAGATGCGGGGTCTTAGGGCAATGCCACAATGGGGTGACAAGGCAGCGCTTCCACGTGAGGTTTGGGGGTAGCGCTCTTGATGGGGATGTGGAATATAGCGCTCTCGATGGCGGGGCTTGGGAGGTTGATTTTGGGATATTGTTCTGGGCGGGGTCCTGGGGCAGCGCCCAAAGATTTTTTTTTTAAAAAGTGAATTCCTAGTATAGAGTTACGCATGTTTTTCATATTTTCAACCATGATTTCTTTAATTTTGGCCGTGTGAATTGGTTAATTTTTTATATTGCTTTTGTTTTTTTTAATCCTATGATAAAACATGGACTTGTAGCATACGTGACATTCTAATAAACCCTATCAAGATTAGGCACACAGAGAGCGCACGAGAAACGCACACAGAGAAAGCAGGCGAGCAGCAAACACACAGAAAGCGCACACGGATCGCACACAGTTGGAGTATACGCGCGCGTAGAGGAGCAAGCTCAGCATCGTACACAACACACAGGTGGAGTGCACAGGATTGAAAGTTCGCGCACAAGATAAAGAAACAGCAGCGTACACAACGCTTTCCAGAAGGGCAGGATCGGGCAGTCTTCTCAGGAGACATTGCACACCTCACGAATAGAGAAAAAACAGGTATTTCTCTCTCTCTCACTCTCTGTCTTTCTCCATATAGAGAAGATGGTTCTCTGTAACTCTTCTTGCGCACACACTCTCTCGTCAAAAGACAGAGATACATAGTTTAAAAGTATCCCCGCACACATACACATATTCCCACACATCATCTTCCTCTCTTCCACATACATAACCACAGTGAAATCTGTTATCTTGCTGTCTCTCTCTTGAAAATACATGCACATATTCCCACACATCGTCTTCCTCACTTCCACATACATAACCACAATGAAATCTGTTATCTTGTTGTCTCTCTCTTGAAAATACGTGCACATATTCCCATACATCATCTTCCTCTCTTCCACATACATAAACACAGTGAAATCTGTTATCTTTCTCTCTCCTCTCTCTAAAAAATAGGTATTTATCTCTCTCTCTCTCTCTCTCTATCTATCTCTGTATCTTGCTATCTCTCTCTTGAAAATACATGCTCATGTATGTGTGCGTCTGTGTTATCTATGTGTATGTATGTATATTTGTGTTATTTCATTGTAATACTCATACATAATGCAGATACACAATTACACTTAATTACGATATGCACACATAGTATATATACATACATAAATATCACAAATAACTAACACATTGTAATACTAGTAAAATTGAATGGAAGACTTACTTGCGTGATCTGTTAAAGTCGATTCTTGTAGCGAGTTCTGGATGTATGCTGAGCTGATTTTCCTCTAATCCATTTGTAGATATGATTGTAACTTCTGTTTCTCAAAAATAGTAGTGTTGTTTAGTGATACACCTAATGGACATAAATGGTTTAAACTAGGACATGTAGACCAAAAATACGTGTATTTCTTTGGATGAATATATACACTTTTTGGTGACCCTTACCACAAGTGGTGGACCTTGAGACCAATGGACTATAAGGACCTCCAAACAATACCTTGTACACTCAATCCTTCTTGGTATCTAGGTTGGACAAGTGGTGGACCTTGTTCAAATTCTCTAACCACTCTCTCTAACATGGTGACATAATTTAGGTGTGATAAATTCATATCTATGCAAACTAATATCAGTTTAGGCTTGTTAATTTGAATTTGTTTGAATTTATGTACAATATAATGATTTGAGGTTTGCATATTTGAATTTAGGTGGTATAATGATATCTTTTTGTGGTAAACTTGAATTTAAAATCAATTTTGCGTGGAATATTTTAAATTTAAGTAGTAAAATTTAAATTTTTATAAAAAAGTTTGAATTTTAAAATTTGGGCGGGATAGTTTAAAATTTAGGCGGGATATTTAAGATTTGGGAGGGATATTTTAAATTTAGGCGGGAAGGTTTTGAATTTATAGCGAGATCTCCCTTACATAAGAGAGTATAGGTTGGACAAGTGGTGGACCTTCAAGCTAGAGCATCCATGCTACTGGACATGATAGGTAGGGAATCTAGTTGAATATTGTATGTATAATATATATGTAATAGATCTAGCCTTGGACAAGTGGTGGCCTTGGAACAAAACCCCATGTAAAACATATGCATCACATTCCAATTTCAATAAACCTAAAACATTTAGAATATAGCTTATAGTAGGTTGGACAAGTGGTGGACCTTAACACGCGCAAAATCTTAATATAATGACATAGAGTGAAAAGTGGTGAATCTTGAGACCAAACCATGCTACTAGCAATAATAGCTTGGACAAGTGTGGACCTTGAATGTAAACCCCCATCTACGAAATATCGTGGTTTAATGTATTTCGATGGAGCCTAGCATCTTGGAGACATGGTGCACCTTGCTTCTCTTCATGTTTCAATGGAGCCTACCTTGGACAAATGGTGGAGCATCCTCTCTCCATGTTTCAATGGACCCTAGCTTAGACAAGTGGTGGACCTTTGCTTCTCTCTATGTTTCAATAGAGTTAGCTTGGACAAGTGGTGGACCTTGGAACCAAACCCCCATGTAAAACCTATCATGGTCACTCCAAGTAGTAAGAAAGAATAACCTTTAAGATGTAGCCTTATAGGTTGGACAAGTGGTGGACCTTAACACCCTAATATTCTTAATATAATGACATAGAGTGAAAAAGTGGTGAATCTTTGAACAAAACCACTCATGCTTACTAGCACTAATATCGTGGACCAGTGGTGGACCATAGAACGTAAACCCCCCAGTTTTCAATGGAGTTATCTTGGACAAATGGTGGAGCATCCTTCTCTCCATGTTTCAATGGACCCTAGCTTGGACAAGTGGTGGACCTTTGTTTCTCTCTATGTTTCAATAGAGTTAGCTTGGACAAGTGGTGGACCTTGGAACCAAACCCCCATGTAAAACCTATCATGGTCACTCCAAGTGGTAATAAAGAATAACCTTTAAGATGTAGCCTTATAGGTTGGACAAGTGGTGGACCTTAACACGCGCATATTCTTAATATAATGACATAGAGTGGAAAAGTGGTGAATCTTGAGACCAAACCACTCAGGCTACTAGCAATAATAGCTTGGACAAGTGGTGGACCTTGAATGTAAACCCCTCATCTACGACATATCGTGGGTTTAATGTTTTTCGATGGAGCCTAGCATCTTGGAGACATGGTGCACCTTGCTTCTCCTCTCCTCATGTTTCAATGGAGCCTACCTTGGACAAATGGTGGAGCATCCTTCTCTCCATGTTTCAATGGACCCTAGCTTAGACAAGGGTGGACCTTTGCTTCTCTCTATGTTTCAATAGAGTTAGCTTGGACAAGTGGTGGACCTTGGAACCAAACCCCCATGTAAAACCTATCATGGTCACTCCAAGTAGTAAGAAAGAATAACCTTTAAGATGTAGCCTTATAGGTTGGACAAGTGGTGGACCTTAACACCCACATATTCTTAATAAAAAGGTGAATCTTGAGACCAAACCACTCAGGCTACTAGCAATAATAGCTTGGACAAGTGGTGGACCTTGAATGTAAACCCCTCATCTACGAAATATCGTGGGTTTAATGTATTTCGATGGAGCCTAGCATCTTGGAGACATGGTGCAGCTTGCTTCTCGTCATGTTTCAATGGAGCCTATCTTGGACAAATGGTGGAGCATCCTTCTCTCCATGTTTCAATGGACCCTAGCTTGGACAAGTGGTGGACCTTTGTTTCTCTCTATGTTTCAATAGAGTTAGCTTGGACAAGTGGTGGACCTTGGAACCAACCCCCATGTAAAACCTATCATGGTCACTCCAAGTGGTAATAAAGAATAACCTTTAAGATGTAGCCTTATAGGTTGGACAAGTGGTGGACCTTAACACGCGCATATTCTTAATATAATGACATAGAGTGGAAAAGTGGTGAATCTTGAGACCAAACCACTCAGGCTACTAGCAATAATAGCTTGGACAAGTGGTGGACCTTGAATGTAAACCCCTCATCTACGACATATCGTGGTTTTAATGTTTTTTCGATGGAGCCTAGCATCTTGGAGACATGGTGCACCTTGCTTCTCCTCATGTTTCAATGGAGCCTACCTTGGACAAATGGTGGAGCATCCTTCTCTCCATGTTTCAATGGACCCTAGCTTAGACAAGGGTGGACCTTTGCTTCTCTCTATGTTTCAATAGAGTTAGCTTGGACAAGTGGTGGACCTTGGAACCAAACCCCCATGTAAAACCTATCATGGTCACTCCAAGTAGTAAGAAAGAATAACCTTTAAGATGTAGCCTTATAGGTTGGACAAGTGGTGGACCTTAACACCCACATATTCTTAATAAAAGTGGTGAATCTTGAGACCAAACCACTCAGGCTACTAGCAATAATAGCTTGGACAAGTGGTGGACCTTGAATGTAAACCCCTCATCTACGAAATATCGTGGGTTTAATGTATTTCGATGGAGCCTAGCATCTTGGAGACATGGTGCAGCTTGCTTCTCGTCATGTTTCAATGGAGCCTATCTTGGACAAATGGTGGAGCATCCTTCTCTCCATGTTTCAATGGACCCTAGCTTGGACAAGTGGTGGACCTTTGTTTCTCTCTATGTTTCAATAGAGTTAGCTTGGACAAGTGGTGGACCTTGGAACCAAACCCCCATGTAAAACCTATCATGGTCACTCCAAGTGGTAATAAAGAATAACCTTTAAGATGTAGCCTTATAGGTTGGACAAGTGGTGGACCTTAACACGCGCATATTCTTAATATAATGACATAGAGTGGAAAAGTGGTGAATCTTGAGACCAAACCACTCAGGCTACTAGCAATAATAGCTTGGACAAGTGGTGGACCTTGAATGTAAACCCCTCATCTACGACATATCGTGGGTTTAATGTTTTTCGATGGAGCCTAGCATCTTGGAGACATGGTGCACCTTGCTTCTCCTCATGTTTCAATGGAGCCTACCTTGGACAAATGGTGGAGCATCCTTCTCTCCATGTTTCAATGGACCCTAGCTTAGACAAGGGGTGGACCTTTGCTTCTCTCTCTATGTTTCAATAGAGTTAGCTTGGACAAGTGGTGGACCTTGGAACCAAACCCCCATGTAAAACCTATCATGGTCACTCCAAGTAGTAAGAAAGAATAACCTTTAAGATGTAGCCTTATAGGTTGGACAAGTGGTGGACCTTAACACCCACATATTCTTAATAAAAGTGGTGAATCTTGAGACCAAACCACTCAGGCTACTAGCAATAATAGCTTGGACAAGTGGTGGACCTTGAATGTAAACCCCTCATCTACGAAATATCGTGGGTTTAATGTATTTCGATGGAGCCTAGCATCTTGGAGACATGGCACTTGCTTCTCGTCATGTTTCAATGGAGCCTATCTTGGACAAATGGTGGAGCATCCTTCTCTCCATGTTTCAATGGACCCTAGCTTGGACAAGTGGTGGACCTTTGTTTCTCTCTATGTTTCAATAGAGTTAGCTTGGACAAGTGGTGGACCTTGGAACCAAACCCCCATGTAAAACCTATCATGGTCACTCCAAGTGGTAATAAAGAATAACCTTTAAGATGTAGCCTTATAGGTTGGACAAGTGGTGGACCTTAACACGCGCATATTCTTAATATAATGACATAGAGTGGAAAAGTGGTGAATCTTGAGACCAAACCACTCAGGCTACTAGCAATAATAGCTTGGACAAGTGGTGGACCTTGAATGTAAACACCCTCATCTACGACATATCGTGGGTTTAATGTTTTTTCGATGGAGCCTAGCATCTTGGAGACATGGTGCACCTTGCTTTCTCCTGTATGTTCAATGGAGCCTACCTTGGACAAATGGTGGAGCATCCTTCTCTCCATGTTTCAATGGACCCTAGCTTAGACAAGGGTGGACCTTTGCTTCTCTCTATGTTTCAATAGAGTTAGCTTGGACAAGTGGTGGACCTTGGAACCAAACCCCCATGTAAAACCTATCATGGTCACTCCAAGTAGTAAGAAAGAATAACCTTTAAGATGTAGCCTTATAGGTTGGACAAGTGGTGGACCTTAACACCCACATATTCTAATAAAAGTGGTGAATCTTGAGACCAAACCACTCAGGCTACTAGCAATAATAGCTTGGACAAGTGGTGGACCTTGAATGTAAACCCCTCATCTACGAAATATCGTGGGTTTAATGTATTTCGATGGAGCCTAGCATCTTGGAGACATGGTGCAGCTTGCTTCTCGTCATGTTTCAATGGAGCCTATCTTGGACAAATGGTGGAGCATCCTTCTCTCCATGTTTCAATGGACCCTAGCTTGGACAAGTGGTGGACCTTTGTTTCTCTCTATGTTTCAATAGAGTTAGCTTGGACAAGTGGTGGACCTTGGAACCAAACCCCCATGTAAAACCTATCATGGTCACTCCAAGTGGTAAGAAAGAATAACCTTTAAGATGTAGCCTTATAGGTTGGACAAGTGGTGGACCTTAACACCCACATATTCTTAATTAATGACATAGAGTGGAAAAGTGGTGAATCTTGAGACCAAACCACTCAGGCTACTAGCAATAATAGCTTGGACAAGTGGTGGACCTTGAATGTAAACCCCTCATCTACGAATATCGTGGGTTAATGTTTTTCGATGGAGCCTAGCATCTTGGAGACATGGTGCACCTTGCTTCTCGTCATGTTTCAATGGAGCCTACTTGGACAAATGGTGGAGCATCCTTCTCTCCATGTTTCAATGGACCCTAGCTTGGACAAGTGGTGGACCTTTGTTTCTCTCTATGTTTCAATAGAGTTAGCTTGGACAAGTGGTGGACCTTGGAACCAAACCCCCATGTAAAACCTATCATGGTCACTCCAAGTGGTAATAAAGAATAACCTTTAAGATGTAGCCTTATAGGTTGGACAAGTGGTGGACCTTAACACGCGCATATTCTTAATTAAATGACATAGAGTGGAAAAGTGGTGAATCTTGAGACCAAACCACTCAGGCTACTAGCAATAATAGCTTGGACAAGTGGTGGACCTTGAATGTAAACCCCTCATCTACGACATATCGTGGGTTTAATGTTTTTCGATGGAGCCTAGCATCTTGGAGACATGGTGCACCTTGCTTCTCCTCATGTTTCAATGGAGCCTACCTTGGACAAATGGTGGAGCATCCTTCTCTCCATGTTTCAATAGACCCTAGCTTAGACAAGGGGTGGACCTTTGCTTCTCTCTATTTTTCAATAGAGTTAGCTTGGACAAGTGGTGGACCTTGGAACCAAACCCCCATGTAAAACCTATCATGGTCACTCCAAGTAGTAAGAAAGAATAACCTTTAAGATGTAGCCTTATAGGTTGGACAAGTGGTGGACCTTAACACCCACATATTCTTAATAAAAGTGGTGAATCTTGAGACCAAACCACTCAGGCTACTAGCAATAATAGCTTGGACAAGTGGTGGACCTTGAATGTAAACCCCTCATCTACAAATATCGTGGGTTTAATGTATTTCGATGGAGCCTAGCATCTTGGAGACATGGTGCAGCTTGCTTCTCGTCATGTTTCAATGGAGCCTATCTTGGACAAATGGTGGAGCATCCTTCTCTCCATGTTTCAATGGACCCTAGCTTGGACAAGTGGTGGACCTTTGTTTCTCTCTATGTTTCAATAGAGTTAGCTTGGACAAGTGGTGGACCTTGGAACCAAACCCCCATGTAAAACCTATCATGGTCACTCCAAGTGGTAATAAAGAATAACCTTTAAGATGTAGCCTTATAGGTTGGACAAGTGGTGGACCTTAACACCGCATATTCTTAATATAATGACATAGAGTGGAAAAGTGGTGAATCTTGAGACCAAACCACTCAGGCTACTAGCAATAATAGCTTGGACAAGTGGTGGACCTTGAATGTAAACCCCTCATCTACGACATATCGTGGGTTTAATGTTTTTTCGATGGAGCCTAGCATCTTGGAGACATGGTGCACCTTGCTTCTCCTCATGTTTCAATGGAGCCTACCTTGGACAAATGGTGGAGCATCCTTCTCTCCATGTTTCAATGGACCCTAGCTTAGACAAGGGGTGGACCTTTGCTTCTCTCTATGTTTCAATAGAGTTAGCTTGGACAAGTGGTGGACCTTGGAACCAAACCCCCATGTAAAACCTATCATGGTCACTCCAAGTAGTAAGAAAGAATAACCTTTAAGATGTAGCCTTATAGGTTGGACAAGTGGTGGACCTTAACACCCACATATTCTTAATAAAAGTGGTGAATCTTGAGACCAAACCACTCAGGCTACTAGCAATAATAGCTTGGACAAGTGGTGGACCTTGAATGTAAACCCCTCATCTACGAAATATCGTGGGTTTAATGTATTTCGATGGAGCCTAGCATCTTGGAGACATGGTGCAGCTTGCTTCTCGTCATGTTTCAATGGAGCCTATCTTGGACAAATGGTGGAGCATCCTTCTCTCCATGTTTCAATGGACCCTAGCTTGGACAAGTGGTGGACCTTTGTTTCTCTCTATGTTTCAATAGAGTTAGCTTGGACAAGTGGTGGACCTTGGAACCAAACCCCCATGTAAAACCTATCATGGTCACTCCAAGTGGTAATAAAGAATAACCTTTAAGATGTAGCCTTATAGGTTGGACAAGTGGTGGACCTTAACACGCGCATATTCTTAATATAATGACATAGAGTGGAAAAGTGGTGAATCTTGAGACCAAACCACTCAGGCTACTAGCAATAATAGCTTGGACAAGTGGTGGACCTTGAATGTAAACCCCTCATCTACGACATATCGTGGGTTTAATGTTTTTCGATGGAGCCTAGCATCTTGGAGACATGGTGCACCTTGCTTCTCCTCATGTTTCAATGGAGCCTACCTTGGACAAATGGTGGAGCATCCTTCTCTCCATGTTTCAATGGACCCTAGCTTAGACAAGGGGTGGACCTTTGCTTCTCTCTATGTTTCAATAGAGTTAGCTTGGACAAGTGGTGGACCTTGGAACCAAACCCCCATGTAAAACCTATCATGGTCACTCCAAGTAGTAAGAAAGAATAACCTTTAAGATGTAGCCTTATAGGTTGGACAAGTGGTGGACCTTAACACCCACATATTCTTAATAAAAGTGGTGAATCTTGAGACCAAACCACTCAGGCTACTAGCAATAATAGCTTGGACAAGTGGTGGACCTTGAATGTAAACCCCTCATCTACGAAATATCGTGGGTTTAATGTATTTCGATGGAGCCTAGCATCTTGGAGACATGGTGCAGCTTGCTTCTCGTCATGTTTCAATGGAGCCTATCTTGGACAAATGGTGGAGCATCCTTCTCTCCATGTTTCAATGGACCCTAGCTTGGACAAGTGGTGGACCTTTGTTTCTCTCTATGTTTCAATAGAGTTAGCTTGGACAAGTGGTGGACCTTGGAACCAAACCCCCATGTAAAACCTATCATGGTCACTCCAAGTGGTAATAAAGAATAACCTTTAAGATGTAGCCTTATAGGTTGGACAAGTGGTGGACCTTAACACGCCATATTCTTAATATAATGACATAGAGTGGAAAAGTGGTGAATCTTGAGACCAAACCACTCAGGCTACTAGCAATAATAGCTTGGACAAGTGTGGACCTTGAATGTAAACCCCTCATCTACGACATATCGTGGGTTTAATGTTTTTCGATGGAGCCTAGCATCTTGGAGACATGGTGCACCTTGCTTCTCCTCATGTTTCAATGGAGCCTACCTTGGACAAATGGTGGAGCATCCTTCTCTCCATGTTTCAATGGACCCTAGCTTAGACAAGGGTGGACCTTTGCTTCTCTCTATGTTTCAATAGAGTTAGCTTGGACAAGTGGTGGACCTTGGAACCAAACCCCCATGTAAAACCTATCATGGTCACTCCAAGTAGTAAGAAAGAATAACCTTTAAGATGTAGCCTTATAGGTTGGACAAGTGGTGGACCTTAACACCCACATATTCTTAATAAAAGTGGTGAATCTTGAGACCAAACCACTCAGGCTACTAGCAATAATAGCTTGGACAAGTGGTGGACCTTGAATGTAAACCCCTCATCTACGAAATATCGTGGGTTTAATGTATTTCGATGGAGCCTAGCATCTTGGAGACATGGTGCAGCTTGCTTCTCGTCATGTTTCAATGGAGCCTATCTTGGACAAATGGTGGAGCATCCTTCTCTCCATGTTTCAATGGACCCTAGCTTGGACAAGTGGTGGACCTTTGTTTCTCTCTATGTTTCAATAGAGTTAGCTTGGACAAGTGGTGGACCTTGGAACCAAACCCCCATGTAAAACCTATCATGGTCACTCCAAGTGGTAATAAAGAATAACCTTTAAGATGTAGCCTTATAGGTTGGACAAGTGGTGGACCTTAACACGCGCATATTCTTAATATAATGACATAGAGTGGAAAAGTGGTGAATCTTGAGACCAAACCACTCAGGCTACTAGCAATAATAGCTTGGACAAGTGGTGGACCTTGAATGTAAACCCCTCATCTACGACATATCGTGGGTTTAATGTTTTTCGATGGAGCCTAGCATCTTGGAGACATGGTGCACCTTGCTTCTCCTCATGTTTCAATGGAGCCTACCTTGGACAAATGGTGGAGCATCCTTCTCTCCATGTTTCAATGGACCCTAGCTTAGACAAGGGTGGACCTTTGCTTCTCTCTATGTTTCAATAGAGTTAGCTTGGACAAGTGGTGGACCTTGGAACCAAACCCCCATGTAAAACCTATCATGGTCACTCCAAGTGTAAGAAAGAATAACCTTTAAGATGTAGCCTTATAGGTTGGACAAGTGGTGGACCTTAACACCCACATATTCTTAATAAAAGTGGTGAATCTTGAGACCAAACCACTCAGGCTACTAGCAATAATAGCTTGGACAAGTGGTGGACCTTGAATGTAAACCCCTCATCTACGAAATATCGTGGGTTTAATGTATTTCGATGGAGCCTAGCATCTTGGAGACATGGTGCAGCTTGCTTCTCGTCATGTTTCAATGGAGCCTATCTTGGACAAATGGTGGAGCATCCTTCTCTCCATGTTTCAATGGACCCTAGCTTGGACAAGTGGTGGACCTTTGTTTCTCTCTATGTTTCAATAGAGTTAGCTTGGACAAGTGGTGGACCTTGGAAGCAAACCCCCATGTAAAACCTATCATGGTCACTCCAAGTAGTAAGAAAGAATAACCTTTAAGATGTAGCCTTATAGGTTGGACAAGTGGTGGACCTTAACACCCACATATTCTTAATATAATGACATAGAGTGGAAAAGTGGTGAATCTTGAGACCAAACCACTCAGGCTACTAGCAATAATAGCTTGGACAAGTGGTGGACCTTGAATGTAAACCCCTCATCTACGAAATATCGTGGGTTTAATGTGTTTCGATGGAGCCTAGCATCTTGGAGACATGGTGCAGCTTGCTTCTCGTCATGTTTCAATGGAGCCTATCTTGGACAAATGGTGGAGCATCCTTCTCTCCATGTTTCAATGGACCCTAGCTTGGACAAGTGGTGGACCTTTGTTTCTCTCTATGTTTCAATAGAGTTAGCTTGGACAAGTGGTGGACCTTGGAACCAAACCCCCATGTAAAACCTATCATGGTCACTCCAAGTAGTAAGAAAGAATAACCTCTAAGATGTAGCCTTATAGGTTGGACAAGTGGTGGACCTTAACACGCGCATATTCCTAATATAATGACATAGAGTGGAAAAGTGGTGAATCTTGAGACCAAACCACTCAAGCTACTAGCAATAATAGCTTGGACAAGTGGTGGACCTTGAATGTACACCCCTCATCTACGACATATCGTGGGTTTAATGTTTTTCGATGGAGCCTAGCATCTTGGAGACATGGTGCACCTTGCTTCTCCTCATGTTTCAATGGAGCCTACCTTGGACAAATGGTGGAGCATCCTTCTCTCCATGTTTCAATGGACCCTAGCTTAGACAAGGGTGGACCTTTGCTTCTCTCTATGTTTCAATAGAGTTAGCTTGGACAAGTGGTGGACCTTGGAACCAAACCCCCATGTAAAACCTATCATGGTCACTCCAAGTAGTAAGAAAGAATAACCTTTAAGATGTAGCCTTATAGGTTGGACAAGTGGTGGACCTTAACACCCACATATTCTTAATAAAAGTGGTGAATCTTGAGACCAAACCACTCAGGCTACTAGCAATAATAGCTTGGACAAGTGGTGGACCTTGAATGTAAACCCCTCATCTACGAAATATCGTGGGTTTAATGTATTTCGATGGAGCCTAGCATCTTGGAGACATGGTGCAGCTTGCTTCTCGTCATGTTTCAATGGAGCCTATCTTGGACAAATGGTGGAGCATCCTTCTCTCCATGTTTCAATGGACCCTAGCTTGGACAAGTGGTGGACCTTTGTTTCTCTCTATGTTTCAATAGAGTTAGCTTGGACAAGTGGTGGACCTTGGAACCAAACCCCCATGTAAAACCTATCATGGTCACTCCAAGTGGTAATAAAGAATAACCTTTAAGATGTAGCCTTATAGGTTGGACAAGTGGTGGACCTTAACACGCGCATATTCTTAATATAATGACATAGAGTGGAAAAGTGGTGAATCTTGAGACCAAACCACTCAGGCTACTAGCAATAATAGCTTGGACAAGTGTTGGACCTTGAATGTAAACCCCTCATCTACGACATATCGTGGGTTTAATGTTTTTCGATGGAGCCTAGCATCTTGGAGACATGGTGCACCTTGCTTCTCCTCATGTTTCAATGGAGCCTACCTTGGACAAATGGTGGAGCATCCTTCTCTCCATGTTTCAATGGACCCTAGCTTAGACAAGGGGTGGACCTTTGCTTCTCTCTATGTTTCAATAGAGTTAGCTTGGACAAGTGGTGGACCTTGGAACCAAACCCCCATGTAAAACCTATCATGGTCACTCCAAGTAGTAAGAAAGAATAACCTTTAAGATGTAGCCTTATAGGTTGGACAAGTGGTGGACCTTAACACCCACATATTCTTAATAAAAGTGGTGAATCTTGAGACCAAACCACTCAGGCTACTAGCAATAATAGCTTGGACAAGTGGTGGACCTTGAATGTAAACCCCTCATCTACGAAATATCGTGGGTTTAATGTATTTCGATGGAGCCTAGCATCTTGGAGACATGGTGCAGCTTGCTTCTCGTCATGTTTCAATGGAGCCTATCTTGGACAAATGGTGGAGCATCCTTCTCTCCATGTTTCAATGGACCCTAGCTTGGACAAGTGGTGGACCTTTGTTTCTCTCTATGTTTCAATAGAGTTAGCTTGGACAAGTGGTGGACCTTGGAACCAAACCCCCATGTAAAACCTATCATGGTCACTCCAAGTGGTAATAAAGAATAACCTTTAAGATGTAGCCTTATAGGTTGGACAAGTGGTGGACCTTAACACGCGCATATTCTTAATATAATGACATAGAGTGGAAAAGTGGTGAATCTTGAGACCAAACCACTCAGGCTACTACCAATAATAGCTTGGACAAGTGTTGGACCTTGAATGTAAACCCCTCATCTACGACATATCGTGGGTTTAATGTTTTTCGATGGAGCCTAGCATCTTGGAGACATGGTGCACCTTGATTCTCCTCATGTTTCAATGGAGCCTACCTTGGACAAATGGTGGAGCATCCTTCTCTCCATGTTTCAATGGACCCTAGCTTAGACAAGGGGTGGACCTTTGCTTCTCTCTATGTTTCAATAGAGTTAGCTTGGACAAGTGGTGGACCTTGGAACCAAACCCCCATGTAAAACCTATCATGGTCACTCCAAGTAGTAAGAAAGAATAACCTTTAAGATGTAGCCTTATAGGTTGGACAAGTGGTGGACCTTAACACCCACATATTCTTAATAAAAGTGGTGAATCTTGAGACCAAACCACTCAGGCTACTAGCAATAATAGCTAGGGATAACCATTAAGATATAGTCTTTCAAGGGGTGAGAAAGAATAACCATTAAGATATAGTCTTATAGGTTGGACAAGTGGTGGACCTTAACACCCAAATATTCTTAATATAATGACAGAGAGTGGAAAAGTGGTGAATCTTGAGAGCAAACCACTCATGCTACTAGCGATAATAGGTTGGACAAATTGTTGATCTTGAATGTAAACTCCCCATGTACAAAATAACGTGGGTTTAAGGTATTTCGATGGAGGCTAGCATCTTGGAGATATGGTGCAGCTTGCTTCTCTTCATGTTTCAATGGAGTCTATCTTGGACAAATGGTGGAGCATCCTTCTCTCCATGTTTCAATAGACCCTAGCTTAGACAAGTGGTGGACCTTTGCTTCTCTCTATGTTTCAATAGAGTTAGCTTGGACAAGTGGTGGACCTTGGAACCAAACCCCCATGTAAAACCTTTCATGGTCACTCCAAGTGGTCAGAAAGAATAACCATTAAGATATAGTCTTATAGGTTGGACAAGTGGTGGACCTTAATACCCAAATATTCTTAATATAATGACACAGAGTGAAAAAGTGGTGAATCTTGAGACCAAACCCCTCATGCTACTAGCGTTAATAGGTTGGACAACTGGTGGACCTTGAATGTAAACCTTCCATGTTTCAATAGAGTTAGCTTCGACAAATGGTGGAGCATCCTTCTCTCCATGTTTCAATGGAGCCTAGCTTGGACAAGTGGTGGACCTTTTGCTTCTCTCTATGAGAAGAATAAAGTTAGCTTGGATAAGTGGTGGACCTTGGAACCAAACCCCTATGTAAAACATATCATGGACATTTCAAGTGGTGAGAAAGAATACCCTTTAAGATATACCCTTATAGGTTGGACAAGTGGTCGACCTTAACACCTAGATCTTCTTTATATAATGACATAGAGTGGAAAAGTGGTGAATCTTGAGACCAAACCACTCATGCTACTAGGGATAATAGCTTGGAAAAGTGACTGACCTTGACGTTAAACCCCACATGTAAACAATATCGTGGGTTTAAGGTATTTCAATGGATCCTAGAATCTTGGAGACATGGTGCAACTTGCTTCTTTTCATGTTTCAATGAAGCCTATCTTCCACCAATGGGGGATCATCCTTCTCTAAATGTCTCAGTGGAGCCTAGCTTGGACAAGTGGTGGACCTTTGCTTCTCTCTATGTTTCCATAGAGTTAGCTTGGACAAGTGGTGGACCTTGAAACCAAACCCCCATGTAAAACATATCATGGTCATTCCAAGTGGTGAGAAATAATACCCTTTAAGATCTAGCCTTATAGGTTGGACAAGTGGTCGACCTTAAAACCTAGATCTTCATAATATAACGACATAGAGTGGAAAAGTGGTAAATCTTGAGACCAAACCACTCATGCTACTAAGAATAATAGGTTGGACAAGTGGTGGACCTTGAATGTAAACCCCCCATGTACGAAATATCATGGGTTTAAGGTATTTCAATGGAGCCTAGCATCTTGGAGACATGGTGCAGATTGCTTCCCTTCATGTTTCAATGGAGCCTATCTTGGACAAATGGTGGAGCATCCTTCTCTCCATGTTTCAATGGAGCCTAGCTTGGACAAGTGGTGGACCTTTGCTTCTCTCTATGTTTCAATAGAGTTAGCTTGGACAAGTGGTGGGCCTTGGAACCAAACTCCCATGTAAAACCTATCTTGGTAACTCCAAGTGGTGAGAAAGAATAAAGTTTAAGATATAGCCTTATAGGTTGGACAAGTGGTGGACCTTAGCACCCAGATATTCTTAATAGAATGACATAGAGTGGAAAAATGGTGAATCTTGAGACCAAACCACTCATGCTACTAGAGATAATAGGTTGGACAAGTGGTGGACCTTGAATGTAAACCCCCCATGTACAAAATATCATGGGTTTGAGGTATTTCAATGGAGCCTAGCATCTTGGAGACATGGTGTAGCTTGCTTCTCTTCATGTTTCAATGGAGCGTATCTTGGACAAATGGTGGAGCATCCTTCTCTCCATGTTTCAATGGACCCTAGCTTGGACAAGTGGTGGACCTTTGATTCTCTCTATGTTTCAATAGAGTTAGCTTGGACAAGTGGTGGACCTTGAAACAAAACCCCCATGTAAAACCTATGCTGGTCACTCCAAGTGGTGAGAAAGAATAACCCTTAAGATATAGCCTTATAGGTTGGACAAGTGGTGGACCTTAACACCCAAATATTCTTAATATAATGACATAGAGTGAAAAAGTGGTGAATCTTGAGACCAAACCACTCATGCTACTAGCGTTAATAGGTTGGACAAGTGGTGGACCTTGAATGTAAACCCCCCATGTTTCAATAGAGTTAGCTTCGACAAATGGTAGAGGATCCTTCTCTCCATGTTTCAATGGAGCCTAGCTTGGACAAGTGGTGGACCTTTGTTTCTCTCTATGTTTCAATAGAGTTAGCTTGGACAAGTGGTGGACCTTGGAGCCAAACCCCCATGTAAAACATATCATGGACATTTCAAGTGGTGAGAAAGAATACCCTTTAAGATATACCCTTATAGGTTGGACAAGTGGTCGACCTTAACACCCAGATCTTCTTAACGTAATGACATAGAGTGGAAAAGTGGTGAATCTTGAGACCAAACCACTCATGCTACTAGAGATAATAGGTTGGACAAGTGGTGGACCTTGAATGTAAACTCCCCATGTACAAAATATCGTGGGTTTAAGGTATTTCAATGGATCTTAGCATCTTGGAGACATGGTGCAGCTTGCTTCTCTTCATGTTTCAATGGAGCCTATCTTGGACAAATGGTGGAGCATCCTTCTCTCCATGTTTCAATGGACCCTAGCTTAGACAAGTGGTGGACCTTTGCTTCTCTCTATGTTTCAATAGAGTTAGCTTGGACAAGTGGTGGAACTTGGAACCAAACCCCCATGTAAAACCTATCATGGTCATTCCAAGTGGTGAGAAAGAATACCCTTTAAGATATAGCCTTATAGGTTGGACAAGTGGTGGACCTTAACACCCAGATCTTCTTAATATAATGACATAGAGTGGAAAAGTGGTGAATCTTGACATCAAACCACTCATGCTACTAGTGATAATAGGTTGGACAAGTGGTGGACCTTGAATGTAAACCCCCCATGTACGAAATATCATGGGTTTAAGATATTTCAATGGAGCCTAGCATTTTGGAGACATGGTGCAGCTTGCTTCTCTTCATGTTTCAATCAAACCTGGCTTGGACAAATGGTGGAGCATCCTTCTCTCCATGTTTCAATGGAGCCTAGCTTGGACAAGTGGTGGACCTTTGATTCTCTCTATGTTTCAATAGAGTTAGCTTGGACAAGTGGTGGACCTTGGAACCATACCCCTATGTAAAACCCATCATGTGCATTCCAAGTGGTGGTAAATAATACCATTTAAGATATAGCCTTATAGGTTGGACAAGTGGTGGACCTTAACACCCAGATCTTCTTAATATAATGACATAGAGTGGAAAAGTGGTGAATCTTGAGACCAAACCACTCATGCTACTAGGGATAATAGGTTGGACAAGTGGTGGACCTTGAATTTAAACCCCACATATACAAAATATCATGGGTTTAAGGTATTTCAATGGAGCCTAGCATCTCAAAGACATGGTGCATCTTGCTTCTCTTCATGTTTCAATGGAGCCTATTTTGGACAAATGGTGGAGCATCCTTCTCTCCATGTTTCAATGGACCCTAGATTGGACAAGTGGTGGACCTTTGCTTCTCTCTATGTTTCAATATAGTTAGCCTATATTAGACAATTAGTAGACCTCGAATCTCTCCATGTTGTCTAGAGCTGAGCTTGGACAAGTGGTGGACCTTACTTCTCCCTTCCCTTAGTTTACTAGCTTAAATGATCACTATGTATACTTGCTTAGATCTAGCTTGAACAAGTGGTGGAACTTGTATTCACACAAACTTAATCCATTACAAAAAAGTATATGTTAAAATAACATTTGGTTTTTTTTGTTTCAGGAAAGATGGCTCCAAAAAAACAGGTTGCAAGGGTTGCTGTCTCAGTTGACTATACTTGCAATGATCTTAGGAAATGGTATTTGGACATACATGGTATAGAGGGTGCACAATTTCATAAGGTGCATCTATTTATTGCCAAAAAGGAGAATGACAGCTTGTTTGAAGATGTTGGACAAGTTGTGGAAGCATCTGTCTCTGTAGTTGATAGTCATCCAGAGGTGGAATGCATTGACATTCTAGTTCCAATGAATCTAGAATTTCAACTATCTCCAGGAGCATATGCATTGGAGCGCATGTCTAGAAACAAAGAAGAGACAATGTTTTCTCGAGGATGGAAGTTTGCAGAATCAAATCCAAATATCACAGCAGATCAACTTCAAAGCTCCATCATTGCCACACTACAACGAAAAAAGGTGAAAGCTTCACGACCACCATCCACAAAGAAGCAAGCAAAAGTGCAGAAAGTAGAAGCTAAGCGAACTAGTTCCATTTTGGATGTAGACAAGGCATCTTTGGCATCCTCATCAACAGAGGGTTCAATGTCAAAGATGAGAATTGTGGATCCAGATGTTTTAGAAGCTGAGGCCATGAAAGGACAAGAAAAAGATACAGGTGGAATGAATAAGTACATAAATTATTTTCCTTTCCAATATAGGGAATTTGATATCCCTATTCAAAATTGTTGGCTTGCTCCTGATCACTATAATGCACGTATTATGGATAAAAAACACGCTGAAAGTGTGTTATTTGGATTTTCACGGAGTACGACCAAGCCTGCAGCATGTGCATATTTGATGCCTGTTCGAAATGCAAAATCAAAGAAGGGGACTCCTTTGGCAGTAGAAGAGGTAGAGGAGCAAAAAATTAAAGATTATCATTATTGGATTCTTGATGGGCAGCATTCAATCTATGCTGCAAAAGTTTTGCTTCACAATGAACAAAACAACAAAGAGATCTTTGAAAGACTGATTAGCGTGTATAAATTTAGAAAGGCTCGCATTGTTGTGAATGCTCCTCCATTTGTTGCAACTGCTATATCTGCCATTGCAAATGAGGAGGCTCAGGCATTGTATGTCAAGCAACCTTACAGCCAAATATTGAGACATTTACGGAGTCAATGGATCTTCTCAGGACGACCACCAAAGGCAGCAAGTGGAATTGCAGAGGGACATGCATCTCGTGCCGGATGGGATGTAAGTTATTTTCTTTGTCTTTTTGATAGTGTTTAATTAACAAATCTTGCTCAATAGTTTAATTATTTCTCTATTTCTTTTTAGGCTTTTCTTCGATTGGCAAGAATGAGTGCAGCAGCAAGTTGGATTGCTAAACAGGCACACATGGTCACGTACTCTGATTTAGTTTATGATTGCTGGATAGAAATCATTGAAAATCTAGAAGAGGAGAATAAGAAACCCCCAACAACTGTATTTAGATACCTTTGTGGCCTTGAGGAATCAGAGGTAAAGACTATTCAAGAAGAGATTAGAGATGAGAAGATTTTACTGTCAAAGAGTGCAAAGGATGGTGATGCAACTGACATGTATGATCGAATCAAGCAGTTGAAGCAAGACAAATTGATTCAAGATGCACTTCTTGAAGGCTTCAACAATTTGAATGAGTCTTCACCATGTAAAGACTGGGAGGAGGTGGTCAAAATGTATAACATCAATGATGTTATACAAAATGTATAACATCAAAATGTATAACATCAATGATGTTGTTTATAAAACAATTTTAATGCTATGCGAGGAATGGATCAGATCTAGTTTGACGCGTGGAACAAAGAAAATGGCTTTTCCAGATGGAGCAATAAAATACATGCAATGGGCAATTCACCTTCAAAAGGAGAAAACTGAGCCTAGAGATTTGCCATGGTCAATCTATGTGGTGAGCCTACAAATGGAAGGCAATCTCTACTTGATGCGCCACTTCAATAATAAAGTGCCTATTGGCTTATGTGTTTTAGATATGACAAAAAACGTTGGAGGCAATTTGAAGTGGAGTGAGGAGACATTTAACAATGCTTTGGATGGGATCTTGGCTATTGCTGGAGGGTCAACAGATCCTGGATTTGTCTTTCTTGCATTTGTGGATTTCACTAACTTCACAAAATTGCAATGTGCCTTTCACGCCATGGGAGATAATCTGAGCTACCATTGTTGTGGTGCATTGCATCACTTTCCATCAGCTCCTTGCAAAGGAGCAATTCAATTCCTAACAGTTATTGCCTTCTTGGGACAAGGCAATGCATTTGAAGACCTGAGAAGAAGATCAGAGGAACATCCCATGCCAATTGATTGTTCTCTTCTTCAAGTAGCAGATAACGATATGTCAGATTTGCAATATTTGGAGGCCAAAAAAAGAGCTTTGGTCAAGCACTACATTCGTACATATTGTTTTGAAGACCGCAAGCTTGTTGATGTTTTTGGTGATGGCTCCTTGGTTGCACAAGAAGGAATACAACAGAAAAAAGAAGTTATCTGCTTAATTGATAGTGTGGAGGAGGCAAAAAGCGTGGAGACCATGCTGCTAGACTTTGTTAAGTCTCATGAAGATATAGAAAAATGGGCTGGACTTCAACAATCCACTTCGCAATCAGGCGACATTGTGCCTGTTACAGAGGAGTGCTCTCCACAAAGAGAAGAAGAACAACAACAACACCATCCTCTGTCAATGGAGGACTTTTTGGAAATGGAGACACGTATGTTTTGAGTTTCTTGTGCATGTTAGTGTTTCTTGTTACTGATTTGATACTCTTAATGTTAGATTTTGCTTTATATAGTATTGATTGAGTTTGTATTTTTTATCTCAAGCATTCAAGGTTTGAATGTAAATAGTAAATTACTTGAGTTTTTGAATGGTGGATCTGTAGACTAAAACTATAACATTTAATACTCACAAAGACTTAATTACTTAAGAGCTTGAACTCAATAAGTTTTGGACCTTTTATCAATACCCCCTTGATATGATACATTAGATCGTAGCATGGTTAAATGGTGATGCTTCATAAATTGAACCTAGCTTAGACAGGTGCTGGAGCCTAAATTTAAACTAACCTTGCTAGAAGGGAGCTTATGTTTGGACTTTGAGAACTAGCATAAGTAATCAATTAGAGCATAGATTAGACATGTGGTGGTGGCCGGCCTTAGAGACCAAAATCTTAATGAGCTTGGAAAGGTATTTAAGTACTGCAATTTACTTAGTTTTAGTACTCATTAAATGCATAGCTTGACAAAAGGTGGACCTTACATGGATCCTAATTTCAAGAGGTGTGGTAGACCTTCAAAACAAGCTCATATAGCTTGGACATGTGGTAGACCTTGCATGAAGACTAGTTTAGACAAGTGTGGTACACCTTGTAACCAACACCCATTTGTTATATTAGCTTGGACAAGTGGTGGACCTTGCTTTTATGTTTCAATGGAGCATATTTTGGACAGGTGGTAGACCTTGTTTCTCTCCATGCTTCAATGGAGAGAAACTTTAGCTTGGACAAGTGGTGGACCTTGTTTTTATGTTTTAAAGGAGCATATTTCGGACAAGTGGTAGACATAGTTTCTCTCCATGGTTCAATGGAACCCACCTTAGACAAGTGAAGTACCTTGAAACCAAACCCCCATAATACAACCTACTAAATAGGTTGGAAAATTGGTGGGATATGAAACCATCCATGATAGAGCATAGTATAGGTGAAAACGTAGTGGTCCTTATATCAATTACCCATGCATAGCTTGGACAAGTGGTGGACCTTGATTCTCTCTATGTTTCAATGGATCCTATCTTGGACTAGAGATATATCTTACTTAGTTCCATGCTTCAATGGATTGTAGCTTGGATAAGGAGTGGAACTTCAAACAAAACTCCACAGCATAGCATATATTAACAATTCATGGGTTTTATAGAGATTGTCTTGCCTATTTTGGAGAGTTGGTACACCTTTATTCTCCATTCTTCAATGGATCTGAGGTTGGACAAGCGGAGCTGGAGAAGTGGTCAACCTTAAAATGAAACCTCCCATGCTACAACCCATCATAGATCGTATATGTAGTGGACCTTGAAACTCTTTTATGTCCCTAGCTTAGAGAAGCATTGCACTCTTGATTATCTCCATACATGAAGGCAAGGTTGGACAAGTGGTGGACCTTCAAACCAGAATCTCTATGCAATAATAGGCAAGTGGTGGAGCTTGTTTTCTCCATGTTCCAATGGAGCCTAGCTTAGACAAACAATGGAGCTTGCTTCTCTCCATGTTTCAATGGATCCTAGCTTAGAAAAGTGGTGGAGCTTTGCTTCTCTCCATGTTCCAATGGACCATAGCTTAGACAAGTGGTAGACCTTGAAAAACACCCCCCGTATACAACATATTATGGGGTTTTCATGTTTCAATGGCTCCTAGCTTGGACAAATGGTAGAGCTTGCTTCTCTTTATGTTTCAATGGATCCAATCTTAGCCAAGTGGTGGACCTTGAAACAAGAATCCCCCCCCCCCCATGTACAACGTATTATGGGTTTTGAAAGCACTGGGAGAAAATAATAGCTTTGATAAGTGGTGGACCTTGCTTCTCTCCATGCTTCAATGGAGCCGAGGTTGGACACATGTTGGAGAGAAGATGGTTGCCCATGAAATAAGACCATGCATGCTATAATCAATCATATGTTGTACACATGGTGGACCTTGCAATTGTTTTATATGCCTAACTTGGACAAGTGGAGGACCCTTGATTACCTCCAGATATCAACAACAAGCCAAGTTTGGACAAGTGTAGTACCACCAAACCAGAATCTATATGCTACAATAGAGTATAGGTAGGACACGCGATGAACCTTGATATCAAACCATCCATGCTACTAGAGATGATAGGTTTCACATGTGGTGGAACCTTGTATCAATGTTCTATGTGTAGTTTTTGACTAGTGATAGACCTTGAAACTAATCCCTCTAGGCTACAAGAAAAAAGAGATGGATGAGGAGGCTAGACTACTTTTGTTGCATCAATGCATCCCATGTTACCACATATACTATAGGGTTCTTGGATAAGTGTTGGATCTTGTGTCAATGCTCCATGTCTAGCTTGGACAAGTGGTGGACCTTGGTTCTCTCTATGCTTCAAATGGGCAATAGATTGGAGACACAGTGGCCTTTTTTTTCCAATGATTTTATTTTTTGGAAACCTTGGAGGCACCATGTAAGAGGCACTCTAAGTCTTCCATACAATGGACCTATTGGACTATAAAATAATGATATCTTTCTTTGATATTGTCATTATTTTATGCATAATATTTTCTTCTTTTTGCAGACACAAAGGAGTTAAGTGATATAAAAACTAGATGTATTTCACACTATGATTGGCATGAAGATCCTTTTGGGACACCAACTTTTCCTATTCCCAAAGATGTAATTTTCCATATTAACGGTGTGGATTTTGAAGTGCGACTTTCATGTATTGAAGGAGCTGGTTATGGGCTATTTGTGCATACTACCCTGGAAAGTGGTTTGACTATTCTAAACTATGGAGGGCATAAGTATAGATTTCAAGACTGGAAAAAGATATGCAAAATATTTCCAAGAGCTTATAAATATTCTCTTCTAGAGGATCCAAACATAGAAGAAGAGGAAGATCAATCATACATTATTGGTTGTGTAGAAGAAGGAAACGTGTCGGGCTATATAAATAGTTCTCACAGTACAAATGTCTGTCCCAACGTACGCTATACATTTGATCCAAATTTGCCACCTTGGCATAAATGCACCTCTTCACACATCAAGTCAGAAGAATATGGCCATGTATGCATTGAGACTATTTGTCAAGTTGAAGCAGGAGAAGAGTTGTTTGCTGACTATAACTTTACTTGACATTGTAAAGTATTGTACATGGATGGAAATCTCAAGTACATGCATCATTTTCATTTTTCATGGATGAAATCTCAAGTAATATAACATTTGATTATTGTTTAGTTTATGCTCAACGAGAATCTAGAGTGCTCTTATGCTTTGTGTGTTGTCTAACATATTTGACTACCTTGGCCATAGAATCTTGATTCTACTCTAGATTTGTGATAAATCTTACCAAAATTTAATCAATGTCTAGGTTGGACAAGTGGTGGGGCTTCAAACATTACTGTCTTAAACAAGTGGAGTTATCTTACTTGAATAAGTGGTGGCCTTTGAATCCAAATCTAAGCCAAATCTCTAATTATTTTCTTGTAGTCTAGGTTGGACATTTGGTGGACCTTGTATCCATGTTTCCTCAACAAGGGTGGCTTTTAGTTTTCACTTTAAGTACTCATCTTTAATAAAGTGTAGGATGGAAAATGTTGAGTTAGTAGATTGTATTTTAGACAAGTGGTGTTTGGTGTACGAATGCTGAAAATGGTTGCAAGGATTCTAACAACGACTTTACCTTAAATAAATTTCTTACTAGGAGTTCTACATATAAATATGGTGAATAAAATTCTAGTGGTTTTGAGATACCATTTGTGTGTGTGTTTTCTTAGATTCACAAACTGGGATGGATAATGCTCCTATGGTTCAGTCAACAACTATAGAATCCATAGATTCTATGGTTTCTAAAGTGCCCAAGATGGATGATATTTCTATACTAGAGTCTAGTGTTGTGCAACTTGAGCAAGCTTCCAATAATGAGAACCAAGAAATCGATGCTTCAAAAATGCAACATACATCAAAAGAGACTGAAAAGTCCACTCACGAGCTATTGCCAATTGGTACTACGTCATGTAGCGTAGATGTTGAGAAATCCATGCTTACAATTATATTGGATTTAAATGGTCTATTGTTGAAACGTTCCCCTCAACCATCCTCACACCACAACTCAGTGCAAATGGATTCAAAAAGATATATTATACTCAGGCCAGGTTGCATCCAATTCTTGAAGACTATTTTACAAAGGTTTAATGTTGCAATTTGGTCGACAGCTACTAGGAATAATGTGTATCAAATCCTTGCAGCACTAAACAACTTAGCTGAGGATACATTGCCTTTCTTTGCAATTTGGTCGCAAGATGTTTGCTACACCGCTCAAACTCAAAAATTGTTTAGACCCGACAATCCAAACGTTGAGGCAATGTTCAAGCCTCTAGCCAAAATTGCCATGGGGTTTGAATGTGATCCACAAAGAACAGTGCTTATTGATGACTCTCCTTACAAGGGATGTATTTCACCAGCAAACAATTGCATTTTTCCACCACAATTTGATGCTGAGAAGATGGTTGACAATATGCTCTTGGAGGAGCTACTGCCATACTTGATTCAGCTTGATGAGAGAAGGGATGTGCGTGATTTAATTGCTTCTAATCGTTATGGACAACCTATAGTGACAAATGATAGTGAATACAAACAAATCATGGAGTATTGGAAGCAGAAAAATGATGTTTGGTCAGCTAAGGTGTTCTTTACAAGAAGAATACCACCTGCAAAAGGTGACAGAGATGAAACTATCATTGAAGATGCAAGTGACACAAGCCACCGCAATGAAATGAGAAGAGCCCAAATACAAGAGATCTTGGCAAAGGAGCGTACACCCATTGAAAGCATGAAGGCGTCACAATTGACCACTTTAGCTAGGCAATTGGGTTGTAACACAAAAGGAGTTTTGAAGGCAACCACAGCAAAGGCTTATATAAATAAGGTGAAAGCTGAGAACAATCTTCTAAGGCTGGATAGAAAGCAACCCTAAGGTACTAGTGACATGTCATATATTCTTGATACACATGCTTGAACACTCATGTGCATGGTATCTAACAAATCTTTCTTTTTATTCCTTCTTGCAGGATCTTACAAAGGATACTACTAGATGGAGCTCAATCAATAGAGATTTTGATATTTTTGCTCAAAATAATGAAGCAGTCACCTACATTTTTTGTTTATCAATTTCTTGAGAGACTTTATTTTAGTTTGTAATCATCAAATGAAATGAAAAGTATCCTTCTTATTAAGATTGTTGATCTTTTTCTTGTTCAAACCTTTCAATTGTGATTTATAGTTTTGTTAGCATGAGATTGTGCTTTTTTAGTTTGAAAAAAACTGTCAAAGATCCAAGTCTTTTTGGCTTTACTTAAGTTATTAATTGTGAAAGATCCAAGTCTTTTTGCTTTACTTAAGTTATTGATTGCCTATGTAATAGTCCTTAAAACAATATCGGATGGCTTTCTTGCTCCCATGTCTCACATTGGTCTTTAGGTAAGACAAGTGGTGACCTTGAAAGTATGGTCTCATATCTCGATCAAGTGAAGAGACATGAAGCTTAAATATCACTACTATGTATCTAGTGTTAAACTCCATCGAGACAAAGACTAGATAGCCAAATTGCAGTCGAGTTTAAGTGAAAAATCCATTTGAGCTAAGGTAAAACTTATAGTGCCTCATTTTTCTAGGATTCTACCCCATCAAGGAAGTTAGAATCTAGCACAAACCAATTAAGACTCTTTTGGAGCCTAGATAGGACAATTCGTGGAACTTATGAAACTTATTATTGAGTTAGAGTCTAGTTTAGATAAGCAAAAGATCTTCAAACCAGCACTTGACTTTCTTACTATTCAATATTCAAAGTCCCTTGAGGCTAACAAATTACATACCCACTTGTAACCTAACTAATGAGTAATTATATAGATCTAAGCAAGTATATATAATGAGTCTTCAAACTAATAATCCAAGGGAAGAGAGTAGCAAGGTCCACTACTTGTCCAAGCTCAGCTCTAGACAACATAGAAAGATGCTAGTTCTACTAATTGTCTAATTATAGGCATGGAGAAATGATAGAAGGTTGACCACTTGTCCAACCTATCATCTCTAGTAAGATGGGAGGTTTGGCCTTAAGATTCACCATGTAACCAACCTATACATCATTGTATTATGAAGAGTAAAAAAGCAAAGCTCCACCACTTGTCCAAGCTAGTTCTAAAATCCACATGGAGATAAGCAAGCTCCACCATTTGTCGAATCTCTCTTCCATTAAAACATGAAAAAACTCATCTATGTTGTACAGGGGGACTTTTTTCCAAGGTCCACCACTTGTCCAAGCTAGGATCCCTAGTAGCACGAGTGGTTTGGTCTCAAGATACACCACTTGTACACTCTATGTCATTATATTAAGAAGAACTATGTATTAAGGTCCACCACTTGTCCAACCTATAAGGTTATATCTTAAATGGTATCCTTTCTCACCACTTGAAATGCCCATGATATGTTTTACACGGGGGTTTCATTCCAAGGTCCACCACTTGTCCAAGCTAACTCTATTCAAACATAGAGAGAAGCAAAGGTCCACCACTTGTCCAAGCTAACTCTATTCAAACATAGAGAGAAGCAAAGGTTCACCACTTGTCAAAGCTAGGCTCCGTTGAAGTATGGAGAGAAGTAACTTCCATCATTTTTCCAAGATAGGTGCCATTCAAACATGGAAAGAATCAAGATCTACCATGTCTCCGAGATTCTAGGCTCCATTGAAACACCCTAAAACCATGATATTTTGTACATGGGGTGTTTACATTCAAGGTCTACCACTTCTCTAACGTATTATACCTAGTAGCATGAGTGATTTGGTCTTAAGATTCACCACTTATCCACTCTATGTCATTATATTAAGAATAACTGGGTGTTAAGGTCCACCACTTGTCCAACCTATAAGGGTATATCTTAAATGGTATCCTTCACCACTTGTCAAGGTCCATCACCACTTTTCCAACCTATAAGGTTTTTCCTCATCACTTGTAATGTCCATGCTATGTTTTACAAAGGGGTTTTGTTCCAAGACCCACCACTTGTCCAAGCTAACTCCATTAAAACATAGAGAGAAGCAAAGGTCCACCACTTGTCCAAGATAGGCTCCATTGAAACATGGAGAGAAGGATGATCCACCATTTCTCCAAGATAGGTTCCATTGAAACATTGAGAGAAGTAATCTCCACCATGTCTCCAAGCTAGGCTCCATTGAAATACCCTAAACCCATAATTTTGTACATGAGGGGTTTACATTCAAGGTCCACCACTTGTCCAACCTATTATCCCTAGTAGCAAGAGTGGTTTGGTCTCAAGATTCACCACTTGTACACTCTATGTCATTATATGAAGAAGAAATATGTGTTAAAGTCCACCACTTGTCCAGCCTATAAGGTTATATTTTAAATAGTATCCTTTCTCACCACTTGAAATGCCCATGATATGTTTTACATGGGGGTTTCATTCCAAGGTCCACCACTTGTCCAAGCTAACTCTATTAAAACATATAGAGAAAGAAAGGTCCACCACTTGTCCAAGCTAGGCTCATTGAAACATGGAGAGAAGGAACCTCCACTGTTTCTCCTAGATAGGCTCCATTGAAACATGGAGAGAAATAAGCTCCACCATGTCTCCAAGTTGCTAGGCTCCATTGAAATACCCAATACCCATAATTTTTTGTACATGGGGGGTTTACATTCAAGGTTCACCACTTGTCCAACCTATTATCCCTAGTAGGTTTGGTCTCATGATTCACCACTTGTCCACTCTATGTCATTATATTAAGAGGAATTAGGTGTTAAGGTCCACCACTTGTCCAACCTATAATGTTATAGCTTGAATGGTATTTTTTCTCACCACTTGTAATGCCCATGACATGATTTACATGGGGGTTTTGTTCCAAGGTACACCACTTGTCCAAGATAAATCTATTGAAACATAGAGAGAAACAAAGGTCCACCACTTTTCCAAGCTAGGCTGCATTGAAACATGGACCTTAATACCAAATTATTTCTAGTAGCATGAGTGATATTTTGTACATGGGGCGTTTACATTCAAGGTCCACCACTTGTCCAACCTATTTCCCTAGTAGGTTTGGTCCCAATTTCACCACTTATCCACTCTATGTCATTATATTAAGAATAATTGGGTGTTAAGGTCCACCACTTGTCCAACCTATAAGGTTATATATTGAATGGTATTTTTTCTCACCACTTGTAATGCCCATGATATGTTTTACATGGGGTTTTTGTTCCAAGGTCCACCACTTTTCCAAGATAACTCTATTCAAACATAGAGAGAAACAAAGGTCCACCACTTGTCCAAGCTAGGCTCCATTGAAACATGGAGAGAATGATGCTGCACCATTTATCCAAGATAGGCTGCATTGAAACATGGAGAGAAGCAAGCTTTACCATGTTTCCAAGCTAGGCTCCATTGAAACACTCTAGGGGGTTTTATTTCAAGGCCCACCACTTGTTTAACCTATTATCCCTAGTAGCATGAGTGGTTTGGTTTCAAGATTCACCACTTGTACACTCTATGTCATTATATTGTGTTAAGGTCCACCACTTGTCCAACCTATAAGGTTATATCTTAAATGGTATCCTTTCTCGCCACTTGAAATGCCCATGATATGTTTTACATGGGAGTTTCATTCCAAGATCCACCACTTGTCCAAGCTAACCATATTCAAACATAGAGAGAAACAAAGGTCCACGACTTGTCCAAGCTAGGCTCCATTGAAACATGGAGAGAAGGAACCTCCACCATTTCTCCTAGATAGGCTCCATTAAAACATGGAGAGAAGTAAGTTCCACCATGTCTCCAAGATGCTAGGCTCCATTGAAATACGCAAAACCCATGATATTTTGTACATGGGTGATTTACATTCAAGGTCAACCATTTCTCCAACCTATTATCCCTAGTAGGTTTGGTCTCACAATTCACCACTTTTCCACTATATATCATTATAATAAGAGGAATTGGGTGCTAAGGTCCACCACTTGTCCAGCCTATAAGGTTATACCTTGAATGGTATTTTTTCTCACCACTTGTAATGCCCATGACATGCTTTACATGGGGGTTTTGCATTCAAGGTCCACCACTTGTCCAACGTACTTTTCCTAGTAGGTTTGGTCGCAAGATTCACCACTTGTCCACTCTATGTCATTATATTAATAATAATTGGGTGTTAAGGTCCACCACTTTTCCAACCTATAAGGTTATATATTGAATGGTATTTTTTCTCACCACTTGTAATGTCCATGATATGTTTTACATGGGGATTTTGTTCCAAGGTCCACCACTTGTCCAAGCTAAATCTGTTCAAACATAGAGAGAAACAAACGTGCACCACTTGTCCAAGGTAGGCTCCATTGAAACATGGAGAGAATGATGCTCCACCATTTATCCAAGATAGACTCCATTGAAACATGGAGAGAAGTAAGCTCCACCATGTTTCCAAGATGCTAGAGTCCATTGAAATACCCAAAACCCCTGATACTTTGTACATGGGGGGTTTACATTCAAGGTCCACCACTTGTCCAACCTATTATCCCTAGTAGCATGAGTGGCTTGGTCTCAGGATTCACCACTTGTCCACTCTATATCATTATATTAAGAAAAATTGGGTTTCCATATCTAAATGGATCTTTGCTTGGATAAGTGGTAGACCTTGAGACCTAAATACCCATTCTACACTAGAGCATTGGTTAAGCCTTATACACTTCAAGCATACCTTTAACAACAAGTAGTAGTTATTAGTTGACTTAAGTCTAGTTGAACTCCATGGTATTGAGACTAAGAGAGAGTGTAGCATAAAAAAGAGTCAGGATTTTAATTTGACTTTCTTTCTATTAATGAGTAGATCATAGATGGATTTTGGTATCTAATAAAACCTTAGGGTAGACAATGTAAAACTCATGTCTATTGTTGTGTTTGCATTAAGTGTTCTTGTTCTTTAATTTCAGAACCATTACAGAAAAATGGATTGGCTATATGCTGGCATAAATTGAAGAAAACTATTGAATTACCCATCCAACCTCCTCCAAGACCTTGTCCAAGGAATGAATCACCTCCTTATCACCTACCACTTGCTTTCAAGGACATCAAAAGAGTACTTATCTTGGATCTAGAGGGGTTACTTCTCAAGACAGTTGAAATGAAACATGGAGATTCTATGCCATCTTGGGCTCAACACATGCGACTTGTGGAGGACAAAGATGAAGTTTATCATGTGGTGCGACCAGACGCACAAAGTTTTTTGGATTTTTGTGCTGAATACTTTGAGCTATGGATATGGAGTTGCTATAACTTAACAAGGGTGCAACGCATCACACAAAAGTGTTTTCCTGAGCAGTATACCAAGTTCAAGGTGTTTATGAGTAACAAAAATTGCCAAAATCCAAATATCATGTTAGGATTTACAAGGGTTTATCACAAAAATCTGAGTGATATTTGGAAGATATTTGAGGATTTGGATGCAAACAATACCTTAATTTTTGATGACACTCCATATAGGGTGATGTGGAACATGCCAGGGACATATCTTATATTTCCAAAGATGTGGAGGCAAACTTCCGAGCAACTTCAAAACTTCTTGCAGAGAACCATAATTCCATGGTTGGTAGGATGGTTGTATGCAAGAGATAAGAGAGTCTATACATACAACACAATTGTAAATCAGTATAGTGATTCTGAGACAAATTATGTCCTTGGTGTGTACTTGTCAACACGAAAGCATTGAATAAATATGGCTATAAGATGCTTTTTTTATTCTAGTGTGTATCTTTCAACATTTGTATAATTTGATATAGTCTTTTTTTTTTTTTAAAGGTGTGTCAATTTTATGAACACTTGAATGGAGTGCACCCTACTCTAAGGGGACTTCAATGTACTATTGGAGTGCATCCTATTGTAAGGGGACTCTGATGTATTGCTAGAGTGCACCCAAATTTTTGGGGACTCATTTTTTATTTGATTGGGGCCTATGTTGGGTCATATAGTAAAAGAAATTCATTTTTTGTCAATTCATATCGAGGTTGCATTTATTTGGAACTATGAAAGAATTGATGTTTGATGTCAAAATAAAACTTGTAAGTGTGGATCAGAGAATTCATGGACTTTAAATATGTGAGAGGGATCTTTTTCTTGGGCACAAATGTTTGCTTCAAGAATTTTGTCATTACATACTTTATGTGAAAGAGTTTTAGAACCTAAAAGACTTTGAAAACAAAACTATGGAATCTAAGTGCATGTATTCTTGAATGGCTTGAAAGTTGATGTATACATGCATGTCGCCTTGATGAAGATTTAGATCTGACAAGATGGAAAGATATAATTCTTGGACGTTACCTTTGTCAATTTGGTAATAACATATTTAACTTTCTTTTAATATGGGTGGAAAATATATTATTATGTGCATTTGGAACCTAATTGCTTGACCTTCAAACCAAGATTCCTATGTTATTTTTTCATATACTTTTTTGTACTGAATTAAGATTGTGGATGCAAGGTCCACCACTTGTTCAAGCTAGATCTAAGAAAGTATATATACTGAGTCTTCAAACTAGTAAACCAAGGGAAGAGAGAAGCAGGGTCCATCACTTGTCCAAGCTCATCTCTAGACAACATAGAGAGATGTTATGTCTACTAATTGTCCAATATAGTCATGGAGAAATGATAGAAGGTTGATCCACTTGTCCAACCTATCATCTCTAGTAAAATGGGAGGTTTGGCCTTAAGATTCACCATGTAACCAACATATACTTCATTGTATTATGAAGAGTAGAAAAGAAAAGCTCCACCACTTGTCTAAGGTAGTTCCAAAATCAACATGGAGAGAAGAAAGCTTCACCATTTGTCCAAGATAGGTTCCATTAAAACATGGAAAACCTCATATATGTTGTACATGGAAGCTTTTTTCCAAGGTCCACCACTTGTCCAAGCTAGGATCCATTAAAACATGGATAGAAACAAGGCTCCACAACTCGTCCAACCTTTATAGCTGCGAAGTGTACCGGTTGTCTAAACTAGGCATGGGAAAATAATAGAAGGTCCACCACTTATCCAATATATTATCTCTAATAGCATGGGAGGTTTGGTCTCAAGATTTAGGAATTGGCTGACCTGTATTTCATTGTATTATGATGAATTTGGTTTTAAAGTCAACTACTTATCCAAGCTATAAGTTTATATCTTGAATGGTATTCCTTCCCATCACTTAGAAAACCAATGATATGTTGTACATGGGAGGGTTTGTTACAAGGTCCACCACTTGTCCAAGCTAGTTTCATTGAAACATGGATGAAGACAAGCTCCACCATTTGTTAAATCTAGACTCCATTGAAATCTAGAAAATCCATTCTATGTTGTACATGGGGTTTTTGTTTTAAGGTCCAACACTTGTCCAAGCTAAGATCCATTGAAACATGGAGTAGAGAAACACTCCACCACTTGTCCAAGCTAGGCAACATTGATAGTAGTTGGTTTATTTTGAAGATCCACCACGTGTCTAAGCTAACTCTATTGAAACATAGAGAGAAGCAAAGGTCCACCAACTATTCAAGCTAGGCTCCATTGAAACATGGACAGAAGCAAGCTCCACCATTTCTCCAAGATAGACTCCATTGAAACATGGAGAGAATCAAAGGTCCACCATTTCTCCAAGCCAAGATCTAGTTGTCCAACCTATAAGGTTATATCTTAAATGGTAATCTTTCTAATCACTTGGAATACCCATGATATGTTTTACATGGGGTTTTGTTCCAAGATCACCACTTGTCCAAGCTAACTCTATTGAAACATAGAGAGAAGCAAAGGTCCACCACTTGTCCAAGCTAGTCTCCATTGAAACAAGGAGAGAAGCAAGCTCCATCATTTCTCCAAGATAGGCTAGCATGGATAAGTGCACCTTGAAACCAACCTTCCTATGAGGCAATAGAGCATATGCTACATATTTTATGTATGCCCCATGCCTCAAATTAAGAAGTTATAGATTAGAAGTGGACCTTGCTTAAATGTCACATGCAATAAATTAAGGAAAAATAGCCAAGTGGATTGTATTCCTCAATGGATCATTGCTTTCACAAGTTGTGAACCTTGAGTCACTTTTACATTAACTTGGACAAGTGGTGGACCTAGAAACCAAGCTCTCCATGTTGAGATAAGTTGTAGGTAGGACAGTAGAACATAGACAACGATAATGGATGCAATATACTCCTCTCCTAATAATCCAATTGATTGAAACCATGATATTTTAGTTTTTTTCATTGTGTATTGTATGTGCATAAAGTGGAATGAGACCTTAAGAAAACTCAAATTTTTGACAAAATCTCTATATTTTATACATGATATATTGAAAGTTGTCCAACCTGGGAATTGGGATTTTCCCACTTTACCTAATATGGTCTTTTACATCAGAATTCTCAAGTTTTGCAAGAAAACTTTGACTACTATAAATAATCGTAATTATTTACTTTTGTAATATTTTGGCTTAAAAATGATACCATCACTTCACCTATCACCTGTGCACACCTATTACATGCCACATTTCAAGTATGAGCCAAATTGATCAATGATAACTTGGAAAATTACAAAAAACGCAAAGAAGTCCTTTCAAACCAATTTCTGAGTTATCTGTCACATTTTTTGATCCAAATCACATCAGATCAAATACACAGGGTCTACATCATGCTTGGAACCAAGTTGCACCAAGATATGTTCATTTTGATGAAAAAGTTACTAATCGAGATTATTTACTTTTTTGCCAAGATGAGGGGAAATTGCAACTTTGCCTATAAGTGACCAAATCACATGGTGTCCTAAGCCCACTAACCAAGTTTGAACAAATCTGGAGCCCAAAATTTCAAAATTCCCATATATCTATTGTTTCTAAGAAGAAAAGCCTAAATCTGGCACCATTCTCACCCTGTGCACTCAAATGAGCCAGAGTTCACTCAGAGTATCTAATTGATGTCTATTTCATGCCCATGATGCCCAAATTACAAAAAGTTGAAAAAATTCATTAGTTGTAAATAATCGCGATTATTCACTTTTGTTGCAAATTTTTGCTTAGACTTCAAGAATTTGATGTTTACATGTTTTTAGGCATCTAGACATGTTCAAAAATTGATTTAAAGCAAATTGGACTCAATTTGTTGGCAATTCAGACTAAAGGACATTTCAGAGCGGAATCTGCAAAATTTTCTAGCTTTGGCAGTCTATGCACTTAATAGGAGCTATGCAAGCTATGGAGAATGCCAAGAAGAGGGTCACTCAAAAAGGGAAGCTGCACGAGTTTCCACCATACCAACTGGATCCCAGTTTAGTAAAGGTAGCCAAAGCAACATATCTGTCAAAAGAACAACTAAAGGAGAACACCACAACTGTTTTCACAGGTAGATTTAAAAGTGAAGAAGGACTTCAAGTAAAAGTACATCGTCTACCAAAAGAGGCCTATTATGGCGCGGCAAAGCCCGAAACAAAAGAAGCTAATAGAAGGCTTGGACTCAGAGAAATCTACGAACAAGAGCCATGTGGTGTAGATTTTTAGAAAGCCTATGAGCTTCTACCCACAATCAAAGAACATGGAACAGCCAAGATTACTGACTAGCAAGGGCACAAGGTAGAAGTGGTAATTACGAAAGAAATGGTGGATGAAGCTCTCAAGTTGACGACAACAGAGAAGGGATGGCCATGAGAGCTAGAGACAGAAAGACATCAGGTACCTTCACCAAGGAGACCTGCTGCAAACGGAAATCGTGGCGCCCCTACAAAATATACAAATACTATACTATGTACAACAAAATACACAAATCTGCATACCTGACGCATCCACTAGCACATAATCAACGATGTACGCGAACAGAGAGAGATAGCAAGCGAGAGAGAGGGAGCGAACATGCGCAGACGCACCTCCTAGAGAGGAGTGCTACGCCTGACACGGCGAGAGAGGAGAGAAGAGAGGAAGAAGATTGAGACGGACACTGGGTGCAATCTCCCCCCGTGCAAGAGTGACCATTTCCCTCTTGCACGTATTTGTTATATAGATTTCTTGAATGGTCAAATTGGTTACAAACTGGCCGGCCCGTCATAATTGACCAAAGCTCATAAAAGAGCACTTGAATAATGATATACAAATACATTTGCATAGGCCAAGCTCGGTCTATTATTTTCCACCTGTCAGCTACAATAAATCATAAAATATCATTTCTATAACATACCTCTCCGTTGAAAAGCAACTGTCCTCAGTTGCAAAGATAAAAATCTACAAACAATACTTGTCAAAAACAGTGATTAGTATGTTGTGTCAAAAACATCACATAATAAAAGAAGAATTTATGAAACTAAACAATATTAGCTTATGCCTGTCGTCATCAACATACTACCTATTCTAGTGTCCCATACCACTAGAATAAGCAGTATATGTCATACCCTGATGAATCAAGATATCATTGGTCACACTCATCATTAATATCATAATGTCAATTCTCATCACATAAACACTGTCATAATAATCACCAAATACCAAATCTCAATCCAATTCCAATTCCACAATATAAGTCCAAATCCAAATCACTGTCATTATGTACCCGGGTAACAAAATCATACCAGTTACAGTGGTGGCCAGCCACTACTGCATGATTTTGTGATTGGTGTTGCCTAAATCGGCGAATCTACACCCGACGTGCTGCCTAAATCGGTGAATCTGCACATAAAGGTAACTGTTTGGAGCAGTGCTATTGTACAGCAACGAGTAAAGTATAACAGGTGGCCATTTGAAGAGGAGGAAACCTACAAAATCTTCAAAATTTTAAAAGTGCAACCATCAATTAAGAATGCATGACATTTGATAACGTTGATTGATATAAGGAATTTCAGAAAGAGCATGCAATATAGCCTAGCCAGAATTAGATGAATTTGCAAAAAGTGGTCACCGAGCAAGCTGACAGTAGGAGTATGAGCCTAGAACATTTTGTACCAGCTTATGCTAATTAAAAATATTAACCAACTGAAAATAAAATGCTAACAACATTGCTAGGTATCGCAAAGGATTTAAAATATTGTGCTTAGTACCGAAAAAAAATATCATGCAAATTATGCCATAAAAATCCACAGATTATAAGCAAAATAAAATCTCTGCAAATACTGTGATGGAATCTATTTGAAGATATTAGTTATATAAACCTAGGTCTTATGATCACTTTATGACTCGCTTGATTGTGGTCGTCTCCAGCATATCATTTCATAGTTGTGTTCCAAATACTTTCTGCCTTAATTAGTGTTGTTACCCATCACAAATTTGTACTATTCGTCAATATCCCTTAGTACGCTTCTAGTCAAATTTGTGCATACATTATCATCTAGTCGCATTGTAATTGTCGATGGGGCATATAGTCAATGTAATTCGAGGGGGGGGGGGGGGGGGGGGGGGGGGGGGGGTTATATGAGTAGATGCTAGGGTATAGAGACGAAGATAAAGCTACATCACATATGTCATCGTCCAGTATACTATGAGATGTGAAGGAACTTGCATTGTCGTTTTAGTGATTGAGACCACTGATTAGAGTTATGAGAGTCCTCAGGTTGTTTATGCTAGGGTGGGGTAATACGAGGAGAGACATTCACAGAGTGAGATGTTTGAGTGTATACGTTTAGAATAATGAGATCAAACGGACAGAATCCGGGTGGATCTAATCCAATATATGGGTACAAAATTAAAATGAAGTAAAGGGAAAGACTACTAAAAGCCTAAAGTCTAAGGCTAAAATCATTATATTTAGGGTTTAGGGTTTATTATTAACTCATACCACCAACACAAACCACCCACTCTGCTATTGCAGCACACAAGATAAATAGACTGTCATGTAAGGGAGAGTGGAACTGCCATTCATATCTCCAATTGCTACATTATTTGCGAAGACACTTGCGATTCTCTCACATTATTTGCTAATAGGATGCCTAGGTATTAAATAAAATGAAGTAAGGTGAAAGACTAAAACAAAAAGTCTATGAATATCAAACTGAAATCATCGTCGTCGTCATCCGCAAGTCCCGTGGATGCCCGGCATTGGGTGTCGTCTCAAAAAGTATTGTATCAATGTAGCAGAAAGGCGAGAAATGAAATGAAATAAAATGTTACATTAAATGCCTTTGAAGGTCAAAATTACATTTTGAGTTGAAACTGATACACTCGATCAGTGTGAATCAAATCCATTGTTTGGGTACTAAAATAAAATGAAGTAAAGTGCGAGACTAAACTTAAAACCCTAAAGGCGTAAGGCTAAAATCGTCATCCTCATCGTCGATTCTCGTGGGTGCCTGGAAACGTGTGTGTATCTGAGAGAAAGTATGGCAAGGGCCGTCAAAGAGCTTCTGCAATGGCCGTCGCGATAAGGAATCTTAGTCATAGGGGAAAGAGAGAGAGAGAGAGAGAGAGAGAGAGAGAGAGAGAGAGAGCGAAATGAAATTGAATGTGATATTAAACGCAGGCAAAAGGCCTATGGGAATCTGGAATAAACTGATACAATCCTTTTGGAGCGGGTACAAAATAATTTAAAATAATAATTTGAACATAGATGTGTGAAACTTTGGTTGCTGGCATCGGCGCTGTCCGAGGATTAGCAGCGGCTGCAGAAGATTTCCGTCAATGCCCGCCGCTATACTCAGCTCCATGCAGCGACTCTCCTTCTTTCTCCCCGCAACAGAATCGGACGGTGTCAAAGCTCTTCAGTAGCTGCTAGTGATCTCTCTATCTCCGGCCCTAGTAGCATGCAGGGGTCCGTGCCAGTTGAGTTTTGTGTCCCCATGAGGTTTAGCCTCCTACTAAGGTCGGTGGAGGAAGGTTGAGCTGCAAGCCGTCGCGCTTACATCGACTGATCTGCATGGCAGGCCACGCCTAGCTGGAGCCGAAAAGAGGCTGGGTGGTTGGTTGCAGCCATCGGGACCGCTCGACACAAAGCTAGTGGAGGAGGAAGTTACGAAACTCTGACAGGAGAGAATGAGAGTGACAGTTGATATGTTCAGCGGGCTGAAAGTCATTTCTGGCCCAGAACTGGCCGCAGTTTATGATATAGATCGTCGTATAGAAAGTGAAGGCGAGGGGGGGCTGCAGCAATTTGGTGAGGGAGACAAAAAGAGAGAGTGAGCATCCACCAGTCGAGATGAGAGAGAGAGGGTGGTTGGCGGCCAGAGAAAGACAGAGAAAGATCGCGAGAGGAGAGAGAGAGAAATGACACTATGGTAGGGGTCGATGGTAGCCGCCCCTTTTTTTCCCCTTTTTCTGTGGTGGTTGTCATCGCGCCATGCGTGGGGTCCGGGTGTGAGGTGCCTACTGCAGCCATGCAGGAAACTGAGAGAGAGAAAGATATAGTGTGGGTTGGTTGGTGGATGAGTGCAGAGGGTTCAGAGGTGGTGGTTGTCACGTTGGAGGAGAGAGAGAGTTGGTTGGAGACTGCCGTAAGAGAGAGAGGGAGAGAGAGAGAAGATGACGACTGCCAGAAGTCGCATGCAGTGTAGTCGGGCTGGTGGTGTGCATGGCAAGGCACACAGCTGCACCATCAGTTGAGAAAGACAGAGAACGATGTATGGTTACGAGCTGGCGCCGCCATGCAAGAAGGAGAGAGAGGTACTAATTAGTGGGCACCTGAGAGAAAGAGAAACTGGTTGGCACCAGTTGGGCCGCTGCAAAGCAGTGGCAGAGAGCGGAGAATGCGAGTGGTAGGTGAACAAGAGAGGAAAGGATGGCGGGGCGGCTTTGGTGCATGCCACAAACAGTTGGTTAGTCAGCACTCAATGATCACGTCCTACTTGAAGATTCTTGGCGCAGCGACTGGTGCATGTTGGCAGTAATCGAATAGTGTTTCAGAGGAAAAATAAAATCAAATTTCGGAACGCCCTATTCGGACGAGATGGCTCCACCGGTGCAAGCTGTCAGTAAGGAATTCCGTAGCATTGTGTTCGACATGATCGACTAATGACTACAGCCATGCATGGAGAGCACTCAGTGAACACGACTCAGAGAATGATAATGTTTCTTGTCTGGTGCCGAATAAGTTGCCAGCGCCCACGACGACTGTGGCAATCAGAACTCTCCAGTTATCTTTCACTTCCCACTGCTTCGTGTTGTCTTTCTGCTTGCGCTCATGATCTGCGGCCTGCTTGCGTGCGCCCTCTTCACAGATGTGCCCATCTTTGTGATTGTTATATTTTTTTTTATTTTTTATCTTTTTGAAACCTCTTGGGTTGTTGCTCAGCGTGGTCGTGAGGCAAAGTAAATCCAATTCCATGGATAAATCTGTGAATGCCAAAGTATCCAATATTAAAGTGGTGTCTTAGGCAGGGTGAGCTCGTGGCACTAGGTTGTGGCACAATGTTGCTATGGTCGATACTCGCCACCATGGAATGTCATCAGCACTGATTAAATCTTCTTTAATCTCAGCCTAAAAAGATGAGTTTGGCACAAAACTCTCTCTCATCATAAGCATAGACCTCTCTCAAATTATTCTCTAGCCTTATTATTTTTATTTGCTATGATTTTAGCCATCTTTATCTCTTCTTAAAGACTTAACTAGGTCTCAATTCATTCTCTAAACTACATGAAAAAATAAGGACAATCATTTGGCCTTGATCTATGTCTAGCTTTAAATTTGTTACAATAATTTTAAGACTGCCGGTTGAAATCAACACTGATTATGATCTTTTTAATCACTTTCAATTGGTATGATCTATCATGCTAGATCAGAAATAATAAAATCCAAGGAAAGAATAGGAAAAGCACTTAGCTCTAACTCTTAGAGCTTTCCATAGATTTACCTGCATCTGTAGGAACGTAGACAAAGCTCTGATACCACTGCTGCAAACGAAAATCGTGGCGCCCCTGCAAAATATACAAATACTATGCTATATACAACGAAATACACGAATCTGCATACCTGACGCATCCACCAGCACATAATCAACGATGTACGCGAACAGAGAGAGATAGCAAGCGAGAGAGAGGGAGCGAACATGCGCAGACGCACCTCCTAGAGCGGAGTGCTACGCCTGGCACGGCGAGAGAGGAGAGAAGAGAGGAAGAAGATTGAGATGGACACTGGGTGCAATCTCCCCCCGTGCAAGAGTGACCATTTCCCTCTTGCACGTATTTGTTATATAGATTTCTTGAATGGTCAAATTGGTTACAAACTGGCCGGCCCGTCATAATTGACCAAAGCTCATAAAAGAGCACTTGAATAATGATATACAAATACATTTGCATAGGCCAAGCTGGGTCTAGTCTTTTCCACCTATCAGCTGCAATAAATCATAAAATATCATTTCTATAACAAGACCATTGTGGCAACATTTGTTGATCTCTTTATTTGGGGTGTAGGAGGGCCTCTTTATTTGGCAATTTAAGAAAGTCAAACCTTTAGTATTAAGAAAGTAATCAAAGGACAAATTTTGCATTCAAGCAGGAAAAATGGTTAGTTTATTTGAATTCAAAGTTTCCCCCCCAAAATGGAATTTAAAATCTAGCGGGTAAAACTATATCACGTAGCATATCTATAGAAAGAGCTCAATGCGTAGATTGCAGATCTATGATCTCGGCTCAAATTGGAGATCATATGTGGGACTTATGAGAGGCCAAAAAATCATAAAATTGTGGGACTTATGAGAGACCACTCTTACACACCCACCATTCTTGCACACATGGCGTACACCTATTGGTCAAAATTTTAATCCCCTCCATAAGTTCATGGAAAATAAAGAGGCCCTCCTACACCCCATTCTCTTCCTAATGGCCAGCATGGTTATATCACCAACACTTCCACTTTCTAGCAAAGAGACCACCAAGGTACACAACACCCAATCATGCAGTTGCAACTACATTTACACATGTGTGAAAGTTGACAACCACGCAACCCATCCATCACACACAGTATGTGCTATCCACACTGAAGGGAACAAAGAAAGAGGGCAAGATAACCTATCTGGGAGCACCTGAGGTACTTACAAGAATAGCATACCAGGCTATCGTCTTGGCAGACAATTTGCCGCCTATCCCAAATCAGAACACATGGATTGTGTCTGCACAACCATCTCCTCAAGCCACAAGGTCCACAAAATGAGTTTACAAATCTTATGAGGAATCTTCAAAGATCTCTCATGAAGCACATAGCAGCGAAAGCTTAGACAACAAGGAAAGAAGATCCCACATTGAAGATATGAAAAGAAAAATAGTGGCCCCACATCAAGGAGCTTTAGCAAAAAAAGGTGAGATTTGAAAGGGAAAAAGAAACCTATAAAAGAAGCCGCCAAGCTGCAGGGTGAGGACCCTAAAAAGTGGGTGCCAAAGGAGATAAAGGGGCCGAGAACAAAGAGCCCTCCAAGGAAAGAGACAGATGGCCCCACTGAATTTCTTGAACGCATGTACGACGAGGGAAAATCATTAAGACTAAAAGAAGCTTAAGAAGCTGAAAGAAAAGCCCAGGGGGATACGACCGAGCAGCAGAGACAAGCTGAAGTGGTCCAACAAAATGAGGCCCAGTACAAACAAAAAGTGAGATGTCTCCCAGACCATCGTCACCTGCTACTGAACAACAAGCCCACCCCATGCCAAGCCCTCCTCCATCACCAACAGTTAGACCCATCGAAGGAGAACAAACCAAGGAAAGAGATCCTAGACTGCAAGTAGAAGTAGGAGCCGAACTGCAAGCAACAACCGAACAAACCAAAGCAAAGGAGCAAGAGCCACAAAGGGCAACAAGTACTAAGTTAGAGGAGGCAACTAGGTTTGAGGAAACAAACGCACAAGAACCAAAAACCACACCGCCTACCACCGAGGCATCCACGAAGCCTCAACAAGACAAAGTAATAGAGACAAAAGCACAGCCTCAAGGGGAGGAACTAACTTGGCCGCTACCAAAAGAATCACAAGAGCTTGAAACATCTAGGCAGCCCAAAGAGCATGATGATATGTAGAAAAATGATGAAGTCATTCTCTAGGTAAACTAATATGCCAAGCAAATGCAAGAAATGACAAAAAAAAACCCAATCAACAGCACTTAGCAGCAGTGCTAAGGCTAGAGAATTAGTGGTAGTAATAGATGCTCTACAAGGAGAATTGGAAGACAGGATGAATGTCATCACTGATCTACAAAGAAAAATCTAAGAGTTGAAAGCTGAAGCTGAACAACACCAGCTGGCCAAAGAAAGGCAACAAAAGGAAATGGAAGAGCTAGGTGAACTTCTAACAAAGTTAACAGATGCCTGTAAAATCGAAGATGAACAACGGATAGAGGTTACTAGTGAACTCTTAACTACAACTCTGTGAGTTCAAAGGATCCAAGTACAACTAGATGTAGCAAACACTTCATTGTAATATTCAGAGCAAAAGATCAACGATCAGGCAACCTTCTTGGGACAGATAAGAGAAAATCCCGTAGTTGCCTCAATCAATGGTACAAAAAAAGTTTATAAAGCACTAGAGAAAAACAATAAAGATATCGAGCTAGAGCTAAATCTAGATCAGTCACAACACAGAGACCTTGCATTAATGCAGGTAGAAAGAGAAGAAGAGTTTCTCAAGGAGATAGCAAAGCTCAAGAGAATTAATCCGCTATTGCAAGATGGACATCAAGAGACACAGGATGAAGCACGTACATCAAAACAACCCCACATTGATATTCCCTCAGTGTCTTTCTGTGAGATGGAAACACAATCAGTAGAAGGTCTAGGGAGAGAAGATGATTTCTAGGTACCATTAACAGAAGCTGATAAAGTGCCAATGGTCCAGCAAGAAGATGCACTTAAGGAGAAGGTTTCCCAAGAGACGGATGAGTAATGGAAAGGAACGATGGATTGGGAGTTGAGAGTTCTCTATTCTATCAATGTTACTCAACTCACTCCCAACCAAATGAATGTGCAATGGCATCAAGAATCACTACCATATCTCTTGATCCAGGTAGAGCTACTACATGTTAAGGAACAACTATATCAAGACATGAAAGCATAGGACGTAGATGAAGTCCACCTTAAGTGTAGAAAGAGTTGGCTAAACAAGAATACTAGATACTTGATTCTGTTCACAATAGCACCTACGGCACTTCAAAAAGACACAAATTTTTTTCCTATACCAAGAGTAAGGATGTGGCAAGCACATGAGGCAATGACAAAGAAGCGGCCTACATGGCTGAATTATCTGAGATTGCCAACTCTAGAGAAGGGAACGCCGACAGAGGAATACATGGTGAAAAACCTAACGGGCACCATGTCATTCTTCAAAAGTCTCCCTGATCTCTCATGTGCTATGCTCTACAAAATTTAATGAATGCTTCTCACATGCATTGAAGCCTTTCATGAGCCACAGCAAGACAGCACTGTAGATGTCCTTCCTTGAGGTCAATAAGGGTCTATGCTATGACCTCAGTGGCCAACCTTCCAAAGAAGTCCTTTATGGCTGCTACACCTGCTGCATGTTCTTGCCATCTCATAATATGTTGGCATTTGAGGAAGTGTTCTACAAAGGATTTGTCACTTGGAAAACGAAGATTTTTAGGCCAATGATGATCAATAACATAACTTTTAGACTCGTAGGCTACCCATCGAGCTGAAGAACAGAATCACTACGCAATTTTTGCAGGTTCCAGACAAAGAAAGAAAGATCAGACATGAGAAGGCACTCCATGCACTTAAGGACCGCCTGGCCAACCGTCAACCCGAAGATTATTTCAGCCCATAAATCTTTTTCAAGGGACGACATAGGCTAGAAGGGGGAGAATGTTAGCAGCAAGCTAACCCGTATACCATTTTTTGGAGCTCTCTTTGTAAAAAAACTTAGTATTTTGATGCATCGAGAATATTGTAACTCCTATTTTTTGGATAAACCTTGTAATCGATGAGTCGAGGCTACAAGATTCTAGATTGTATCAACCTGTCTTTAGTTAGAGCTCTCAGATTATTAGTTTTGGCCACCAAAAACCTTGGCTAAAGTAAAAAAGCCAATTTTTGTAAATTATTTTAAAATTTTGGATAATTAAATACACAATGTGAGCTAACACCTCTCACTTTTCTCCTTCTCGCACTTCCTACTTCCTCCCTGGTTGTCACATTGTAGTCATGTTTGTTGCGTTGCAACCGCAGGTAAGAGCTCTATGCATTGACGTAAGCATTTCACAGTATTTTGTAGCTTTTGGAGTCCCCAACCCGCGGTCTAATCTCATCATAAGTAGAATTTTACACTTAAAAATAAATAACTAAGCATAGGTGGGGTATTGGGGCATCCTTGCTAAGCATTTAGATGCATTCTAGGTCAAAAACGACTATGTCAAAAATCCACTGCTACTAATAATTGCGATTTTTGCACTTGACCTAAAGTGGGATTTGAGACCATGAACATGTCTGCTAATGTATTATAAACATGTCCTAGAAGTTTTGTTACATTTGGATGTCAATTGATGCTGTAACGAATGGGATTTGTTTGCCGAATGAGCGGTTGGCTTTTGGTGATTTCAGTCACTTGAGTGTAGCTTGAGTTAGATGCGAGTTGTTTGTTGTTTTCCAAGATATTGACAACCTCTTGTAGCCTCCATGCACTAGTCCAGTAAGCTTCATCCCATTGATTGACAATTTAATCGTGGTTCTCGCTACATCTGCAATAAGATAGGAGTGAGGTTAGAGACCCGTTCCACACACACACACACACACACACACTTACACACCCACATACAACAGGCACACACAATCACAGCACCTACATCCTCTCATGGTTACATACACCCACACATGCATTTACACACTCAAGAGCATATGCACATACATACACCCACACACGCATTTACGCACTCACGAGTATATGCACATACATACACGAGTACATGGCACGTGCACACACACAATCAAGCAACACAATACACCATACGCACACACTTGAGAAGGAAAAAAACACAAGAACTCAACATCGAAGCTGTTAGGAGTTTTTTGGAAGAAGTGATTACGCATATGTACATACACAAGCATGGTGCATCAAATAAAGAATTGCCCAATTTCCAGAGCTAGGTGGTTACGTGGGGCCCACATGTGTACAAGTAGGACAGCATGTACATAGTACATCGATTTTCACTATCACCAGTACCAGTGTGTTTCTCTATAATAATGAGGAGTTGGTAGTGCGTAAAACTTCTCGAGGAAGCTATCCACGGGCCGATGACGTGAGGTAAGCCGGCGTGTCAGATGGCTTCTAGTGGCGTCAGGAGGTCGAATGGGGTCAATACTTGCACGTGGATAAGTATGGATACAACGTGGATGTTTTTTTGTGATAAATTATGTAAAAGGTCATCATGAAGACCATATTTTGGGGCTAATTTAGGTGGTTGCGGGACCAAAGCTATGGAATTATTGAAAAAAGTTGAGTGCCAGGTGTGCGGATGGATGCAGCAGGGTGACACCTATGCACTGTGAGGCCATTTTTTGGCCTACTCGAGGTCCATTTGAGGTCAAGTAAAAGGCCAAAGGTGCCCAAGTAATAAAGCTAAGTGTGGGAACTAAAAAACCTAAGATAAGACCATAAAAAACGTGGAGAGAGGAGAAAGAACAGCCGCAAGTGAGTTTTTGTTGTTTTCGGAACTTGTTTTGGCCATAAACTGCTCATCCAAGGTCGGATTTGAGCACTTTGACATTGTAGACAGGGGTTTTGGGCCATTCTAGACGCAATGGCACTGTACATTTTGCCAAATTCCTCACTATTTTTATTTTTTTGGCTATGTAAGTTTCTCTTATGAGCAAAGCCTCTGCTCCAATTGTGATTGTATCTGGCATATTTTTCCCATATTGCGTGAGCTATTTTCCCCATTGGTGTTGGCCCAAGCTCAATTGTATCTAAACATCATAAATTCTCCTCTTTTGAGCTGAGTTTTTTGGGTGTGTGTGTGTGTGTGTGTGTGTGTGTCTCTATGTTGAGTGGGCAAATGGGTAGTCTCTCTCCTCTCACTCCATCAGTGTGTTCCCTGTCTCGG